>NC_084840.1:70049178-70359178 GCF_033115175.1 Lepus europaeus | reverse complement strand
TTAACTGGAATAACAGAGAAATTTAAAAGGAGCTATTTGGCCAACAAAATGCAATCATTTAATATAGAATCCTTTTGCTAGAAATAATAACACAGGCCCATCTACGTAAGCATTTTCCTTCAAAATTCTCTTTGTCATTCATGTGCCCTCATACTTCACACACTTGTGAGTGAATGTAGGATAGATATGTTTGTTTAGATGCCTTTTTTAAAAAAGATTTATTTGAAAGGCACAGTTACAGAGAGAAAAGGAAACATACACACACACACACACACACCCTGTCCATCTGCTGATTGACTTCACTAAATGGCCACAATGGCAGGACTGGGCTAGGACAAAACCAAGAGCTTCATCCAGGTCTTCCATGTGGGTGCAAGAGCCCAAATACATGGGCTGTCCTCCACTGCTTTCCCAGATGTATTAACAGGGTGGATCGGAAGTAGAGCAGCTGAGACTTGAACCGGTACCTATATGGGATGCTGGCAGTGCAGATGGTGGCTTTACCTGCTACACTGGCCCCACTTAGATGCTTTTTTATAATTTATTCTAAATCTGATATTCAATGAAATCTAATGAAGACAAATGTTTTAACTAAACGTAAGCCTAATTTTGATCCCAAGTGCTCACTCAAACTCTTGATAGCATCTAGAAAGTATGAGATTCTATAGAGAACATGCAGATACTTTAGCCACCATCTTGAAAGCACTCGCTTGTAATTTTGCTTCCTTCTTTTCCCTCTTCCCATCTGGAGTATCCCCTATCTAGCCATTTTTTAAAGGTTCTTCTTGGTCCCCTACTGCTGTATTATTTAAATCCCATCTACAGCACTCACTGTAAGCAGTGCTCAAATCTGCTTTTGTATTCGAAAACAAAGCTTTAAAAGCAGTCAGGGGAGCCACACGGAAGAGTAGTGATTTTTGTGACAATGGCCTAAATCCAAGAAATGCATTTAGACAGAGTTTTTTGTTTTAGGCAGAATTGGTTTTCAGCATGTTTGCCCCTTGAAAATGCTTACTGAGCTCATATAGATTAAACCCCCTGATGGAAACTGGAGTTTTTTCATCATTGGTAAAATGTGTATACACCATGGTACCCTGTGTGTTCGGAATCCTGTAAATCTCTTTGAGGATTGATTGATCAATTGATTTGAAAGAGTTACAGAGCGAAACTAAGAAAGCTATCTTTCATCCACTGGTTCACCCCCCCCCATAATGTTGGAACAGCCAGCATAGTTCCAGGCCGATGCCAGGAGCTTCTTCTGGATCTTCCATGTGGGTGCAGGAGCCCAAGTATCCATCAGGGAGCTAGATCAGAAGTAAAGCAGCAGGGTCTGCTCTGTGGCATAGTAGGTTAAGTCTCGCCTGCAGTGCAGGCATCCTGTATGGGTGCCATTCATGTCCCAGCTGCTCCTCTTCCTATCCGGCTCTCTGCTTAAGGCCTGGGGAAACAGTGGAAAATGGCTCAAGTGCTTGGGCCCCTGCACCCATGTGGCAGACCTGGAAGAAGCTCCTGGCTCCTGGTTTGAGGTCTACTCAGCTCCAGCCATTGGGGCCATTTGGGGGAGTGAACCAGTGTATGGAAGACCTTTTTCTCTGTCTCTTCCTCTATCTCTCTGAAACTGTACCTTTCAAATAAACAAAATCTTAAAAAAAAAAAAAAAAAAAGCAGGAGCCAGCACCATGGCGTAGTAGGTAAAGTTGCCATCTGCAGTGCTGGCATCCCTTATGGGTGCCATTTTCAGTCCTGGCTGCTCCACTTCGAATCCAGCTCTCTGCTATGGCCTGGGCGAGCAGTAGAAGATGGCCCAAGTGCTTGGGCCCCTGCACGCACGTGGCAGACCTGGAAGAAGCTCCAGGCTCCTGGCTTCAGATCAGCACAGCTCCAGCTGTGCCTCTATTTGAGGGAGTGAACCAACAGATGGAAGATCCATCTCTCTGCAACTCTGCTTTTCACATACATAAAAAAATCTTTTTTAAAAAAAGCGGGGCAGTTAGGAATCAAACCAGCACCCATATGGGATGCTGGCATCCCTGGCAGTGAGTTAACCCACTATCCCACAACACCAGCCCACCCCACCCCCTTTTTTTTTTAAAGATTTATTTATTTGAAAGGCAAAGATAGAGGGAAAGAGAACCCTGTAAAACTCTCTAAAGTGCATGTTATAATCATACAAATCATTCATCTTGCATATAGAATTTGCCCCTTCACGCTTTTCAGTATTCGTGGGATATTTCTGTAAAGAAGACTTTGTTATTCCTGTAAGAAATGAAAGGTTTGATATTTTTGTAAGTAACTTCTGCCTTTTAAAAAATGCATAGGTAGCAATGGGTAGCTAATAAATAGCATGCTGCGCAGTTTGTAATCAATCAGGTAATAATGATTTATTATTCGTGTACAAGAGTCTCAGCATGGTGAAGAGAAATGTAAGATGCAGTTATAAGCAAAAATTGTGTAAAATGCACTGATGATGCAAAAATGGGGGGAGGTGATGGGAGGAGATGGATATAGTTGGATCTTTAAAGAACCCTTAGGCAGGAAATGGAAGTATTTAAGTTTTAGAGAAAGGGAGTGAATGGTTATAAATGTTAAGATTAAGAACAAAATATTTACGAATAGTGCTGATTGACTTCTTGATAGAGGCATTAGAAAACATCCAATAGGAAGCAGGATTGGAGGGTTTATTTCCCCTAAAATAGTAGACTGCTGATCTGAGAAGTGAGGATTCTGAGAGTCAGTGTTAGAAACAGGTCATTTAGATCAATGTCCGCATTCCAATCAAAGTCTGAAAGGGCACAGATGTCAGAAATAACTGTGAACTCACATACGAAAAATCATAAGACTAGCATAATTTTATGCAGTGAAGGGCAAGGTCTGCAGGAAGAAAATCGGGTACCAAGCCCAAGTGCATAACCCCATTCCTTTGGATAGAAAGGGTAAGAACCAGCAGAGCAAAGTGTCCAGCCATCTGCTCTCAAATGAATGCCCTGTTGGTGGGCCTTGGGGAAGGCTGTGCTGGAACAATTAGAGAGTAGTACTGTTTGTGACAGGAACACATCACTCTGTTCTGATGAAAAGTCAGTCTCCAGAGGCAGCCGATAGAGCCCCGGCAAGAACACGAGGTCCTGGACCTAACTTTGGTAAGGTGCCATGGTAGCTAATGAGCCATTGCAGGTCAAATGAAGTGTGCTCAGATGTGAGAGCACACTGGGGTGTCTGGGAGTCAGGAGCGGGGGTGCTGCCTTGGAAGCTCGTGGAGTCTAGATGCACTGCCCTTTCACGTTGCTCTGTGAGCCTGATCCTTGCTGAAGGGCACAGTGATTTTATGAATGCCTGGCAATACAGCCAGGTAATCAGCTGGAGGAAATTTTCATTTTGCTAAATGTTAACCTATATAGAGAGAAGGAGAAGGAAAACACGTTAATGGCATGATAAACAACTACTCATCGCAGAACTCTCACAAAGAAGCCTGAGACATGGCCTTGTGGGGGAGGATGCCATTTGAATAAGTGTTAATCCAAGGAGAATGCCTGACCTTTATGGATACAAACACTGATTATGAACTCTAAGCCATTGACATGGTATCCCCTCCCCCATCCCCGCTCGGTAAAGTACTTCAAAGCTGACTTTTAAAATGTGAGGACATAATGTAGGGGTGTTGATTGTCAGATTATGGCTGGGGGGAATACAAGAGCCACAAAAGGTTGTTTCACAGCCTGTTTACCCACACCCCAGCATCATTGCTTTCACTCACATTAACAGAAATATGTATTTTAAGATAGCATATCCAACACGATTTCAAATTTGTTAGCAGTCTACTGCAAAGAAAAATTACATTTAGCAAGAGATATTCTATTTTTTACTATTAGCAAGACTAAATCTTTAAATTTTCTTTTTGTCCTCCTTTTTTCTTAGTTTGTCTAGGTTTATTTTATTTTTAAAGATTTATTTAGTTTGAAAGAGCGAGAGAGACAGATCTTTCATCTGCTGATTTGTTCCCTAGATGGCCGCAACGGCCAGCACTGGGCCAGGCCAAAACAGGAACCTGGAGCTTCATCCGGATCTCCCACGTGGATGTGCCGGACCAAGCACTTGGGCCATCTTCCGCCTGCTATTCCCAGGCTATTAGCAGGGACCTGGATTAGAAGTGGAGTAGCTGGCAATTTTTAGACAAGGCCATATCAAAATGGAAGTTCTCTCCTCCTTTCAGAGAAAGGTACCTCCTTCTTTGATGGCCCCTTCTTTCCACCAGGATCTCACTCGCAGAGATCTTTCATGTAGGTCATTTTTTTGCCACAGTATCTTGGCTTTCCATGCATGACAAGAGCCTTGGGTGTGTCAGTTGTTAAATCAACAACAGGAGTCACTGTGCACTTGCTCCCCATGTAGGACCTCTGTCCTTAATGTGTTGTACTATGAGAATTAACGGTAAAACTAGTCTTCAAAGAGTATTTTATACTTTGTGGGTCTGTGTGGGTGCAAACTGTTGAAATCTTTACTTAGTATAGAATTAATCTTCTGTATATAAAGATAATTAAAACTGAATCTTAATGAAGAATGGGATGGGAGAAGGAGTAGGAGGTGGGATGGTTGGGGGGTGGGAGGGCGGGTATGGGGGGAAGAACCACTATAATCCAAAAGTTGTACTTATGAAATTTATATTTATAAAAAAAGTGGAGTAGCCATGAATTGAGCCAGCACCCATATAGGATTTCGGCATCACTGGCAATGACTTTATCTGCTGTGCCTCAAAGCCAGCCCCTTGTCTAGGTTTTACATTGCCTGGAAAGAAATAGGAGTCTAAGCATAATGAAAATATTTTATTCCTGACCAAATGGGAATGTATTATCTGAAGACAAAAATCTGAGTGTAAAACCTTATTCCTGACCAAATGGGAATGTATTATCTGAAGACAAAAATCTGAGTGTAAAACCTACTCTTTGGGAACCACGGAGAAATTTGGCATGTTCCAGTTGGGTTGCAGAATTTAAATGTAATGCAAAACAATATAACTAAAATAGTAGGCCAGTTTAGCCTGAGAGCAGCAAATGGAAGAACATTTTGAGTACCATGCTCTCTGAAGATTGTCCACCTATAGGTAGAATGTATTCAGCTGTAACTGCTCATGTTTTTTTTTTTTCTTTGATAAAAAAAGACTTAATTTTAAGGAGTTATACTAAATTTTTACCCCATTTTGAGAGTTCTGTTTTAATATGTTAATTTAAAGTATGACATATTCTTTTTCAACAGCCCATTCATGCAGATTGAAGTATTGCTTACAGTGTTCATATGAGGCAGTTACAGTACAGGTTGAGTATGTAAGTTAGAGAATCTTCCCTAGAATACAGATGTTCCCTCTCTGCACCACACTTTCCATTGGATAACTTAATTTCATCATGTGATGACATTGTTTTAATAAGTCATCTAAAATATGAATTCTGTCCCTGAATCCCTGACTTCCTTACCTGATCTTATTGGAATCAAATTGCTATTTTAGGGTGGACATGTTATGCCTGGGTTTCTGTCTTTATAGTGGATACAAGAATTTCATAGGAATTTGAGGAAATTTGAGTTATTTTATTGAGGTGAAAAGCAAATTGTAACAACACTAAGTAGGTGCTGATGGTGGGGGGGGGGGAGTGGGCTTTGATGTCACAGTGAGAAAGAGTATTTTGTTTACATAGTGGGCTAAGCCTGTTTGCAGGAGAGATCTGGTGAGATGGTGAAAACACATGACTATGTTGGTTTCGCTACATCAAGGATTTTAAGCCCTCTCTGAAGTCCAAAGGGAAGAGTGTTGCGACTGAAGAAGCTTGTAGCTGCATACTACAAGATAAC
This sequence comes from Lepus europaeus, assembly GCF_033115175.1. Lineage (NCBI taxonomy): Eukaryota > Metazoa > Chordata > Mammalia > Lagomorpha > Leporidae > Lepus > Lepus europaeus. The sequence continues at coordinate 70,353,343 of NC_084840.1, read as the reverse complement.
AGCTGTCAGAACAGAGGTTAGAAAATGCAATGAATTTATATTGGCCAGAGGGAAGCTGGGCCTCCAGCAATGTAAGAGTGAAAGTGGTGCTTTTGCTTAAGGAAACTTAACAAGTTAAGGACTCCCAAACCCATCTCATTGAATATCTGAAATCCCTGAAACATGCAATTTCCATCATTCAACAGTGTGCCTGAATGAAGCCATAGAGCCTTTGCATTTCAATGACTGGTTTCAACCTTCTGATACTGAAGCCTGGCACAGAGCAGATAATAAAAAACAGTTGAATTGGCCATAGTTCTCTTTCTGGGCATCTTTTTTGTTTAAAAGCTTATCTGAAATGCTAATGTTTGACATTAGAAACTCAAGCTCCAAATCCAAGGGAGAAAAAAGATAGGCAGTAAAGTTTGAAATGGTTCTCTGGGCAGCCCCGGGAACACAAGAGAGCACTGTATCTGGAGAGTCCAAGTCCAGTTTGTCTCACCAGGTCGCTGAACAGTGATCTCAGGTACCAGCAGCAGTTTTACCTGTGCCACTGTATGCGATTCCATGGACCATGTTTTGCAGTGTAATTCATCCTGTAGGTACTGTGTGAACCTTACTCAAGTCCAGTCGGATAAGACAGCTCTGAGTGCTCCTTTCCCAGTGCAGTGTAAGTGATGCCTTCAAAATCCAAAAGCATCCTTAATCCCTGAGGAGTAATACACCCATATGCCAGAATTTGTATATATATACAGAATTTGTATAATTTGAGTATGGGAAGTATTTTATTTGATGGGGCTTCTTAATATTATAGATATTTCTGCATTTCCCAGTATCATTGCTGGTGCCTTTTACTCTGTCCTTTGCCACTCTTTTTTTTTTTTTTTTTTTAAGATTTATCCATTTACCTGAAAGAGTCAGAGAGAGAGAGAGAGAGAGAGAGAGTCAGTCAGTCAGTCAGTCAGTCTTCAATCTGCTGGTTCACTCCCCAAATGGCTGCGATGGCCAGGGATGAACCAAGCTGAAGCCAGGAGGTTCTTCTGGGTCTCCCATGTGGGTGCAGGGAGGGGCCCAACCACTTGGACCATCTTCTGCTGTTTTCCCAGGCACATTAGCAGGGAGCTGGATTGAAAGTGGAGTAGCTGGAACTCAAACCGGTGCCCACATGTGATGCCACACTGGAGGCGGCAGCTTAACCAGCTAGGTTAAAATGGTAGCCCCTCATTTGCCACCCTTATAATTAAAATGTCATCCCTTGATCTACTTTGAGGTAGAATATTTAGGAACACACTACCTATGAAGGTGGGGAGGAAGCTGCCTGTTAAATATTTACTCTTTATTTGGTTTGTGAAGTGATTTGAACTAATTAAATGGCAGATGCTGACTTGAGATGGTCAAGCACCTACTGTAACCCTTGTGATTTATCCATAAGAAGTGCGCACAGAAACACATAAATGTCAGTACTGAAACTGTAGGGGTGGCAGGTGTCTGGTGTAGCATTAAAATGCTGGGTTGCTGACATCCCATATCCTAGTGCTTGGTTTCAGTTCTGGCTCCTCTGCTTACCAGCCAACTTCCCTCTAATGCACACATTGAGAAGCAGCAAATGGTGGCTCAAATATTTAGGTCCCCAACACCCATGTAGGGGACCCAGATTGAGTTTCAGGCTCCTAGCTTTGGTGAGGCCCTGCCTTGGCTATTGTGAGCATTTGGAGAGTGAACCAGCCAGATGAAAGATCTCTCTTGGTCTGTCTTTGGCTCTGTGTCTTTCAATTAAAATGACAATTAATTTTAAAAGTATATTGAAGCTAGAATTTCATTTATCAATTACTATTTGAAAGGAATGTATGCTAGGCACTGTGCTTAACACTTTATTTCAAAGCAATTTGGGATCACATTAAAATTTAGTATCATATTTTTTTCATTTGATAATAAATGTTAGAATATATTCATAGATTTTCACTTTGAATATTACATTGTTTTGAGGTGTTACACAGATGTGGCAGGTGTCCTTATAAATTACGACTGGGACCAGGGTTGCAGGCAAAGGGATCGGGCCACCACATGCAACGTCAGCATCCCAAACTACCACACCAGTTAGAGTCCTGGCTACTCCACTTGTGATCCAGCTTCCTGCTGGTGTGCCTGGGAACACAGCTGGGGAAGGCCCCACTGCTTGGGCTCCTACAGCCCATAAGAGAGACGCGGATGGAGTTCCTGGCACCTTGCTTTTGCCTGACTCGGCTCTGGCTGTTGAGGCTGTTTGGGGAGTAGACTGGCAGTTGGAGGTTTTTGATTCTCTCTCCCTCCCTCCCTCACTCATACTCACTCTCACTCTCGACCTCATTCACTCACTTACAATCCCCCTCACTGCTTCCCCTCCCCCACCACCCCATTGCTCTGCCTTTCAAGTCTTACTTTTTTTTTGTAATGGATATTACTTGTTCTTGTTTGTTAACATAGATAAGGCATTGCATAAAAATGTTACATTTAAGAATTCAGTGTTGGGACTGGTGTTGTGGCATATTAGGTTCAACCACTGCTTGTAACACTGGCTGACATATCATATGGGCATAGTTCGAGTCCCAGCTGCTCTATTTCTGATCGAACTCCAGGCTGTTGTACCTGTGAAAGCAGGGGAAGATAGCCTTCATCCTTGAGCCCCTGTCACCCCATGAGATGAGTGACCTGGATGAAGCTTCTGGCTTTAGCCAGTGCCAGGCCTGGCCGTTGTGGCCATTTGTGGAGTGAACCAGCAGATAGAGGTTCTATTTGTGTGTCTCTCTCCCTACTGCCGCCCCCCAACTCTACCTTTCAAATAAAAATAAATAAATTTTCTTTTAAAAAAATCAGTATTATATCAATAGATCAATGATTGTCATTTTTGGGTACATATTAGAATCATCTGGGTAATTTTTTTTTTTTAAAAGATTTTACTTATTTATTTGAAAGGTCAAATTACAAACAGAGAGAGGGAGAGACAGGTCTTCCATGTGCTGGTTCACTCCCCAAATGGCTGCAACCGCTGGAGCTGGGCCAATGCAAAGCCAGGAGCCAGGAGCTTCCTCCAGGTCTCTCACGTGGGTCAAGTCCTTGGGCCATTCTCCACTGTTTTCCCAGACCACAGCAGAGAGCTGGATCAGAAGAGGAGCAGCCAGAACTAGAACCAAAAAAGTCCATATAGGATGCTGGTGCTGCAGGCGGAGGCTTATTAGCCCACTATGCCACAGTGCCGGCCCTTTGGTAATTCTTTAAAAACACTAATGGCTGGATCCCACTCTGAGCAGTTAAGTCAGAGTCTCTGAAGGGGGATCCTGAACATCTTTGATTTTTTTCTTTCTTGCAAGGAGGAGGGGAATAGATTCATGTATTTGGCATCCTGTAGACAATCTAATGCTTTGTAGCTCCTGATGAATAGTGTTCATCCACTGGAGCTATATTCACCCAGTTGAACTACACTTAAAAGTTTGTTCAATAAATATTCTGAGTACACTATGTATCAGGTATGATTCCCAGTTCCTGCTGGGGAAAATCCTGTTTCCTCCTGGAGTTTCTATATCTTGGTTTTGGCAAAGATTGAGCCTTCTCGAAGCCTGACTGCCTCTAGCAAGATCATTTAATTTTGTTGATAGAGTTAACCTAGTTCTTGGGTCTTGGCTAGGTTTTCCTAATTAGTTCTTAGTGACACTTTTCTGACATTTGGATCTTGTTTCTCCTCAACCACATTCCAATTTGGGTTAATTCACTATTTTTTCGGCAGGTCAGTTTCACTAGCATGCGCCATATGTTACTCTGTAGTCATTTAACCAAGGGATTTTTGTTTGCCTGTTATAAAGAAACAAACAGTACATTGCTTTTGTTTTTCTTGAACTTGAAACTTTAGATTTAAAACCCAACTGTTTATAAAAAAATGTTTATAGTTTGGAAAGAAATAGTAAGTAAGCAAGCAATACTAAACAGTGCTGGTTCCATTTAAAAGTAAATGTATCACACAAGAAAGAAAGAATTGAAAATATTTGATTAGTTTGGCCTCTTGTGCTTCAAATGGAGCATAACTGTCAAAATTCCTTCTGCTTCCTGATATTAGTCTCTTCCCCACTCCTGAAAATCCTGGTATTTAGAGCATGAACACCAGGCATAAAAATGCACATTCAATTAAGTAGAGTTTCTTTAGTGACCTAAATAATAGTCCATTCATTAGATAATGTAACCTGCAGTTGGAGAGAAAAAAATCTGGTGCTTGAGTGGAGTAAGCCTGGCATAGTACAAACTCTGCAGCAGTCAGGGAATCATCTCAGATTAGACCAGGCAGCAAAACAGTGCCAGAGCTTTACAGGTCTAGTCTCAATTTCAGGAATATTTTTTTCTTAAGATGTGTGCCATTTGTTATCTAGCCTATCCCTGGTAATCCTTTAATGCTCATCTGTATTCCCTTGAAGAACCTTGCTGTCAAATGAATTGAGCAATTAAGCAACTTCTGTATTTTAAGTTGATTTTTTTCCCCATTTATAACTTGCAGATGGTCAGTTTTCCTGATTTTGAGGTAGCCACAAATTTGACAACCATAGACATTACCTGTGCTAGATCATCAGTACCTGTGCTAGATATTGATATACTGTATTATGTATGCAAGTGTTTCTTATTCACAGTGACTTATTTTTTGAGGAGGTTTTTTATATTATTCCCATTAGATTTCTCCCAATCAGATCTGACAGTAAATTCCTTTTTTAAAAATTTTATTTTATTTTTATTTATTTGAAAGATTACAGAGGGAGGTAGAGACTCAGAAAGAGGTCTTCCATCCACTAGTTCACTCCCCAAATGGCCGCAACAGCTGGAACTGAGCCAGTCTGAAGTCAGGAGCCAGGAGCTTCTTCCAGGTGTCCCACACAGGTACAGGGGCCCAAGGACTTGGGCCATCTTTTGCTGCTTTCCCAGGCGATAGTGGAGCTGGATAGGAAGAGGAGCAGCCGGGACTAGAACCGTCACACATATGGGATGCCAGTGCTTTTTTTTTTTTTTTTTTGGACAGGCAGAGTGGACAGTGAGAGAGAGAGACAGAGAGAAAGGTCTTCCTTTGCCGTTGGTTCGCCCTCCAATGGCCGCCGCGGCCGGCGCGCTGCGGCTGACGCACCACGCTGATCAGAAGGCAGGAGCCAGGTGCTTCTCCTGGTCTCCCATGGGGTGCAGGACCCAAGCACTTGGGCCATCCTCCACTGCACTCCCTGGCCACAGCAGAGAGCTGGCCTGGAAGAGGGGCAACCGGGACTAGAACCCGGTGTGCCGGCGCCGCAAGGTGGAGGATTAGCCTAGTGAGCCGCGGCGCCGGCTGGGATGCCAGTGCTTTAACACGCTGTGCCACAGCACTGAAGGGAAATTGCTTACTGCTACAAATACCACAAATACCACTGAAGGGAAATTGCTTACTGCTACAAATACCAGAGATTCTTTTTGGAAAGAGGTGGTACTGTGGTTGGGATCCTTGTTCCCTTGAAGTCAGGAGTTCAGTTCCCAAAGACATAGGTTAATTGTATTAAGAGGGTGGAAACAGACCAAATACTGTGATTAGGGGTGGGTCATTTGGGAAGTGATTGGATTCGGTTGTTAGGGTGGAGTCCCCGTTATGAAATCCTGATGGCTTCTTAGACAGGTACGTGAGTTGTCTTCACTCTCACTATGTGTGACGCTCTGTGCCACTTCAGGACTGTCAGTAAAAACAACCTCAAAACCAGAGACCAAACCCAGTGTTGCTTGCCTAGTCTTGGGTTGGAAACCTCTAGAACCATGTACCAAACTAAACGTCTTTCCTTTCTCAGCTAGCCTCAGTTATTTTGTTATAGTGACAACAACAAACAGCAACAAAGACCTGATGAATACAGATGTGTAGAAGTGAATTCAGTATACAGATTCCTTTATGACCTAGTGAACAATCTAGTGTGATATTTGGAGGTTTCCTCTATTATTCAAATCAGAAGAGACTTCCATAGTGGTTTTTGATGTATCCATGTTAAAACAGGAAAAGAGAAAGAATGTTGTTTTCTTCTTCAGACCAGCAGGGAAAAACTTAAAGAAAATATAAAAATGTAAGTTCAAGCTTTATTCTTTCAGCAAATGTTTATGGAGCATCAACAATAAGACAGACAAACCTCCCTACCCTTGGGGAATGTATGATCTGGTGGAGAAAATAGAAAATTAGATGCTACTTGTAAATTTAACATGATTTGCTAAAAGGTTCGGTGGAGGTAGAAATGGTGGGTAAAACAGGGTGGTGGGAATTGGGAGTGCCAGATTTGGTGGGGTGAGGCTTGTAGTGTTAAATAAGATGTCAAGGTGGGCTTTATTCGGAAGGCAATATTGGAAGAAAACTGGGAAGGAGCTGAAGGATTTACCCATTTTGTGATTACCATTTTTGTAGAGCAGTGCAGGCAGAAGGCACATCCACTGGAAATGCTCTGTGAGGCAGACATGTGCCTGGCATGTTGGAGGAGCAGCTCACAGAGCCCATGGGGCTGGACTGCAATGACATAAGGCCACACAGAGGTGAAGCGGGGGAATCCAGGCCACATAGGACCTTGGGAGCCTTGTAAGGATTTAGCTTTACTACCAGGGACATGAAAAGCCTTTGGAGGTGTTCGAGCAGAGAAATGACTGGTGCAGCTTCGCTATGTGTTGTGACTTTTATCAGATGTTTAATAACTATTGTCTTAAATTTCATATCCTTTCTGGAACCATGCACTCCTTTATTTCTGTCTCTATGAAAAATAGCTAAAGCTCGCTATGTTGGATATGCTGCCAATCATTGTACATTGATTAAGCCTGTGATTCTAACAACAGCTTTAAACAGTAGATCTCCGTTTCAGAGACGAGAAAATGAGATTGGAGAGCACAAATGAGTTACCCAAGAACCATGAATCACACAAGTGAAAGAATTAATATTCAAGCACAGGCTGTAGGTTCTTAACTTTGGTGGTGAAACACTCACACGCTCTCCATGCTAAGTCATTCCAGACTCCCACTTATTCATCCCTCTTAGGTCCTTCAACATTCTACTTCGCTACGATACTGGGTGAGGGAAGATGTCAGTCATCCTGGGTGTGCGTATGGATGGATCTGTTGTATCTGTAAGAGGTTAGAGGAGAGCCAGTTTCTGCTGTGCCATCTTCTGTGGGGCTTTGTCAAATTATAAACTCTAGTTGTAATAGTTTTCTGTGTGCCAGAACGTGGAGGTGGGGAGGAAATTTAAGAGATTTGTGTGTGTACACTGAACCTCAGAGAACCCCAGCCAATGCCGACTCTCCTCCTCCTGCCTTGAAAGCACTAGTGTAGGTGTTGCTGGGCTGTGAACTAAACCTTCAGGGTGACGTGTTTATTGGCTCTGTAATAACTGTCTGTGCTGTGACAGATACTCTTGCCTTACAGGTAGAAATTATGATGAGGGAGTTGACTTTGTGACTTTTCCCTCACTCTCAATTCCCTGCCACATCCAGTTATTAGTCTTTTAATGTCCCTCTAATCTTTTTATGGCTGTTAATGATGTTGACTCATGAATTTGCTGTTGCATTTTTGAAAGGAAGCACCTAAGCCTCTAATAGAGATGTATGAGGTGAAATAAGTTCTAAGGAGTAAGCCATTATAACCTCTTACAAGAGCACATAAATGTGTACATATTTGACAGATGTTGAAACACTGGGCTTATTTTAAGTCATTATGTTTTATGGAAACGAGCATTCTGATAGCCAGTGAGAATAAATTTTTTGAGGTGCTGGTAAAAGGCAAATCCCTCATTGGGGAATTTTCTTTTAGTTTGGTAAGTTTATTGGCAAATATGTAATATCTATAGCATATTGCTCTTATTAATAAAGTGGAGCAGACTTTGGGAAAAATGAAAATATTTCTCAGTGCCTATGTGGCAAATATTTGACTTTTAAATAAATTTCCCATGCACGTCAAGGAGATGACAAGCCTTTCAGAAAAAAGAAGAACCCACACAGGTCAACTAAAATCTAAATATTGATTTAAATGGAATCAACGCTCTTAAGACAACACCACTTAGTACCCTCTGTTTCCCAAGCAACTCCATGTTGTGGATAGTTGAAAAAGACGTAGAACATGCTTCCCTGGTGTGTTTCAGTGGGTGGAATAGAAATAACATAGGTTTGAGCCACATCAGGCATGAGTTTACATCTCTCTTTTCCTATTTATTGATTTTGTGGCCTTGGGCAAGTTATCTAACCTTCTGAATCCCACTTTCCCATCTCTAAAGTGAGAATGCTAATACATGATCACTTTGCAAGATTTTGAGAAAACAAACAATAAGTGGAAATTACCTGACCCCAGTAGGTACTTGGTAAATAGTTCCTTCACTACTGTCAAGGATCCTGCAGTATGGTAGGGTGGAGGACAGATGAAAATATGTAGCAATCTCATAGGAAAAAATGAAGCCATAATGGGCAATTTTTACAGTTACTTTGCATAATGTGGATATAAAAACAGAACTGAACTTGAATTCATTTCCCTAAGATCCTTGAGAAGCTGAGGTGTGTCATGTTTGATCTCCAGTGCTGAGAATACACTGGAGATCAAAGTGAAAGTCTCTGCCCTCATAACTGAGTTTTTTGAGACTGCATACATTGATTAAATACCCTAATTGGACCAATAAATGTTGAATTGTAAACTTTGTGTTGTGCTGGTTTTTTTCTATGATTTTTTTTAAAGATTTTTAAAAAATATTTTATTTATTTATTTGAGAGGTAGAGTTACAAACAGTGAGAGGGAGAGACAGAGAGGTCTTCTGTCTGTTGATTCACTCCCTAAATGGCTGCAGTGGCTGGAGCTGTGCCGATCTGAAGCCAGGAGCCAAGAGCTTCTTCCGGGTTTCCCACATGGGTGCAGGGGCCCAAGGATTTGGGCGATCTTCTACTGCTTTCCCAGGCCACAGCAGAGAGCTGGATTGGAAGTGGAGCAGCCAGGACAAGAACTGGCACCCATATGGGATGCCAGCGCCGCAGGCAGAGGATTAACCTAAAGCAGCACAGCACCAGCCCCAAAGATTTATTTATTTATTTGAAAGTCAGAGTTACACACAGAGAGAAGGAGAGGCACAGAGAGAGAGTCAAATAGACATCGTCCATTCTCTAGTTCACTCCCCAATTGGCTGCAGTGGCTGGAGCTGCACTGATCTGAAGCCAGAAGCCAGGAGTTTCTTCTGGGTCTCCTACGTGGGTGCAGGGGCCCAAGAACTTGGGCCATCTTCTGCTTGCCCAGGCCATAGCAAAGAGCTGGATTGGAAGTGGAGCAGCTGGAACTCCAACCGGCACCCTATGTGCACTGCTATGCCACAGCCCTGGCCCTCTTAAGATTTTAAAAATTAATTTAATTGAAAGGCACAGTGACAGAGGGAGAGATGGAGAGAAGTAGATCTTCCATCCTCTGGTAATGGCTGCAATGGCAGGGCCAGGCCCAAGCCAGAAGCTTGGAACTCAATCCAGATCTCTAAAGTGGATGGCAAGGGCTCAATTACTTGGCCAACTTCTGCTGCTTTCCCTGGGAACATTAGTGATCATAAGTAGAGCAGCTGGGGTTCGAACCAGTCTCCAGTATGGGATGAGGCATCTCAGGCTGCTGCTTAACCCTTTGTGCTATAATGCTGGCCTCATGTAGTGCTTGAAAGAGAAGAAAATGATCTTACAATACTGTGTTACTAGGAGCCATCACTGTGGCATAACCGGTAAAGACACCACCCGCAGTGCTTGCATCCCATATGGGCACCGTTTCGAGTCCCAGCTGCTCCACTTCTGATCCAGCTCTCTGCTATGTCCTGGGAAGTAGAAGATGGCCTTGGGCCTCTGCACCCATATGGGAGACCTGGAGGAAGCTCCTGGCTCTTGGCCTTGGGTTGGCTTAGCTCTAGCTATTACGGTCATTTGGAAAGTGAACCAGCAGATGGAAGATAAATCTCTCTCTTTCTGCCTTTCAAATAAGTAAGTAAATCTTAAAAACAAATAAAAAAGATAACCCTTTGTTAATAGGCAAGTTTTATCTACATAGGGAGATTTAGACAACTTTCCCTCCAGAACAATGGTAACAATATTAATACATTAAAAGTAAATAGGCTATCAAGGGCTAAACTCATCTATCAGGGTCTGTTGGTCCCATGTTATTTTTGTATTTCTGTTTTTAGACATTGAATTATTTGTAAAGATTGGTATTTCTTAAACTTTGTATTTCTTAGAGGTCTTTCAAGTAATTTAGAAAAAAATTATTTAAGGTAGAAAATAACTCATTTTACCTTAACATTGCCGCATCGTCCCATTGGGCCCTTTTACCCATCTGATTTACATTGTGACATCTTAATGATCTCTTTTTTATATCTTGAACCATTTTCCCTTTAATCATCTGCGAAATTAGTTCATCCTTGCTTATCAGTCGATTATCCTTGTACATCAATTATTTCCAACTACTTTAAAAATACTAAAATAGTATATAAAAATACAGAATAACAGAATCATTTGTAAGGAAGATGCAATAGTGAAGGAAGTGTTCATTATGCTTGAGTTTTATTATTGCATTACCCACATTCCTTCAAGAAGGTATGACAGAAGTCTGCAGATAAGCCATCTTTCATTAAAAAAAACTTTAGTTGAACACAGTTGAGAATTCAGACTTTTATGTTTTCTTACATAATAACAAAGAGAAGAAAACTAATAGGGGAAGACATTTCACAATTATTATTTAATTCAGAAGATAAATGTCAAAGGACTAGATAGACGCTCTCTAGACTATAATGATGCTGGTGAAATTTGTATGAGTGAAATCTCAGACTGATTCTTCACATGAAGATGGCCTAGATGAATTCTCCCCAACTTCAGGAATCAACGAGTCAACAGTTTATTTCAGAGGACAAAAAGGCAATATAATATTTTCATCCAGTTAAGTCATTCAGTAGAAAATATTTCATCATACAACATTATGGAACAAAAACCTGAGTCATCTTGTTTTTGCTAAAAAGACCATGTAACAATAGTTTTTTATCTTTTAAGATGTTTATACACCAAAAACTTCAAATGGTTCATAACTGAACTAATACAGAAATACACACACACACACATACAGACACACTAAGTTGTTTGAAAGGAACAGATGATACAGAAATAAAAAATTGTCATTTAAATGATTCTACTAGATCTAAATATTAAGATATTCTGTGAATATTTAGCCAAGGAGGTGACTGTATTGACAGTAAAATTATGAGTCACCAAAATGTTCAAAGATACTTTGTTTTACACAAAGATAATGCAATGGCAAGAAGAGAACCTTAGAAGTTATGATAAGCTAGTTCTAGAACCTAGAACTTAGAAGTTATGATAAGCTAGGTGTATTAAAAATCTGGAACCAGAATTTGCAAGATGGATATGGGCCAAGCTTTCATTCAAGACAACTGAGGAGCAGTTGGTTGCATTGAAACGGAACTGCCCATTCTGGGTATCTATAGTTAAAAGCCAGGATAATATGGAATAGAAGTTTGGATTTGACATTTAAATTCTAACATTCCTAATAACATTGTTTCCTTTATCTTTTGTAAATTATTCATGGAATTCATCCAAAAAAGGTTAAAAAACTTGAAAAGGGCCCATTTGCTGTAGAAATGTAAGCGAAGAGAATTTCCAATGCAGGGGACCAGCAACACAGGCAAAGGCCCTTGAGGTAGGAGAGAAAATGATTTAGTGGAGCAACTAAATTGAAGGCTCTTGTGGCTGGAACACAGAGAGGCTAGGGCAGAAAGTAGGCATGCATGATCCAGTGCTTTGTATGTGCATTTAGGATATTCTCTTTGATGCCAAGAGCAAGACAAGCCAAAAAAGGACACGCATGGCCACCATTTAGGTTTCAAAAAAATTTAACTCCTGCTGAGTTTTGTTGTTGTTGATTTTCTGTCTAGAGGATCTGTCAATTTCTGAAAGGAGGGTGTTAAGATACCTGATTTTTAAAGAAGTTTGAATTATCTATTTGAAAGGCAGAGTGACAGAAAGGGCAGGAAGGAGAAAGAGGGAGAGAGATAACCTCTGTCCTCTAGTTCACTTTTCAAATGCCTGCAGTGGCTAGAACTAGGCAAGGCTGAAGCCAGGGGCCAGGAACTCCATTCTGGACTCATGTGTTGGTGGCAGAGGCCCAAGCACTTGGGCCATCTTCCGATGTCCTCCCAGGTACTAATTAGCAGGAACCTGGATTGGAAATACAATAGCTGTGACCCAACCACCACTCCAATAGGGGATGCCAGTGTTGCAAGCCATGGCCTAACTTGTTTTGCTACAATGCTGGTCGTCCCCCTCACCCTGTTCCCAACACACATACACACATACTATTATTATATTGGAGTCTGTCTTTTTTTGAATCTCTTGCTTGTATGGGTGCTCCAATATTGGGTGAATATATAATTAAAATTGTCATTTCTTCTTCTTAGATTGAATCCTTTATCATGATATCATAACCTTCCTGGTCTCTTTTTTAATTGCCTTTGATTTAAAACCTATTTTATCTGATAGTAATATGGGTACTCTTGCTTTCTTTGGGGTTCCACTTGCATGGAGTATCTTGTTGCATCCTTTGATTTTTTTCAATCTATGTGAATCCTTTGAGTTGAAGTTTCTTATAATTAGTATATGGTTGGGTCGTATTTTATTTTTTTAATCTATTCAGTCACTCTGTATTTCAATTGGAGAATTTAGTCTGTTGACATTTTAAAAGACTTAATTTATTTATTTGAAAGGCATTTAGTGAGGAAGAGACAGAGATCTTCCATCTGCTGGTTCACTTCTAAATTACTGCAACTCAATGGGGCTGTGCCAGGGCAGAGCCAGAAGCCAGGAACTCCAGCCATGTGCTCCCCTGTGGGTACAGGAGCCCAAGCACATGAGCCATCCTCCACTGCCCTCCCAGGTGCATTAGCAAGGAGCTGGATTGGACATGGAGCAGCGGGGACTTGAACCTGTACCAATATGGGATGCCAGCATTGCAGGCAGTGGCTTAATCCTTTAAACCACGGTGCCAGCCCCAGTCTGTTGACATTTAAGGTAATTATTGATAGGGAAGGGTACTGTGATTTTGATACTTGGTATCAAATGTTTGGTATTTTTATTATAATTTCTTTCTTTTTTCCTATATAACAATCTTCATTTGTGCTTAACTGATTTTCTCTGGTGGTGTACTTTGATTCCTTCTTAGTTTTAGTAAATGAGAAAGTGACCGAATTTGGAGTAATTTTTGAATTATCCTAGATGAGAAACCAGGCCGACACTTGCATATGTTGGAGTAGACCACCCAAGAGGCTTCTAAGCTGGAAATGTGAAGTTGTGATCAATCTGCATGTAGTTATCTTGAGTTGTTAAAATCTTCAGCTAGGATAAAAATCATCTAGGGGAGAGAATAAAATGTGAGAACATCTGGGACCCAGTCTCTGGGACCAACAGTATTTTTGCCCTTGCTGGGAAAGATGAACTTGTAAAGGAGACAGGAATAGGAACACCACTGGCAAAGAAGAAAACCTGTTTTGTGAAGGAAGATAGAAGAGGTGAATGTTATGGGAAGGACCAATGGCACTGATTTCTGCTGAGGGATCCAATAAGAAGAAAACTTTGATAAAAATTGTTTTTAAAATTAGCAACATGGAGATATTTGTTAACCTCAGTGAAAGAAGTTCCAGTCAAATGATGACATAACAGGCTGTATTGGAAGTAGCTGTGAGGTGGGAAGTAAGCCGCTAGAGACAGCATGGGTAACTATTTTGAGAAGTTTGGTTAGTTTAAGGGGGTAGAGAGAAAAGGTGCAGTAAGGTGAAATGGCAGATAGAGAAAACAGTGAACCTGTTGATTTTAATCTCGTTTACATTTTTATTAAGGCTAATTCTGCTTTCATTTAAATCAGTGTTCTACTTTCTTAAAGACTTGAATATGCCTGATGTTTTTGAACTCAGGTGTCTTGAATTCAAGTTTCCTTGAATTCCATCTGTTTTACCTTTTGTTGCAAGCCCTCACATGGGACAGGCACCAGTCCTTGCAATCGTAGTGGGGGGCATGTTTTGTTGGACCAGGCAGGCAACGTGTGTTATCCTAAGTTTGTTCTTCACAACCTCCATCTCCCAGATGATGAAACTGAGGTTCAGAGAAAGTAACTTCACTGCCATGGTCAAACATCTGGGAAGGGAGAGAACTGGGATTCAAACCCAGGTGGCTCCAACTCCATATTACTTGATTTGCCATCTACAAAAGCTGAACATAACCATTGTGATAACAAAGTGCCTCTTACAAGAGATTTTCCAGATCAGAACATGGATTCTTGGGGTTATTTTTATTGTCATTCTTTGTGATAGTTCTACAAGGCTTTAGACAAGGGTGTGTGCTATGAATAATGCATGGGCAGTTTTGCCTTTGTGTGAAACATGATCTCTTAACACACACCTGCGTGGTATAGGCTGACCCTTTGACAAGGCCTCTCTCTCACTGCAAGCCGGAGACATAGTAAACACGAACTGTGTGAGGTTGCTGCTGGCTTATCTGGCCTACTGTTTTATAGTCAATTTTCTTTTCTTTTCTTTTTTTTAAGGATTATTTGAAAGGCAGAGCAATAGAGAGAGGGAGAAGCAGAGGGAGAGAGCCATCTTCCATCCGTTGTTTCACTCCCCAAATGGCAGCACCAGCTAGGTTTGTGCCAGGCTGAAGCCTGGGACCAAGAACACCATATTGATCTTCCATATGGGTGGCAGTGGCCCAAGTACTTGGACCACTCTCTTCTGCCTTCCCAGGCACAGTAGCAGGGAGCTAGATCAGAAGCAGAACAGCTATGACTTAAACCAGTGCTCTGATATGGGATGTCGGCATAGCAAGTGGCAGCTTAACTCACTGTACCACCACGCCGGCCCCAGTCAGCTTTGTTTTTTAAGTAGTCTAAAATAACAGTAAAATGCATAGTAAATCCATAAGCTTGTGACATAGTCATTTGTTACCATTGCTGAATGTTATGTATTATATACTATACATAATTGTACTATATTTTTATGACTGGCAATGTGGTAGGTTTATTGGCACCAGCGTCGCCGCAAGCACAAGTTGTTCACACTGCACTATGCTGAGCTATGACTTCACTAAGCAACAGAAATTTTTGAGCTCATGTTTAATCTTATGAGACCACCTTCATATATGCACCCCATCATATATGTACCCCATCATTGACCATCTCATACTTATGTGACCCTGACAGTCTACTCACACAACCTTTCATTACAGACCAATTTAAATTAGGTCAGTTTCCCCACTTCCGACTGTTGCCTGGTGTAAAATCTCTCCTGTCTTGGTGCTGGGATTAGTCTTTCTGAAAAAATGACAACAATAACATGAGCTTACTTCCCAAGGGCTTTGAAAACAAGATAGGAGTACAAGATGCCCTTGCTGCCTCACCACTCTAGTTACTATTTTTTTTTTTAATTATTTATTTGAAAGGCAGAGTTACAAAGGCAGAGAGAGAAAGAGAGAGAGAGAGAGAGGTCTTCCATCCACTGTTTCACTCCCCAGATGGTCACAATGGCCAGAGCCGCGCAATCTGAAGCCAGGAACCAGGAGCTTCTTCTGGTTCTCCCACATGGGTGCAGGGGCCACTGCTTTCCCAGGCCATAGCAGAGAGCTGGTTCAGAAGTGGAGCAGCCAGGACCCAAACCGGCGCCCCTCAGTACTTTATCCAGAACCCCCATGCAGGAAAACAGCAGTTCAGAAATGCTTGCATGTATCACTTCTCTTAAGTCCTGAATAAATGGGGTCATGGTGATAAAATGTTTTGACACTTATAAAAGGAAAACCATGAATGAACAGAAGTCACAACCAGCATTGTTAAAATGGCATGTTGATCCTGCATTGAAATAGAAACATTTAGTCTGATGACAGCTGTGGCTTGGCGGTTGTCTTGCATATTATATTGTTAGGTTCACACAGGTCAGCTGATCACGAGTGGTATAATTCTGTCTCCAAGTGAAACAGAAGAGCAGTGACAGAGGTGATGTTGAGCAATATTGTTTTGTTTTTCTTAAGGATCAAAGTCCCTGTTCAATAGATGTTTTCAGCCTATGGAAGGCACCGATTTGAAAGAATTAAGCGTTTTTCTCTCAGGGTTTGTTCCTTCTCTGCATCTTTCTCTGGGTGACTTACATAGTTCTTTTAAATGCACATAACAAGTTGCTCATTCGCCTCTAGGGGAAGGGGGAAGATTTTGGTGTCACATTATCAGAATCAAACATCTGATGTTTAATTTTATCTTAACCAGATTACAATCAATGTTTTGACAAACTTAGGCATCTCTTGTCTGGACCACGACCGTAGTGTAAACATCTTTTAAAATTTTTTCTTTTTTAAATTATTTAAGGGGCAAAGAGAACACACAAGAAAAGAGGGCAGATAGAAAAGGAATATTGCAACTCCTAGGTGACTCCCCAAATGTTCACAACGGCAAGGACTGGGCTTGGCTAGAGCTAGGAACCAGGAACCCAGTCCAAGTTTCCCACATGTGTGGCAGAAACCCAACCACTTGAGCCATCACAGCTGCCTCCACTATCTCCCGTTAGCAGGAAACTGGAGTCAGGAGCTGGATCCAGGACCCAACCTAGCCACTCATTTGTGAAACTTGGAAATCTGAATCATATAAACACCTCCTCCCATGGTGTAAACTCCTAAGGTTTGTGCTCACTTTTTTTTTTTTTTTAATTTATTTATTTATTTGAAAGAGTTACAGAGAGGCAGAGGCAGAGAGAGAGAGAGAGAGAGAGAGAGAGAGAGAGAGATCTTCTATCTGCTGGTTCACTCTCCAAATGGTTGCAAGGGCCAGAGCTGCGCCGATCCGTAGTCAGGAGCCAGGAGCTTCTTCCAGGTCTCCCACACGGGTGCAGGAGCTCAAGGACTTGGCCCATCTTCTACTGCTTTCCCAGGCCACAGCAGAGAGCTGGATTTGAAATGGAGAAGTGGGATGCTGGCATTGAAGTGGAGCAGCTGGGACTCAAACTGGCACCCATGTGGAATGCTGGCACTGCAGGCAACGGCTTTACACACTATGCCACTGCGCTGGCCCTTTGTGCTCACTTTTTGAAGTTGGGGTGTGACCACTGGCTTCTTAGCCATGGTAGCCATATCCTGTTTTTGTCAGCCTCCTGAGTGCCAGTGTCCTTGAGTGACATTTCAGGGGATGAGCCAGTGTTTCTGCCTTAGGTGATCCTTGCTGCCTCTGAATTTTAAAACAAAGCCTGGAAAGAGGCAGCTGCTGACATAGAGGTGGGGAAATAGTCTCTCACCCCTGCAGAAGTCTGCAGATGATAACTGTTAAGTTTAAACTTCATTCAGTTAGCAGGTGTCATTCTTATTCTCAAACTATGTATTTGGGTAATTTTCTAGCTGCATCTTGTTTTTCTGTTTTTTTTTTTTTTTCTGTTAAAAATTGACTTGGGGTGGAAAGCAAATGTTCTTGAAATACAGTAAAATTCATTTTAAAATATAGGAAAAATTAAAATAACATTGTCACCTACACAAAGTATGCTGCACTAACTATAGTAATGCCATTATATTACAGTATGTTACAGAAATTATGTATTATACAAATTATACTCATATCTAATTATATTAATGCCATTATATAACATATATTATTGAAATTATGTATTATATAAAGTATACTGCTAATATAAGTTTATGTATGACACTATGCAAATATAAATATAATATTAAAATCAATATATAAAACCCTACCAGTAATATGTTAGAAAATATTTAGAGATTTTGACAGATGAACATGGTGTGATGCTCACTCTCGTGCTGTTCTCACTGTAGAAGGAATTGCCTTAAGCTTTCACAATTTGGTCTCAAATTACTGTAGCATTTTTCTCTAGGAAGCCTTTTGATTTCATTTTGTTGGAGCCTAACCCTTCTAACCACTGTGGTCTCCCATGATTTTTGTCTTTTTCAGATAATTTTTCTAAGGATATTGATATATTTATTTAAAATGGAACAGTGTCAATGTAGTAGCTAGGGACTGAAATATTCCATGATCTTTAAGAATACTCAGTATAATATATGTTGGATTTAATGGTTTTTCAGAATTTAATACATATTCAAGCTTAATGAATTACTAGCTTATGATAATTATTAAAAAAGTCAAATTGTGGCTAAATACTTTCTGTGTAGATAGCTATTTCAAGTGGGATGGTTTTTGTTTGATTCATTTGTGCTTTACTGGTTGAAGATCATCATCCCATTAGAGTGGTCTTAAGCCTCAGAATCCTGATTATAAACACACCAATCATGGAGAAGAGGCCATTCTTCCTGTGTAGGATGGTGGGCAGAGGGTGGTGGCATGGGAGAAACCCGCAAGTGCACTTCTGTGTGTTGTGAAGCAAAGTGAGGATTTCATTCAGATTCTCCTCACATCATTTTGCTTTTTAGTTTTTAAATAAGAAAATATTTCCATGCTGTAATAAAATATAAAATAAGTGAGAATGCTTTTGTCATGGCCATAGAACTTGGACGCTGGGATTTGAAAAACTCTTTTAGAGAAGTGATCGTCAGCCTGTGTGCCTCAGGCCTCTGACGAGCTGCATTTGTTGCTTTGGACCAGTCAGCTCTGTGGCTGAAGCACAGTCTGCCCAATATACTTTGTTGTTGTTTCAGTCAGTAAAACATCAAGTAATCTTAAAATGTGTTTTTAAACCCAAAGTAGCTTTATGTCCTCTTGTAATTTTCTTTGTCATCTGTTACAAAAAATTAAACTGTTATCCCATGAGTGGCCTAACATTTTTTAAAAGTACAATCAGAAAGGTTTGAAATTATTGTTGAAGGTTGTTTAAAAAAAAAAAAGAAAAAGCCAAAGATTGAAAGTCTTCAGGGACCGGTGCTGTGGCACAGTGGGTCAACGTCCTGGCCTGAAGCACAGGCATCCCATATGGGCGCCGGTTTGAGTCTCGGCTGTTCCACTTCCCATCCGGCTCTCTGCTAAGGCCTGAGAAAGCAGTAGAAGATGGCCCAAGTCCTTGGGCTCTGCACCCGCAAGGGAGACCCGGAAGAAGTTCCTAGCTCCTGGCTTCAGATCGTGGCAGCTCCGGCCATTGTGGCCAATTGGGGAGTGAACCATCGGATGGAAGACCTCTCTCTCTCTCTCTCTCTCTCTCTCTCTCTGCCTCTCCTCTCTGTGTAAGTCTGACTTTCAAATAAATAAATAAATCTTAAAAAAAAAAAAAAGACTTCAGCGACTTTGGCTTCTAGCCTAGTTCTCTGTTCTTGGAAAGTGTGTCAGTTTATTCTAAAGTAAAATTTTCTGATTGAAGTGAATGCCTCCATCCTCCAGATACCTCAGGACTGCCTCCGAAGCAACGTGGAATTCAGGGGGAAGGTTTCTAGCCCATGCTTGACTGCTGTCCTTTCATCTCTCTAATTGATACTTAGTGAGAAATAAATTATTGCTGTTCCTTGAATCATGGTAAAGGATGCCTTTCAGTCCCAGTGGTCACTCTGGATTGGTTTGATTGGTAACACTTGGGTAAGCAGAATCAGAGCACGTGGTACAAAATATATCACATGCAGCTGAGGGAGCAGTGGCAATTCCAAATGCCACAGAAGCTATAAATCATGTATTAGAAGCTTTAATGATCATATGGACACAGTTCTGTTGGAACCTCTGCCTAGGAGATTATGTATTTCTTTAGTCAAGACTCATCTTGCCCAGCTACAGGAAGGAACTATGGATGGTTCTCCTGTTTAGATATCTGAAGCAAGTGGATTTGGTCTTAAAAGGAACTTTTGACAAATTCTTCATTTAAAGCCACGCGTACTTTTGAGATATATTTTCTCACAGCTCTGGTTTTCTTATAGGTTCTCATTTGGGCTACAAAAAAAATAAAAAAACCTCTTTGCTTCAGAATAGATCTTAAAGATATTTTTAACAATCTCATTTTCTATTGTTATTATGGGAAAATGTTGTATTTTCCCCTTGGTCCTAAAAGTGGATGATCTTGTCCCTTGCTAGATGTGACTTGATGGTGTTCGACTTCCTCTGCTATTTGAAGATGGCGAAAGTGTGGGGTTGCTCCCAGTGTGCAGGTCCTTCCTTTGTAAGGGATGTTCAGAATGTATTGGAAGGCATATTTATACCTCACTTACCAAATAGTGAAATAAAATAGTGCTGAGTTCACCTTGCTCTAACAGCATTCATGCCTCATGGTATTTTCCCCACATCCACGTTTTTTAAAGAAAAGAAAAGAAATGAAAGTTAGTGTGAAAATTGTACAGTAGAAGGATAACATTGTATTATGCAGCACCTTGTTAAGGATTAAATATTGTGTAATAGCGTGGAGTAGTGCCAATGAATAGATGCAAGATGGGTAAAGAAAGTTGATAAGAGATGATAATTTGATCAAAACCAGTGTGTTGAAGTTGTTTCATTCTATCTGTAAAGACCTATAAAAACTCCAAAGAAGGCTGCTGTGTAAATGAAGTGGATTAATGCTATGAACATAAGTATTGATTCAAAAGCACAGGGTATGAAAAATGGCCGCGTGTTCTCTTTCCTTTGGTTCTGTTTGGTTTGGCGTTCACTAGAGACTTGTCTTTTGAAGGGATAAAGTATTTGCAGCAAAGCAGGCTGACATTGGAAAGAAATAAGGAATGAAGAGGGATATTCAGAAAGGATTCAAGTAGACAAGTACTATGAAAGGGTGATTGGTAATTTTCTAAGCAAGATAAAATTATTGGTGTTAGGGTGAAATCTCAGAATTTTTGACTTACTGTTAACATCAGAATGAGCACAACTAAAACGTTCACTTTTTGTCATTTTTGTTAAAATTTTTAAAAATATGCATCCGCATTTTTAAATTTGTGAATAATTCAGGACTTAAATGGCTTTTGAATTAATCAAAAGGAAACAAAAACCAACTTGCTTAAAGAGTCCAGTTCGAGTGCTGGTAGACATGAAAAAATAGAAGTTAAAAAAATAGATGGAACAATTTATGTTTAATGTCTAAGATGGAGGGGCCCTTGTTAACAACACTGGCCTGGTGGACAAATGCCAAAGTTAACTAAAGCACACTTCACAACCGATAGAGGAAGAACGTTGGAGGATACAGAGGATGCTATGCCTTTATCTTAGAATCCTGGGATAGTCAGAGTCCAAGTATAGCAACCAGAAAAAAAGGACAGGATTTTTCACTTGAACAGGAGCAAGAAAAGGCAGATTTGTTCAGAAAAGTTCAGAGCTGCATTAGCATTGCGAATACATAGGCTTGATATATTATACAGCAGGAGCTGGATAAATGTGGCCTGAGGGCTTTAAATGTGCACTGCTAGCTTTAATATCTGTGGACAGATTCAGATCGAGGGCTACTTGTCAGGGCTCAGATGATTTTTAGGCGAGAGCCTTATAAGAATGCTTCACAAGCCAGAATTAAGTTAAGTACTGATTTGGTAACAAGAAAAGTTTGAGTTAGCAATGTAACAGCACTTTACCATTGTCTTTTACAAGAATACTGGCTCTGGCTGAACTTGTGTATTTAGCATCTTTTGGTGCACAGTAAAATGATGTGGATTCATTATATAAAAGTTTATAGTGGAAAAAGTATCGTTTAGATCCATGGAGTTGGATCTGTTTTCAGTTTTCTAAGCCTGGGGAAAATTTAAATCACCTGGTTTGAGCTCCACAAATCAAGGCATTGATGGTCAATAGTAGAATTTCAGGCTTACAGGAGATTGACTTGGAACTTGATTTGCAAATCTAACCTGGTTATTGATGGCATATAGCTTTACAGAAAAACGGGTTATAGTAAACTAGAGAAGCTTTGGAAGGGATATTGGATTTGTAGATAAGATCTGACTTTGAATTCTTGGTCTGTCATTTATTGCTCAGTAACCTTGGGCAAGTTACTTTATTTTTCTGGACCTCAATTTCCTCAACTATAAAATGGTAATTTCCCCAGTCCTTTGCAGTTTTAAAAACCATTAACTGTGAGACAAGTTAATGTGTCCTCAGTGATTGTAGTTCATACAATGCCTAGAGTTATCATTATAAATAGATTTTCAATGTACAGAATCGTTGTAGGTACAAGTTGTATTAGGGTAGAAGAATGCTTGAGGAATGGGTATCAATACCAGACCATACCCTAGCAAAAGGCTTCTCGTTTGTGTGTTTTGATTAGTTGTTACAGTGAATATTGTTGATATTTTTTGTTAAAGTCAAGTTCAAGCAAGGTAAAGCAATACTAACTACACTGGCGAATCTGAAATAATCCCAAGTGGGTCAGTTCTGATTACTCCAGTGTTTAAGGTATTGTAAGGTTTTTATAATAGGAGAGTCAGTAACATAAGCGTGAGCAAAATATCAAAAGTAATTAGATCAGCTTGTTGACATAAGAAATTTTTATCTTCCAAATATGCAGTCTTGAGTTACATGTTATTCTGTCTTCTGGAAAATGGTATAAATTCTCAGAGCCATATAAAAATATCTGTTCGTTTTATCAGTAAAATTTGATGTTGAAACCTGAAAGTCTGAAAGTAATTAGGTACAAAGTTAGCTGTTTACTGGTGACTGTGTTAAACATTCCGATGCCCTGTAAGTGAGATATATTGGGGAACAGGGATGAGCCTTTTGGCAGATGAATTACGAACAGTTCACTCATAATCATAACCATCTGATGCACATAAACATAAAATTAATTTCACTTTTATGGACTCCAGTCCCACAGCTCTAGAAACTATGTGACTAGAAGAAAAATATGTAGGATGAAGACAGTAGTTTGATTTTCAAACTGCTACATCAGGATTTAGACAAAGTGATAGCTGTAAAAGCATATTAGGGGTTTTGCAACTGAAGCCCAAAGTAATCCTTGAGAAAAGTATACCAAAGGGAATGAAAAATAAAAATGAGAGTTAAGAAGTGACCTTGCTTAGCTAGACAGGAGCAGACTATTTTCTGCTCATTAAAGGTAATTCTCTCTTACTGCACTTTGTGTTTCTTCTATTTAAATTTTGAGTGCTTTCCCTTGGAGGACGATTCCATAGTCTAATAGAAACAGGTATTTCAGAGTTTCTTTAAGATATTCAGTCTCAATTTTTGCATAAGTTCCTCACCAGTTTCTTTGTAATTGCTCTTCCTTTTGTATTATCTTCAAGGAAATTTGTGGAGAAACTTCCTTGTGCAGTGGGAAACAGATTACAACATTGGTCTATTGGGTGCCACAAATTTTACCTTTCATAAACATATGCTTTGCTTAGAGAAAATGATTACAAAAGAATGCTTGCACTACTTTTCTGGAGCTTAGTGAGTTCTACCTACAATAAACGTACCCAATCCCAAGTCATGGATGAAAGAGATGCCCTCCATCTGTTTTCATCTGGTGTCACTGTGGTACTTGAGCCATTTCTACAGTAGGCTTGTTTCATTGATCTCGAAACCCCTTCATCTCCAAATCCATCATCTTCCAAAATTTATCCCCAACTGCCTACTCAGGAAGGCTAGGGAGAGACGTAACACTACAGTGTTCCATCTGAAAAGCTTGATGGATGTGTGAATAATTACATCAGTTAACAAAAGCACAGGTGATTCTTTGTCTTCATGCCCTGTTTGCAGAAAATACAAAAGTAATCCAAGGTAGCACTTCTGTATTTTCTCATCATGTATTCTTGATGTATGCAAGAAAATGCTGTAAACCATTTAGATACTTAATAGATTTTACCTGGGAGTGGTGATACCCTTGGGCATATCTATTTCTCATTTGGAGAGTTGCACTATTCCTGTCTTTAGTATAAATGTAATGTGATTAGAGAATTAAGTAAGCAAACACTTTTGGACCAAGAGATTTGTTTTACAGTTGATTAAATCACTCAAGCAGCTTGCATTCTGCTTTCAGCTGTTGTTTGTATTTCATGTGTACAGTTGAGGTGTGCTGGCAGTACATGTCCTTCATGTACTGAATGCATAAACCACCCTTCCTCTTTTACCTTTTACCTGCTTGTCTCGCCATAGTTTTTAGGGTGTCTGTGTTTCCTAGAAATAAAGTGGTTTAGAGTGCCTGGGGAGGGATATCTCAAAAGTGTGTGTATTTCATAAGCTTTTAGAACTCATTTGAATCAAAGTCCTGTTACCTAAATGATCTGTGATTCAAGAATTACTTTATATTCCATTCTGTGGAAATACAGCTGTCACCTCAACAAAAATGTGGGGGAAATGCAGATGGCCTGTTTTCACATCAGTGGAATTTAGCAGTTCAAAATAGAAAAGTTGTCACTCAGCCTTCCCTCTTGGGTCAGCTTTTGCTATCACCTGGCAGTATCATTGTATGTGATCAGAATTACCATAATGCTGAGCAAACTGCAATAGCATTTAGTAATTTAAAAACAGATTACTTTGGGATCTATTTGTTGCCAACCATTTATACTACCCACAGTAGAAAAAAAAAAATGAATCTGAACCATCTACATTGTAAATTACCATGAATTGCTGTCCAGATTGTGAATGTTTTAGCCCTATTTGTGAAAGCCAATAATGTAGAGTGGGAAGAGCTTTGCCCTTAACAGAAACTAGTTGAAATGCTGATTTTGCTACTAATGGGTCACCTTGAGCAAGTCATTTAACCTTTCGCAGCCTCATCTCTTCATCTAGGACGTTGAAATATAACACAGGCTCATTGTGAAAATTCAGTGGGGTCATATCTAAAAGGTCTAAGTTGGGACCCCATTAATGTTAGTTTCCTTTTCCTTTTCTGTCTTTAAGTAAGTGTGTGTATTTATAGCTGTTTTACCATCATTAATGGATAATTTCTTAGTAAGTGCCCAGTTCTTGGCCCATGCTAGTTGTTCAGTGAATGTTCCTGGGATGAGTGAGTGGATGAGCACCTATATTTAGTGGGATGTGGCTATTATATTTCCTCCATTAGACAAGGAACATTGAGTTTACAGTTTACCCCAAATTACTCAGAAAATGGATTCACTGACTATTGGGACTTCAGGAAATATATAGACTTCGTAAATTGCAGGTAAAACCAGCATTGGATGGGAAGTTTCTGTATTAACCATTACCTCCATCTCTGTTAAAAACTTACCCTTTGAGAATGTAATTTGTGCATTGGCACTGACTCAGATGTGGAAGGGCCGTTTCGTTGGATATTATAGAGAGGGCTTCATCTAGGTGCTTAATTGAAAATGTACGTGATAAGCTGTTACTCTAAATGTGAAGGAGAATGGCGGACAGCCTTTGCTAGGATGGTCATTAATTTGAATTGCAGTACTAATATTCACTTAATGAAAAGAAAATTATATGAACTGTGAGTTGATCCATGTCTGTTGTCAGTAGAATTAAGTTTAGTCAGCTGCCAGTTTCCAGAGGTAGGCTAGACCTGCCTGTATTAACATGCTTCTGTTTCCATTTTCTATGTTGGCTTGGTGAGAAGAATTAGTCTGAACATTTCTTTGAAAAATAGGCATTTAATGAATTTCTGATACATTTTAACATTCATTTCACAAAAACTCTTAAAAATAAAGTTATTCTTAATTAAAGGATACATATTTTGGGAGAAGGCATATCATCAAGTAATAAATTCTTTTGTAAAGAATTACTAATTTTCTTTACATTATTTTCATTTTTTATTTGGAAGTCAGAGAAAAATACAGATGAGGAAAGATCTCATATTTCTTCGTTAACCCCAAATGCCTGCCAAAGCCAGAGCTGGGTCAGGACAAGATTCTAGAACTCAAAGTGAGTCTGCCACATGAGTGACCACTCATCTGATGCCTCCTAGGGTACACACCAACAGGAAGCTGGATCAGAAGCAGAGCAGTCAGTAAGTGAACCAGGCTCTCCCCTGTGGGATGCAGGCAACCCACACTGGGGCTTTCTCTGCTGTGCCAAATGCCCACCCCTAACTTAGCATTTATATTTTCTAATACTAATATTAATAAAGCAGGGCATGTTCTCATATTAATAACATTGTTGTAAGATGCTTTGAAGAAGCTAACTTCTACAAAGTGATTTCCTGTTTGCCTTGACAGAAGGACCCAGCGTGAGGATAGAAAGAATAAATCTTGAAGATAGATGTCTAAATTTCAATATCATAAGTGTCAAAGTACTTCTTGAAAAGTCAAACTTAGGCCAGCGCTGTGGCTCACTTGGCTAATCCTCCACCTGCGGCGCCGGCACCCTGGGTTCTAGTCACGGTTGCTGCTCTTCCAGTCCAGCTCTCTGCTCTGGACCTTTCTCTCTGTCTCTCTCTGTCTGGCAAAAAAACAAAACAAAACAAAAAAACAAAAACAAAAAAGGTCAAACTTAAATAGCATTCAGGTTCACTGTCTGATCTTACATCAGTCTAATTCTTGAATTCCAAGGGAATTCAAGTTTGAAAAACTGGTTAAAGAATGTTAGGAAAGATCCCAATAGAATTCATTCCCAGGAAATATGGAAGTTCTCTTCAGGAGCCTACTTCTCTATTTTGGCACCACAGGTTCAAATATCATCCAGTACCAGGACTAATTGAGACAGGAAAAAAAGAATTAGGAGCCTTTGATAAAATGGCATGCTGTAACCTCTGAAAGAGTTCTGTGGAGGGATTAATTTTGAAATAGATGAAAATATGTGCAAGGAAAAGCTGATTTGTTTTTTATTCTTCCTTGATGTACCAGGTACATTCTCCTGCCCACTGCAGTAAATAAGTATCGCTAAGTGTATTTCTAGTGTGTGCCAACTGGGCATCCTTGATATTTCTAAGAAAGAAAGGCTTTCTGAGTAGGTTAGCTGTTTTCTGATTCATTTTCCCTGGACTCGAATCTTCCCATTATCTTGGTAATTTCTTCCTACATTTTTAGCTCATAGAGATCGAAACAAAACAAGCTTTATTCTGGGGCTATCACAGCACCTGGCCTAGTTTTCTCTCCCTGAAGAGACGTTCACATGTGCCTGTCATGCCAGTAAGTCTACCACAGAGCGGTCAGTAGTCCACTGGCTGGGGACTGAGAAACATTGCTTCTGGTTGAACTCAGTTTTCTTTGGTGAGGAGGAATTGAAAAAGATGTTATAGCCCGTCAACCTGTCTTGGACTCCAACCTCTGCTTGTACCTACCAAGCACTGTCTTAGAGTTCAAGATTGTGTAATTACTCCAAGAAAACAAAATGAGAAAATGACATCTTGCCTCTAGCTTCTTCCAGCACAAATCCTAAAGAGAATCTGCCCAGCTACAGCCAATGGGTGAACGCCTTTCTTTGTGTCATAATTGTAGGAATAAGCTCCATGACTTGGCCCTCTTCAAACTGTTACTCCTTCCCAACCCCCAATTCTTCTGTATTTCTAGATTACTTAGCTGTGTATTCAACAAAAAAGTAGAGGCTGACACGGGCAGGGCAGTGTGCCAGTTTTAGCTGCACAATGGAAACCTGGCTTAGGAGACACAAAACTCAGGCTCAGGATTTCACGTTGCTCTGAGCAGCTAACTCTAAAAATCATTCTCCCTCCGTAGCCCTCAGCTCTCTGATCTGTAAAACAAAGGAGTGTCTTACCTGAGTTCAGATACCCTTCTTAGTTCTAAAAATGCTGGTTTTTCTGATTACAAGTCTCTAGAACCAGTATTCTGCATTGAATATTGAAATTTTCACTTGAAATTTAAGTGGAATACTGGATTCTTTTAACTCTTGGCAGGAAGTGCATGGTGGCCTGTGAATAGGTCCGTGGTTTATGATGTGATTGTCTCATCTATGGTGAAATAAACTTAGTGACTTTGATTCTCACTGTAGAGGGAGAAAGAAGCTAAATCTCTGAGCAAATACTTCATAGCTTATTGTTCTTCATATAATAGATGTTGAACAGCCCCTTTGCCTGTAATAACAGGTGTTACGGAATCACTAGTGGTGTTTCCCACTTTTTACTAATATCTCCAAGCTGAATGAAGAGAAAACTGAGAATTCCATTTACACAAGGGTGGTGCTCCCACCCCAGTTTCTTGGAAGACTCAGCTGTGAGGATGGGTCTTTACGCCAGGTCCCATCCCACCATACATTGTTTCCTTTGGCAGTGAGATCAGGGGTCACAATGACCTTTCTGTTCCTAATGCAGAAGTGGCTGACAGCTGACACCTCTGTTGGGAAAGTAAACACAGACCTGTAGAAGGGACCATTACCGTTTTGACAGATGCCCATCATCGGAAGCTATGCCAGTCGGCAAATTCCTAATCAGAGGAAGCAAATGTGTATTTCAATTTCTTGTCTGTGCCTTGTGAATGGCTTGTAGAAGGAACCCTGAAATGTGAGCATAATTTAGATTATGGAGAAGAAAAGCCAGTGAAGAATGGCCTTACGGGTAGTTTGGTGACGGTGGTGTGTGTTTCTTTCACGACACAGGGAAGAAGGCAAACAATAATCAGCCTGGGAACAGTGGAGAAAAACTGAGTTTCACTTGAAAACTTTGGCCAAGGTTATTTCATACCTTCTCAACCTGACATTTCAGCTCAGGCCTCTGCTTTAACTCATTTTCTCCTTTCCGTGTCCTTATTGCCTGTCGCCCGCAATGGGTGAGAAATGAAGTTATCCCCTGACCCATCTAGCAGAGTTTCGTGGTTCAGAGCAAGGATTCTGGAGTCAAACAGCTCAAGTTGGCATCTTGCTTTCAGTTAACTTCTCTGTACCTCAGTGTTTTCCTCTTTTAAAAGGGAGATGATGAGGCCTTTCTTATTTATTGATAGAAAGTTTTAAATCACAATCTGCTTTCTTTTTTTTATATTTTTTATTTCATAAATGTGAATTTACAAAGTGCAACTCTTGTATTGTTGTGGCTCCCCCCCCCCCAACCTCCCTCCCTTCCATGGCCCTACCCTCTCACACTCCCTCTCCCATCCAGCCCTTCATCAAGTTTCATTTTCAATTACCTTCATATACTGAAGATGAAATTGGTATATACTAAGCAAGGATTTCAACAGGCTGCACTCACACAACCGCACAAGGTATAGGGTACTGTTCGACTAGTAGTGTTTTTACGTTTCATAGTAAAACACATTAAGGACAGAGATCCTACGTGGGGAGCCTGTACCCAGTGACTCCCGTTGTTGATTTAACAATTGGCACCCTTATTTATGACATCAGCAATCACCCAAGACTCTTGCTATGAGCTGTCTAGGCTATGGAAGCTCCTTGAGTTCACCGACTCTGAACTTGTTTAGTCAAGGCCGTATCACAGTGGAGGTTCCTTCCTCCCTTCAGAGAAAGGCGCCTCTCTCCTTGATGGCCTGTTCCTTCTGCTGGGCTCTTGTTCACCAGGATCTTTCATTTAGATTGTTTTTTGCCACCATGTCATGGCTTTCCATGCCTGTGACAATCTGCTTTCTTAATCTCTAGTTTGGATATAATCCCAAAAAGTAAGATTATTTAATTCTACAACTCAGGTTGAGCAACAGCTTGTTGGCTGGTAGATGCTGGTGCAGGACTGCAATCAGACACTGACTAAGACACATTCCTTGAACGTGGGGTCTCATCGGACAGACAGGAGCATGCAGACGCCTGATGGACTGGTGTTCACAAGTAAACCTGGATTAGAGATAGACTCTCTACTTAGGTTCTTATCAGTTGAATGAAGCACATGATTAAGCGTGACATGCAAAATGCTACTTTGGAGGTATAAAAAGGCTTTGGGGCACCGAGAAGCAAGAAGTGAATGTTATTTGGAATGGTTGAAGATGACATCTTTAAATCTGACTTGGGCCTAAAAAAAGATACATGGTATGTTAACAGGCAGTCAGGAGAGAGAAATGATAACATCATATGCTTGGATGCACAAGTGGTATAATTCACGAGAGTAGCTTCTGTTTTCAAATTGAAAATAAAAATATTACTTAAGAACTGGGCAATTTACTGTTGGTGTATATAAATCTTAGACTCTGCCTGGTAATTAGGAACAAGTCTCTGGGAAAGTGGATAAAAGAAAAGAAACTACAGTGTTATTTTTGAAGTTCTGTCAGGAGAATGTAGAAATTATGGTCTAGAGAATACAAACCCCCCTCAGCAATAAGGTCATTATCATTGAACTGCTAAGGCCCTCAGTATATATGCTTTTAAATAAAACCAATGATCCTCTCACTATCATTATAAAAATGCAGGCTGTAGCACATTATAAGTATCCTATTGGGACATTTTTGCTATTCTTGTGTTTTGCCATAGCTTTAACTTCTGAAAATTTCACAAATAAATACCCTGTGGCCTTATTAGTTGATAATAATCTTCTAAATATTCAAGTTTACCTTGGGTTTTTCTTCCATTCATATTAAATTATATTATTGCATTAATTTCAATTTTAATTTTTTTAGCATTTAATTTTAAAATTATTTCTAAAGATTTATTTATTTGAGAGGCAGAGTTTGGGTGTGGGGTGGAGGGACAGAGAGAGAGGTCTTCCATCTGCTGGTTCACTCCGTAAATGGCCAGAGCTGGGCTGATACAAAGCCAGGAAGCAGGAACTGCTTCTGGGTCTCCCACATAGGTGTAGGGGCCCACGCAGCTGGGCCATCTTCCACTGCTTTCCATGGTCATTAGCAGGAAGCTGAATCAGAAGTGGGACAGTGGGGCCTGCACTGTGGCATAGCAGGTAAAGCCGCCGCCTGCAGTGCAGGCATCCCATTTGGGTGTCAGTTTGAGTCCCAGTTGCTCCACTTCCAATCCAGCTCTCTGCTTTGGCCTGGGAAAGCAGTGGAAGATGGTCCAAGTCCTTGGGCCCCTGCATCCGTGTGGGAGACCTGGAAGAAGCTCCTGGCTCCTGGCTTCAGATCACTTCAGCTCCGGCCATTTGGAGAGTAAACCAGCCAGTGGAAGACCTCTCTCTCTGCCTCTCCTTCTCTGTGTAACTGTGACTTTCAAATAAATAAGTAAATCTTTAAAAATAAAAATAAAAAGTGGAGCAGCTGGGACTTGAACCGGTGCCCATATGGGTTCCCGGCGCTGCAGGCAGAGTCTTAACCTATTTTGTCCCCAAGGTTTAATTATCTGAAAGACAGAGTGACAAAGTGAGAGACTTACAGAAAGGGTGGGGAGACAGGGGAGACCTTCTATCCTCTGGCTTATTCCCCATATGCCCACAATAGCCAAGACTAAGCCAGGCTGAAGCCAGGAGCCAAGAACTCCATCCAGGTTTCCCACATGGGTGATGGGGACCAAAGAACTTGGACCATCATCTGCCTCCCAAGTTCATTAGCAAGAAGTGGACCAGAAGCATGGAGGAGCTTTTTAAAAAGAGAATCAAGGAGATAGTCAAATATATATATACATATATATATATATATGTATATACACACACATACATACATATATATATATATATATATTTTTTTTTTGACAGGCAGAATTAGAGAGACACAGAGAGAAAGGTCTTCCTTTCAGTTGGTTCACCCCCCCAAAGGGCTGCTAAGGCAGGCGCAATGTGCCGATCCAAAGCCAAGAGCCAGGTGCTTCCTCCTGGTCTCCCATGCGGGTACAGGGCCCAAGCACTTGGGCCATCCTCCACTGCCTTCCTGGGCCACAGCAGAGAGCTGGACTGGAAGAGGAGCAACTGGGACAGAATCCAGTGCCCCAACCAGGAGTACCGGCGCCGCAGGCGGAGGATTAGCCTAGTGAGCCGCAGCACTGGCCAGACAAATATATTTTAACAGAAAAACTGTTATTTTAAAATAATAACAAGAGGTGATGTTTATGGAGTTTTCCTAAGTACTTTTATATGTAGTAGTTTGTTTAATTCACCCCACTACCTTGAATTCTTGGTACTGTTGTTTTCTGAAATTGACATTAAGGTGCAAAGAGTTTACATAAATTGCCTGGACTTACATTACAGAGCTGGGGCTCCCGAGCCTGCAGCCAGGCTCATGGTCTTCACATTTGCTTTCACAAAGTGGGATGTCGTCATGGGGAGCTTGCTGTCTACCTCTCTACCTGTTCCGTGTCAGAAGCAGTTTCGTGATTTCCTAGTAACTGTCGGTTGGTAAAATAAAGAGAGCATACTACCGAAGTTTCATTTGAATCCTGGATCTTGGTTTTCTTTCCAGACATGCTTAGGATATAGAACTGTTCTGAAGTACTCCAGACTTTCAGAGCACAGGTACATATGTGGAACTATAGGGCAGTTCCTCTGAGGAGAAGGCACCTCCCTAGTTAAGGAAGTGATTTAAAGTCTCTTGGCATTTGCAGCAGCAGCAGCAGCAGCAACCATATTTTTCTCCCCATCTAAGCTGTATTTTAACTTTGGGTCAGATTTCGTAAATGAGCTGTGTTGTTTGGATCTGCTTCCTGCACCATGACGGGTGTGAGCTGTATACTCCCTGCCTGAGTGTAAAGGGGAATGTGGATGAGAAGTCTGTGTCATCATATAATATAACATCACTGGGAGAGGTGGGAAGGAGCAGTCCAAAGTGTTTGATAACATTGAAAGAGCTTTTTTTCTCTTCCACAATTAATCCATGTCTCCATATGCATTTGTTTAAAAAAAAAAAAAAAACTCCTGACAGCACCAACAACACAACAAGAGAAATGCACAGCCTAAGCAATAAATCTCTGGAGGCATTCAGCAAGTGCCACAGGGCTCATTAATCTTGATTATTTCCCGTAATAGATAACTTCACAAATCAGCTATTATTCCTAATCACGCACATAAAGATAACGGTTGGGTAATAGCTTCCTGCATGGTTAGACCAAAATAAAATTTCATTTAAATATATATTTCTACAAATTCCAGGGAAAGATTTTTTTTTTTTTTTTTTTTGCTTTCTTAAAGGGGCAGGAGGAGATAAGGGAGCAGCCGCTGAAGAAGTTGAGCCTCCGGGATTGTTGTTTTGATTGTTGAGAGGCAGAGAAACAGAGCTGCCATTCACTGCTTCACTCCCCAAGTACCCAGAACTGGGGCATGCCAAAGCCAGGAGCCAGGAACTCAGTGCAGGTCTCCCATGGGGGCAGGAACCCAGTGACTTGAACTATCACAGCTTGACACCCTGGAATGAGTTGGCAGGAAATTGAAATGAGAAATGGGAGCTGTGGATTGAACCCAGGAAGTGCAGTATGGGATGTGGGCATCCCTCCTGGCGTCCTGATGGACCAAACGCATGCCCCAAGGATCGGGTTTTAAGGAAGGCCTGCATATGTTTGGTTTTCTTGGAGTCATTTACTGACTTATGTGTTGCTGTGTCATTTGGAGGTGGGTTTGTAAGACTTTGGCCTCAGAATTTTACAGATTCACATTCTATGTGTGTCTGTATTTTGTTGACATGGAAATTGCTGAGAGGAGCTCCTTGGGAAAGAAAGGTTTATTTCAGCTCAAAGTGTGAGGTTACAGGACCAGGCAGCCCCAGAGCCTGTGAGGTTGTTTCATGGAGGGTGTGGAGGCAGGATCGCATTTTGAGGCAGGAAGTGGAGAAAGAACACCCAGACTGAACTTTTCAAGTAACCAAGGCTCTAGCAAGAACCACCCGCTGAGGGCATGCCTCCAGTGACCCAAAGACCTTCCAAAGGGCCCAGATCTCAGATACCATCACTAGATCAATATTCCCCCCTTAATCAGTCAACCATTAACATTAAGACATTGGAGTTTCTGGGGGCCAGCGTTGGCAGTGTAGTGGGCTAAGCCACTGCCTATAATGCCAGCATCCAATATGGATGCTGGTTTGAGTCCCAGCTGCTCCATTTCCAATCCACCTCTCTCCTAATGGCTTGGGAAAAGCAGCAGAAAATGACTCAAGTAGTTGGGCCCCTGCTACCCATGTGGGAGACCAGATGAAGCTTCTGGCTCCTGGCTCCAGCCTGGCCCAGCCTGGCCATTGCAGCTATCTGGGGAGTGAACCAGCAGATGGAAGATACCTCTTCATTCTTCCCTGCACTCTGTGTTTCCCTCTCTCTCTATTAAAATAATAATATAATAGAGTTTCAACAGCTGCATGACTTTTGGGGAGAGAAGTTCTATTCAACCCATAACAACATGGTTTAAGAAAAGTCCTCAAGATAGAATACAAGGATTGTGTGAAATCAGGACTACATTATATCCATAAAGATGGTATAGGTCACTAGGCTAATCCTCCGCCTTGCGGCACCGGCACACCACGTTCTAGTCCCGGTCGGGGCACCGATCCTGTCCCGGTTGCCCCTCTTCCAGGCCAGCTCTCTGCTGTGGCCAGGGAGTGCAGTGGAGGATGGCCCAAGTGCTTGGGCCCTGCACCCGCATGGGAGACCAGGATAAGCACCTGGCTCCTGCCATCGGAACAGCGCGGTGCGCCGGCCGCAGCACGCTACCGCGGCGGCCATTGGAGGGTGAACCAACGGCAAAAGGAAGACATTTCTCTCTGTCTCTCTCTCGCTGTCCACTCTGCCTGTCAAAAAAAAAAAAGATGGTATAGGAATTTTTGCTGAGTTGGTGAATTGATTTGTCTTGGAAGGAGTATGGACTACACCAAGAATACTTGTCAGATAACTTTAAAAAAATGATGCAAGGCTTTTGTAAATGTAAAAACTCCCAAATCTTTTTCAAGGAGCAAAAACCATCTATGTCTATTGAGTGTTCTGAAGAGTTCTAACGAAATTTGTCCAGGTGAAGGAAATTAACAACTAATGTCCCCATCTATATTTTGTCATTATGTAGGCATCTCAATTTCAGTGGGAAATGGCTTTCTTATCATACAATAAGCTTTACCTGTCCTTCATTTTATTCTCAAAATGCCAGTGCACTAGGCAGGGCCTGGAATGAGATGCATCAAGTTATGATGAGATTTGACTCCATATTAGTCAGCTGGGATAATTTTTTTGACCTAAAAAAAAAAAAAAGGAAGTGGCAGTGGGTCTCTTCCCATGAACCTTGGACATTGTTCGTATTTCTTAAATGTGAATGTGGAGGAATTTCCAGACTGATGATTAAGTTTTTCCTACTAGTGGAACTAGTATTGTGACATAGCAGGTCAAGTTGCTGCCTGCGATGCTGGCATATGAGTACCAGTTACTGTCCTAGCTGCTCCACTTCTGATTCAATTCCCTGCTAATGGCCTGGGAAAAGCAGCAGAAGATAACCCAAGTATTGGGATCCTTGCCACCCATATAAGAGACCTGGATGAAGCTTCTGGCTTTGGTCTGGCCCAGCCTGGCCATTAAAAACACCTGAGAAGGGAAACAGTAGATGAAAGATCTGTCTTTGTCTCTGTCTCTGTCTCTCTAACTCTGACTTTCAAATAAATAAGTAGATAGATACAACTTTTTAAAACAGAAGTCTATCTTGCTGATATATTTTCCATCATGACGGATTAACTGAATGTCTTTACATTAACAGTTTTACTGTCCAATAGAGAAGGCAAGATGGAAAAATAGGGGCCAGCGCTGTGGCGTAGTAGGTTAAGCCTCCTCCTGCAGCACTGACATCCCATAGGGCACCATGTCTAGTCCCAGCTGTTCCACTTCCGATCCAGCTCTTTGCTGTGGCCTGGGAAAGCGGTGTGTGGTGGCCCCAAGTGCTTGGGCCCCTGCATTCACAAGGGAGACCCATAAGAAGCTCTTGGCTTTGGATAGGCCTAGCTCGGGCTGTTTCAGCCATTTGGGGAGTGAACCAGCAGATGGAAGACCTCTCTGCCTGTCTCCTCCTCTCTTTGTAACTTTGCCTCTCAAATAAATCTTTTTTTTTTTTTTTTTTAATATGCCAGACAAATTCGCCTACAAGACAAGGAAGGAAGCATGTCAGAAGGAAGGTCATAATTAAGTGCTGAGGACATTTGGATGAGACAGAGTTGTGCATTAATAGCATAAGTTTGTACCTATGGCTATGAGATGAAAAGACATTTGAGGCAGAGGGAACAGCGTGAGGAAGATGTAAGTATGGAAAATTTTTTGAAATGTCTAGAGTACAGTGACAGCTCCAATTGAGTTGGAGTATTGGCAGTGTGAAATGGGAGATAAGCTAGAGGATGTAAATCAAGGCCAAACTATAGCATGCTTTGCATGCTGGGCTTTTCTCCATAGACATTGGAGGTCTGTGAGAGGGTTTGTAGCAGAGGAATGACAGAGGTAGGCCTGTGGTTTAGAAACATTAGTTCAGCAACAGACACAGTAATATAGAGGAAGAAGAGCCTAGAAGCAGAGCCAGTGTGCATATTGTTGCCCACCTGGACTTCTAAGATGATCTGTGTTGGCTGAACAAGTAGACAAGGAGAGAAATATTTTGTGGGACAGGAGATCTAGTTTCTTTTGTTGGGTATAACAGTTATCTACTGAAGTATAATCATCACAAATTTAGTGGCATAAAATAGCACTTCATAATGGCTGTGCTGGGTCAGGAATTTGGACAGAGCCCAAAGGTGATGGCTTGTCTGTTCCACAGTGTATGGGAACCTCAGCTGGAAAGATCCAAATGATTGGGAGTGACTCAGCTGGGTAAAGACTGGAGTTGTCTGGAGGCTCCTTTGATCACATTTCTGACAGGAAGGAAAGAATTGCTAGAAAATTGGACTTAGCTGGAGCTGGTGACCAATGTGTATGCCTGCCTTTCCATATGTGTTGGGCTTTACAGTGTAGATGCTGGGGCCACTGCTGTGGAGTAACAGGTTAAACCTCTGCCTGTAGAGCTGGCATCCCAGATGGGAGCTGGTTTCAGTCCCAGCTGCTCCACTTCTGATCCACCTCTGCGCTATGGCCTGGGAAAGCAGTGAAAGATGGACCAAGTGCTTAGGCCCGTGCACCCACATGGGAGACCAAAAAGAAACTCCTGGCTTCGGATCGGCCCAGCTCCAGCTGTTGCGGCCATTTGGGGAGTAAACCAGCAGATGGAAAACCTCTCTCTCTGTCTCTCCCTCTCTCTCTACTTCTGCCTCTCAAATAAGTAAATAAATCTTTAAAAGAAAAAAAGCATAGATGCTGAGTTTTGAGAGCTGCTGACCTTCTGTAATGGGGTATTCCAATAGAAGCAGGTAAAAGCTGGGCAGTCTCTTCTTAGCCCCCAAAGCCAACAGTGCCACTCCAGCTACATTCTTTTGGTTACAAGAGTGTCAGAGAAGCCAGGCCAGATTCAAGGGGGAGCGAGTTGGCATCCCACCTTCAGTGCAGGAGGGGCAAGGTTACATTGCAGAAGAGCATGTGGGATGGGAATTACTATTGAGCCTGTCTATGAAAAGCAGTCTTCCACAGTAGAGGTTGGTAGCTGGCAGCAACAAAGATGAGAGGCAGAGAGAGAAAGGTCTTCCATTCAGGTTTATTCCCTGGATGGCCAGGAGCTTCTTCTGGGTCTCCCATGCGCTTGCAAGGGCCCAAGGACTTGGGCCATCTTCTATTGTTTTCCCAGGCCATTAGTAGAGAGCTGGATCAGAAATTTATTACCTGGGACTTGAACCAGCGCCCATTTGGGATGCCAAAACTGCAGGCAGTGGCTTCACCTGCTAAGCCACAATGCTGGTCCCAAAGCCTCATTCTTCTAACATAAATCACCATTAGTGTTCTGATACATATCTAGCCTCTTTTTTATTAAAAGGTGTTTTTTTAAATACAAAATAAACAGGATTTTTCACTTAGGTGATATCAATTTCATAACTACAAATGGGTGACATTAAGACTTGACTCTCACAGAACTGTTGGGAAATTCTTGTAGCTCACTTTTGCAGTAGACAAATGCTGGCAAACAGAAAACAGTCAATAAACAGAAACCATTTTTCCTAAACTTTCTTAAATTCAATGCTGCAAAATATTCTGTTAGGTCATTTTGCCATAATCTTTTTAGCTATTCTCTTATTGCTAGATATTTAGACTGATTCTAATTTTCTGCCAACATACATAATAGTATAATTTCAATAGCTATATTTCTAAATTACAAATCAATCTTTGAGTGTTTTTTCAGGTGAGTCTGAATTTTCAAACCTATAAAATATTTTCTAAGTATTAAATGCTAGAAAAATAGAAATTAATTTTTAATTAGGAGAGGGGAGAAAAAACAAGAGAGGCATATCAAGAATCAGACATGAGGGGCTGGTACTGTGGCACAGCAGGGAAATGCTACAGTGCCAGCATCCCATATGGGTGCTGGTTTGAGTCCCAGCTGCTCCACTTTCAATCCCGCTCCCTGCTAATGCACCTGGGAAAGCAATAGAAGATGGCCCAAGAGGTTGGACCCCTGCACCCACATGGGAGGCCTGGATGAAGCTCTTGGCTCCTGGCTTCGAATTGGCCAAGCTCTGGCCGCTGTGGTCATTTGGGGAATGAACAAGTGGAAGGAAGATCTCTCTCTGCCTCTGCCTCTCTGTAACTATGCCTTTCAAATAAATAAAATCTTTAAAAAAAGAAAAAAGATTTGGTATCTGTTTCATTTACCTTGAGGAGAGCCCACAATCTTTGGGTATATGTATGAATAGGATGATTTTAGGGAAAAAGATATAAAGCAGTGAACCTACAGTGTGCATGTCTGATTCTGCTTTTGGGTCTTAACTAGTTTCCTAAAACAATACCCATGGACACAGCTTCCCCACCCCCCCACTGCTCCATCTGAGTTTTACCATTTTAACTGGCTGCTGTAGAGTCAGCGCACTTGAAGACATTGAGTGAAATCACTGGTTTCTCAGGACATGGGAGGTAAGGCCATTCTCCCTAGGGAACAGTTCAGAAAAGGAACGCATACTTTTGTGAGAAACGTGGCCTCTTTTGTAGAAGTTAATCAGCCTCTTCTGGGCTTGAGAAAATACTGACCCACATGCCAGGACCTAAAAGAAATGAGGCCATGGACACGTGACACAGCCCCTCTGAGAAAATTAACATGTCTGCCTTTTCATTCAGTATCTCTCCAAGCGTTGTCACAACTGGCTAAAGTATGCTTCTGAGGGATAGACAAATGCAGCTTTCTTAAAGCAAAAGAGCTTGTCCTCTGTGATTGAGAGCAACACAAGGAAAGATGTAAGTCAAAGCTACTAGAAAACGCAGGTTTTCTCCCCCCACTAGCCTAATAGTTTCTGAACTTAGCAGTAAGATACAACCTGTAGAAAGACGGAGATGGAAGCAGCAGAATTTTACCTGAGGACCAAAAAATGAGTTTACTATTGTCTTAATTCTGAAAGTAAAAGTATTACTCCCCAGCATACATAAACTTGACAATTGTCAAAGATTTATTCAGTTCATTAGTGAAGAAACCAGTGAGGTGGTAACATTGTCTTAAAGAGCATTTGAGGACTGAGTAGAGTAAAAATTCTTGAGTATGTGTCAAACTGATTAATGTCCTAGAAAGTACTAAAACCATAACTTCTCAAATCATTTCTTCTTTTTTTTTAGGTTTATTTATTTATTTGAAAGAGTTAGAGAGGAGAGGCAGAGGCGGCGGGGGTGGGGGGAGTGGTGGTGGTTTCCATCCGATGGTTCACTCCCCAGTTGGCTGCAACGGCCAGAGCTGTGCCAATCTGAAGCCAGGAGCAAGGATCTTCTTCCGGGTCTCCCACATGGGTGCAGGGGCCCAAGGACTTGGGTCATCTTCTGCTTTCCAACGCCATAGCAGAGAGCTGAATCAGAAGTAGAGAGGCTGGGTTTCAAACTGGTGCCCAAATGGGATGCTGGCGTTTCAGGCCAGGGCATTAACCCGCTGCGGCACAGCACCAGCCCCAATCGTTTCTTTTTTTAAAAAAAGATGCATTTATTGGGCATGGCGTTGTGGCATAGTAGGTAAAGCTGTGGCTTGCGATGCCAGCATCCTATATGGGTGCCAGTTTAAGTCCTGGCTTCTCCATTTCCAATCCAGCTCCCTGCTAATGTGCCTTGGAAAGCAGAAGTAGGTAGCCCAAGTCCTTGGGCTCCTGCATCCACATGGGAGACCTGGAAGAAACTCCTGGTGTTTGGCTTCATACCAGCCCAGTTTGAGCTGTTGCAGCCATTTGGGGAGGGAATCAGAGGAAAGATGTATTTATTTATTTATTCGAAAGGCAGAGTTTACAGATAGAGACCTTCCATCTGCTGGTTTATTCTCCTGAAGGCCACAATGGCCAGGACAAGGTTAGGCTAAAGCCAGGAGCTTCTCCTGGGTCTCCCACATGTTTGGCAGTGACCCAAACACTTGGGTCCTCTTCCATTGCTCCTCCCAGTCCACTAGCAGGGAGCTGGATTGAAAGTGAAACAGCCAGTACTCGAATTGGCGCCCATATGGCATGCCAGAGTCACAGGCAGCGGCTTTACTCACTATGCCTCAACACTGGTCCCTCAAATAATTATTTCTACCACATGTGAATCTAGATTAGTAGTTACAGGTTAACTTCGTTTTTTTTTGTTTGTTTGTTTGTTTGTTTGTTTTTAAGATTTATTTATTTATTTGAAATGCAGAGTTACAGAGAGGCAGAGGTAGAGATAGAGAGAGAGGTCTTCCAGCTGATGGTTCACTGCAACAGCTGAAGCTGAGCCAATCCAAACAGGGGCCAGGAGCTTCTTCCAGGTCTCCCACGCAGGTGCAGGGGCCCAAGGACTTGGGCCATCTTCTACTGCTTTCTCAGGCCATAGCAAAGTGCTGGATTGGACGTGGAGCAGCCGGGACTCGAAACAGTGCCCATATAGGATGCCAGCACTGCACACGGAGGCTTTATGTGCTATGCCGTAGCACTAGCCCCCAGGTTAACATCTTTTTTTAAAAAAATTATTTATTTTCTTGAAAGAATTTCAGAGAGAGAAAAGGAGAGGCAAAGAAAGAGAGAGGCCTTCCATCTGCTGGTTTACTCCACAGTTGGCCACAGTGGCCAAAGCTGTGATGATCTGAAGCTAGGAACCAGGGGCCTCTTCTGGGTCTCCCGCATGGTTGCAGGGGCCCAAGGACTTGGGCCATCTTCTACCGTTTTTCCAGGCCACAGCAGAGAGCTGGATCGGAGGTGGAGCTGCTGGGACTCGAACCAGTGCCCTTATGGGATGTAGGCAGCAGCTTTACCTGCTGTGCCACAGCGCTGATCCCCACAGGTTAA
The DNA here is from genome assembly GCF_033115175.1 of Lepus europaeus. Classification (NCBI taxonomy): domain Eukaryota; kingdom Metazoa; phylum Chordata; class Mammalia; order Lagomorpha; family Leporidae; genus Lepus; species Lepus europaeus. Next base: position 70,312,418 of record NC_084840.1, on the reverse strand, counting down.
CTTCTAATCTACTGCTCATTAGCAAAATTGGAATAAGGTACTGACTCCTAAAGAATTATCATCTCTGGGGCAGGCACTGTGGCTCACGTGGTTAATCCTCCACCTTCGGCGCCGGCATCCCATATAGGCGCCGGGTTCTAGTCCCAGTTGCTCCTCTTCCAGGCCAGCTCTCTGCTGTGGCCTGGGAGGGTAGTGGAGGATGGCCCAGGTGCTTGGGCCTCTGCACCCGCATGGAAGACCAGGAGGAAGCTCCTGGCTCCTGGCTTTGGATCAGTGCAGCGCCAGGGCCATTGTGGCCATTTGGTGAGAGAACCAATGGAGGGAAGACCTTTCTCTGTCTTTTCTCTCTCTCACTGTCTACAACTCTACCTGTCCAATAAATTTAAAAAATAAAAAAATTTTAAAAAGTAAAAAAAAAATTTATCGTCTCTGGACATGTCTCTACACATGTCCCAGTGTGAAAGTGCAAAGACATTCTGTCTTATGTTCCACATTTCCTTATTAATAAGCTCTGGATAATTTTTGACAGCATAATTTTTAAGGATTTTTCCCTCACTTTTTAAAAAAAAAGTTTTCTGAAATTTAATGCAACTTGCAGCTCCCTACTTGAGAATAGTAATGGTGATCAAAACATAAGATATTGCCAGAGGCTGGTGGTGGATAGCACTTTGTCCTTCATCTCAGTCTGGCACCTACGTTTCAGGCCACTGCAGAGAAGATTCTCACTATCACAAGGGTTGTGGCTGGTGCCCTGTAATGAAAGTCTGATTGATGAGAGAAAACCATATAGATCTGTTTAATATCAGTTTATGTGACTGGGAGCCTCCATGAGGAAATGAAAACCCAAAGACATAGGGAAAACTGTATTTAAGGTCATGCACATGTGTGATTAGGGACAAAGGGTGTGATACAACAGTTATAAATGGGGCACTTAGCAAGCTTTATTCAGATTCTTCTGTGTCTGTGTCCCTTTGTCTTCAGAGGTAAGGACAGGATTTTCCTCTGAGTGTAGGGTGGGCTTCTCTCACATGAGGGTATTATGGCTTGATTCAGGAGAAGGCCAGAAAATTCTCTGGATGTTTTATGGCCTGCTACAGGGAGAAGGGCAAGAGGAAAGAAGATGTGAGAGAGCTTCCTGCTTCAAATGCCAGAGTGTTGTGTCCTAAACTCCATCATCGTATTGTTCTGATAAATGAATACTCAGCATCATAGCCGAATGAACACCCATTGATAGCTTATTTTATAGCCATCTCTGAATTTATGACTAGACTCTCCATGTAGTTTTCTATTAGTGATGCTTTTCTTGGCATTTTGCATGCATCCCAGTGTGAGTGCATCCATTCCAGGCTGTCTGATAGGAGGCAGGCTTTGTGATTGACATCAGTCTTAATTTCCCATTCTGTCAGGAAATTAGCATGCCAAGAAATGCAGAGTAGTGTGGTCACTGGTAATTGTGTCTTCTAGCTCTTTTGCATCCATTGATTTGTTAACTTCCTTGACAGAAGAAGGAGTTAATGCTGCTGTCACTCATTTTAGGGGGCATTTGACCTGTTCCTTCTTCAGGGAGGACTTTATATGGGAACCATTTGGAGTTTGGGCATTAGTTAACATGCAAATTCCAACGGACTGTTTTCTGGGATTGAGGCTTAGTTTTGAAAGTCCTGACATCCAACATTGGTTTAGCTACAACTCCCATTACCTCTGTCTTCATGAAGGGTATTATAAAATTCAAACTAAAATCATTTTAAATTTCAGTATTTAAAGTAAATATGTGCTATACAAACCAGGAGGTAGAGGAGAAGGGGAGGAAGAGAAGAAATGAGAGTAAGAAAGATGTTCCCTGTGGAGCTGTGTGTTAACACCCTGGCCTGAAGCGCCAGCATCCCATGTGGGCTCTGGTTTGAGACCTGGCTGCTCCACTTCCTGTCCAGTTCTCTGCTGTGGCCTGGGAAAGCAGTAGAAGATGACCCAAGTCCTTGGGCCCCTGCACCCACGTGGGAGACCCAGAGGAAGCTCCTGGCTCCTGGCTTTGGATCAGCCCAGCTCCGGCTGTTGCGGCCAATTGGGGAGTAAACCAGCGGATGGAAGGCCTCTCTCTCTGCCTCTCTTCTCTCTGTGTAACTCTGACTTTCAAGTAAAATAACTAAATCTTTATTTATTTATTTATTTTAAAGAAAGATGTTCCCAAGACAAACCTGTAGCTGTGTGCATATCCAAACCCTATAACTTGAGCAAATCCCTCTCAAAGCCATCAAATTGAGCATCACAGTGGTATTATTCATATATGTCAAACACAAACCTGATACTAAGAATAATCTACATGTACAAAGCAATTCAACAATTTTAAATTGATCAAAGAACAATTTTTTTTTTTTTTTAACTTGGAAAAATATAGTCCAGGCCCACCAAATCAGTCAGTTCTGTTAACATGGCTCAAATTGTCAGCGTGATCTCAGCTTACCACCCATTTCTTAATGAGATTTCTGTTTTATAGCTAGCACTCCAAAATGTCTAGTAGGGTCAACCTGTGATATGATAGCCTCAGATTGTATCTTTAATACTCAGACTAAATGAACTCTTCTAAGGTTGAGTCAGTATTTTCCATCATTGTCATGGGCAATTAGTAGCCACTTACAATTGGTTACAGTTCATTTCTGCTAATGATATTACAGATGAAATTGGATCAGCCACATGACAGTGCACAGGAGTTTTCAGAGATTGGACATTCAGATGGTGTTGGAAGCTCTTCCATTTTTCAGGCCAAATTGGAAAACTATGTTTTGTAAACTGCAGTATTTTATCTGTTGGTGTTTATGAAATGAGTCTTTACGGCAAATTAACTTGCTGGATATCTAGCTGCCTGACTGAATTGTATTGTAGAGCATGAAGTTAACTCTAAGTCTGTAAGAGTAACAAGAACTGTATGTTTTCTTATAAATATGAGTATCTTTGTTACTTTTCTAAAATGTCATAATTTGTAAGAGTAACTTTGAAGAAGCTTGTCAGAATTAGCTGTGGTTATACAGAATTCTGGTTACTAAGATCTACAGTCTTTTTGAGCCATTTGCTGTATTTTTTAAAAATTGTCTCTTTTTGTCATTCTTTATTATAATAAACTTTGGAATGTTTAGTATATCAGGTGACCCGAAATGGTTGAGTGTTTTCCATCCTTCTCATACTGAAATGGTTCACAAAAAAGCTTCCATAGCAACTAGCATTTTCCTGCAAACATTTTCTTTGCAAGGAGAGAAAAAAAAGCAAAAGGAAAGCAAAGAGCCTTTCTATATGTTAATACATCTGCTGATTTATTTTTTAAAGGTAGTAAAAGGGAGAATTGCAGTCACTGTGGGAAAAGACTGCTTGAGAGTATCCATGCCAGTGTGTGTGTGTCGTTTGGTTTTCAAATCCTAAGACTATGTCCTGGCAGATGAACCTTAGCTCTTAGATAAACATATATGGAACTTCTTGGTGTAAATTCCTAGGGTAAGGTACATTGGCAAGAATTCTAGTACAAAACCTTGAAGGATACACCGTACTTGTTTTAATTAAATATCATTTTGTATATTAATTAACGTGTCCATTCTAATTTCCAAAAATGGCAAATAATGATGTGTGAAAACAGTGTAATTACATTTTGATATTTTTGGAAGAGTAATAACTGGATTCGATTTGCTCTTTAATCTTGGAAATTATTTATTACTCCTATCAGTCATTCATCCTTTTTAATTATATTTATGTCCATTTTCTGTTTTTATTTTTAATTAGGCACCAAGATCAACCCTGGCTCTGATAAATGGCCCTGTAATACCTTGTGAAGGGAATAACAAAATGAAGTTTTTTCATGTGCTTGTTATTAGCAAAATGCTTTGAGATTCTCTTTCATAAGGGAAGTGTACACACATATGCATACGCACACATAACCAGACTTCGTGACTTCATTAAAATGAGCCTACCTAATTTCATGTGGAAGTAGCTTATTGTCCAGTGATGTGCAGTATACTTCCAGAATATACTGAGCATCCCCGCCAGTCTGTGGTTCCATGTCTCAGGTCTCCGGAGTTGGGCTTAGTTTCGCTGGGGGACATGTGTATCCACCACCTGCAGAAAGCAGGGCAGCTGAGGTTTAACAGAGGCATGTAAGTTACCATGTCTTCTGCTCACATTTTAACTGTGACAAAGAGATGTCACTTGGAAGCAAACCTCCCAGCTTGGGAAAAGTCCTTACTGCCTTTCAACTTGAAGGCAGATGTAGAATTTTTGTTTGGAGACCAGAAAAAAAAAATCTGACAGAAGCAGGCATGCAGTACTCTGCAGTAGGAAAAGCAGGGCCTTAGCATTTGTCATGATGACAGGAGACACTTTGAAATGAAATTCTTATAAAATATCAGACCAGCACTTGGAATCAGGATGGTGGTGATGGAATTACTTGTGAAACTTCCTTGTGAAAAAGACACATCTATTTATAGCTGATTTTTAGAGTAAATCTTACCAAACAAAACATCTTTTGGTGTTTACAGTTTGTGTTAACAGTGTGCTGTACGTATTCTATATTATGAAACTAAGTTTGGACATCACCTCACATCTTTGTTAATAGCTCCTTTTACCTCCTTCTGCCATTCTATTGATTTGAGATCTAATTTTGCAAAGACAAAGAAGTAGTCTCACATTGACCTGCATTTATTTGAAACACATTATGCACCAAATGCAGAGGAGGTACATTTACTTGTAGCACTAAACAGCTAAAGCTTAACTAATGCATTTCAGCAAGGTAATCTATTAGAACAGCTCTCCTGAGAAGTGCTATGTTAGGAAAGGATTCTGCATTCAGAACATCCATTTTGTTGCCTCCCTCCTACTAATTACTTCTTCTTTTGTCTTACCTCTGATTTGCATTGCTTAAGCAGAAGAGAGAGAATCTAGCTGGCTGTTACCCTTCACAAATCCTTATATGTAGTGGCAACTGTAATGTTCATTTATGTTGAGGGAAAACTGCATTGCCAAGGAAAAGATACTCAATCACTGTATCTAATTACAAAGAAGAGTAAATCACTAAAAAACAAATTAACTATCTTAAATAAAGTGGAAAATAAAAGCAGTTAACAATCAAAGAGGGAAAAATGTTGTCATCTCTCAGGTCTGTCTCAGTGAGCTAATTGAGGGTAGCTACTGTTTGGGTGTTTGGCCACACTGGAGATTGGCAAAGCTTTTTTCTTCATGGAACCCTTTTTCAGAAAGTTTGACCAAAATGACAAAAACCAAACCAAAGGAGAACCTTCAGTCCTAACCAAATCTAAGTAACTTTTGGTTGTAAGTTAGGAAGCTACAGTAACCCTCTCTGTAGGGCTGATCTTGGAGCTCTGTGAGCCTACTCGATCTTTTCCTTAGCTCAGGATGACAGAGATGACTTTCAAATAGCTGTAGTCCTTATTTAAATAAACTGAAAACTGATGAGGATTTTATATTTGACCTTAAAGCTCATTAATAGCCAAATCCCCCTCCTCCTCCTCTCATTTCTTTAGTACTAGTTCTTTATGTATTCAAAAACAAGCCAGTCTTAACAGATGTTTAAAAATAGTTTGGGTACTGAATAGTTTGTCACTGGTTAAAAAAAAATGTGATCTGAGGAATACTACTGTTAAAAAACTTTCTTGATCATATTTGCATTTTTACTTTCTACATTTCTTGGCAGTTTAGTTTAATATTTTCCATAAAGATCTCAGCAGGAGTAGGACTGTCCTCATTCATTTTCATGGTATGCCTGTAGTAAAAATTAACAAAGTAAAAAACAGATATTTCACTGAACCATTAATATAAGAAATATGCCTTATAATGTTTACATGTCTTCTCTTAAATTATATATGCCTAAAGTATTTAATGGTCTTGTCATACATGAGAATGGTCAACTGTTTAAAAACAAATTTCTGAGATGGAAGAGTTAGAGAAAGAGAGTGGATAGGAGATGGGAATGCGGCATGGGGAAATTAATACTATTCTGTTACCTAAAGCCACTTGACTCCCACTAAAATGAGTTTATTTTCTACCCAGAACCCTGAGACAAGGAGATTTGAAGTAGCCCCATGGTCCAGAAATTCAGTAGTAGGTATCAGTTTAGTCATTATCTTATGTTTAGTTATTGCCTCTAATACCTCATGCTTCAGTTCTGAAAACTAGGTCTTTGTCTCTTTAATTTGTGACCAAGTACCTACAACTGTTATGCTCTGTTCTTCCATTCCTGATTTTTAAGGTCCTGCAAGGTACCTGAGTTTTCTTTCTTTTTTTTCTTTCTTCTTTTTTTAAAATATTTTATTTATCTGAGAGGTAGAGTTACAGACAGAGGGAAGACAGAGAGAGGGGTCTTCCTTCTGCTGGTTCACTCCCCAGATGGTTGCAATGGCTGGAGCTGAGCTGGACCAACATGAAGCCAGGAGCCAAGAGCTTCTTTCAGGTCTCCCACGTGGGTGCAGCCCTTGGGCCATCTTTCAGTGTTTTCCCAGGCCATTAGCAGAGAGCTGGATAGGAAGGGGAGCAGCTGGGACATGAACCAGCACCCATGTGGGATGCTGGTGCCGCAGGAGGAAGCTTAGCCTACTGTGCCACAATGCCAGCCCCTAGGTTACCTGAGTTTCTAGAGGTTTTCCTGATACTATGTTCATCCTTTTAGGGACACCCTGAAATCATTTCTTTCAGGTCAACTCACACTACCATTATTGCCTCTAATCCAGGACTAAGAATATTGGTTGTAGGTAGGTTGTTCTCTCCAGGCCCTGGCTTTTTCAGGTATAACCCATTCTGCCATTGACCACATGAAGTTCTAACATCATAACCCACATAGTGTTGGATGGTGCACTTTGGTGATTGTATTTTCATCACGAAGTCTAACAAAGAGTGAACTTTCATCAGAAGCCATGAGACACTGCAAGTATCCTTAGGTTCTAACTAGCAAATTCAAAATGTTTATTGGAAGAAATTCAGGAATTTAATAAATGTTTAGAATTTTAGAATCTTGAATGATGAAGTGTGTGTGTGTGTGTGTGTTTTAATTTATATTTGAAAGACAGAGTTAGAGAGAAGGAGACACAAAGATAGAGAAATCTTCCATTCACTGGTTCATTCCCCAATTGGCTGCAACAGCCAGGGCTGGGCCAGGTGGAAGCCAGGAGCTTCCTCCAGGTCTCTCACATGGGTGAAGGGACCCAAGTACTTGGGCCATTTGTTTCTTTTCCAGGAACATTAGCAGGGAGCTGGATTGGAAGTGGAGCAGCCAGGACATGTATGGGATGCCAGCATTGCAAGCGGTGGCTTTACCTGATACGCCACAGCGCCAGCCCATGAAATGTGGTTTATATGGCCATATTTTAGCTTGAATGGACCAAGTAAAGGACAGTTTTAAGACTGGAATAAAGCTGATGAGTAGAATCTTTTTGAACGGTGACAGGCCCTTAACAGACATCATCTTTTATTTCTGTGAAGGGTCAGGAGCCAGCATATTCTTCTCTCTGCTCTCTCGCTCTCTTCAACCAAGAGCAGGAGAATGAGGTGTACAGCCATGGCAAGCAGAGGCATGTGTCTAAATCTTCATCCTGCTTAGCCCTGCTTGCCCTTGGATCAGTGAGAGCTTGACATCCACTTAAACCCCATTGTGCTGAAGAGTGATAGAGATTCATTAGCCTTGAAGTAAGAAGCATGAAGGAAAGACCATATAGGGAAGAAGACAGGAAAAAATTGATAAGGAAGAAGATGAAATAGGAGATAGCAAACAATGAAATCGTCATTTGTCTCTTTATAAGGATTCTAGTGGTACAGTGGGCTCTCTTTTTTTCTACTCAGGAAAATAATCCATGATATGCACAAATATATGTAACAAGTTTATTGTTTGTGAATAAATAAAGGCCCTATGGAAAGTGGGATTTCTGATTTTTCTTGTTTGCATACTGAGGCCTCCTTTCTTGTCTTGTCCTTTCTTGTCCTGTGGTTAATTTCTGTGAACCGCTGGGCAGCTAATTTGAGGTTTGACTCTGCACAGGGTGATAAAACTACCTGGGCCATGAGCCAGGGCATGACAGTGGATAACGTGCCCCCACGCCTTTTTCATCCCCTCGGTTTGAGTACAGTCCAGCAAGAGAATATTTAAAAGTGTTTGTTTTTAAATGCAGATAACAGAAATGCAAATAGGGTTGGTGGGAACACATAGATGACTTCAGATGAAAGTTTGGCCACAGAATTAGGCCTGTCCTCCTGGGGATTGGATGAGATAAGTTTGAGGGCTTCACTCCACAAGCCCTCCTATCTTTTAGGACCTGTGAGATATGTGAGTCAGTTGGAAGAAACTGAAAAACCAAGGGATACATGAAATGTGACTTTATGAGGAAATGAATGTACTCTTAGAATACCTTCACCTTTTTTAATACCAGAATGTTGCACGGGCTGTTCTCCTCTTCAGTGAAAATGATTAATAGCCCCCATCCATCACATTGCGCAGTGTGGTACCTCAGAGTAGCAGAGAGCCTATAAAATATACTTGGCAATAAGTCACAAAAACTTGCGTATTTTTTAATAACATTTTTGAAGGAGAAAAATCTGTTTTTCAATAAATTCTGGCATGGCTTCCCTCCAGATTTTGTTTCTCATTTAAAATTATCAAGGGGTTGATATTTTTCTCTGTTGGCTCTTTACTAGGTTTCTGCCGAAGACGAATATGTTTAAGAGAGATTAAAATGAACACTCATGCATGGGCATGGAACTCCAGATTCTCTTCTATTTCTGCTTTTGGCTAATTATGATAGAGTGACTTCATTGTAGATAATTAAATTTTACTGAAAAATTTGCAATGACTGTTACATATGATCAGGTGAAATTATTTCTCAGCACATTATTATTAGCCTTGAATATTTGGCTTCCCTGTGGGATGTGTTTTCTGCTCGGTGCTATGTAAGTTTTAGAATTTTTCCTATAAAGTGGTAGATGTCACTAATTTTACTGGTAACCTGAGTTGATGATATATAGCTCTCATTATTACTGAAAACTCCTTGTTTACAGTTTTGGAGGGAATTTAGACTGTATTATCATCCAGGTCAACAAGTTCTGTCTGAGAAGAGGGACACTGACTGTAGAAGAGCCTCTGTTCTGTTCTGTTCTTATGCCTGAACACATGTTATTCATTAGTGATGTGGGGCCTTCAAGCAGGGCCAGATGTGCGTTCCTAATAAATATAAGTGGATTATACTCTCTAGCAAATGGAAAAGGAACATTTAGTAGTTGAAATTCATCGATACACTTGGAATAAAACAAAAGTGGTACTCAACCCATCCTTCCCTCTTCACAGCCCCCACCACCAGTTACACACTAAAGCTAAGTCTATGAATTTAACAACATGCAGGGCTTTTCCTGTTCAGAAAGAGTTTTCTTTTTTTTCTTTTTTTTTTTTTAATACTACCAGATGTTTTTAAAACACAGAAAAATATTTAACATTCAAACCCAAAGAACATGTACTGTGGGAGAGGTAGGAAAAGAAAACTTACTCTGCTATTTTTTGTAATACACCCGTCTTTTTGTTCTTCAATGAATTGGAAGTTTTCATCCTGTGAAATAAAATCCACATTAGAATGCAGATAGTAAAATATTGAAACACCGGTTAAGGAGACACTCCACTAAATTGTCTTTGGCACCGTCTAGTTAGATTTTGAGAGTTGCTTGTTGCGAAAACATTTTGTTTCTGAATGCTGTGTTTTTTTTTTTTTTTTTTTTTTTTTTTTGGTTTTCAAGAGAGAATGGAGAATCAGGAGAACATTGTGATGGATTATGTAGGGAGGGTGAGAGATATGGAAGGTATTAATTATAATTGACTCTAGGTTTCTTGTGTACTTGAATGAATCATGGTGTTAGTTCATTAGAGCACTAGTTGCTGGCAGGGAAGCAGGTTGAAGAGAATGATCAGGAATGTTAGATTTTAGAGATGTGAAGTAGATTTTTAATATTTTCAAGATATCCACGTGGAACTAGCAAATAATGCATACAGACATGAACACTGTAGGAAAGGGTCTGTATTGAAGATTTAAAAATTTTGACTGTGTGTTGTATAGGAGTAATTTCAAGCATGGGTTTGAATGAGATTGCTCAATAATTCAGCAGCTGGGAAGAGGATGAGCCTGTTGAGGTTCACAGAGGAATAGCCCAAGAAGTAAGGGAGAAATCCAAGATTGTATCAGTGTCACGAAACTCAAAAGAAAGGAGAATGTTTGAGGGTTACACAAATTGACAACCTGGGTGATAAAAGGTGACTTCCTCCACTAATTTCAGCATAGTCCAGTGTTGGCAACATTTTAATCTAAGACTTCTTTGTAGGAAATTTTCTAGCTTTCTACCTGGCAGGGATTCACCCTTCCTGACTGGTCTATTTTTACCATTATGACACAATAGAAAAACTCCCAACCTCTACATCCTTTCTCCCTTGCCTGAAATAATTTCACTTTAATATCATCCTGTGGGAAATATGTCTAGTTTACTGCTCTATTTTCTCTAACTTCTATGGGATTATAATGATCTTCACTTTTGTTGACAATTTAGATAATGATAGGAAAAATATCATTATTGCAGAGGTATCCTAGTTTAAATCAGTTTCCTGGGGGAAAGCATCAAATTCCCCTAATAAAGTTACAGTCCAGATTTTAAAAAAATTATTTTAAAGTGTTTTTTCTTTTTTTCCTCATGGAAGCGCGGGGTCCTCTACTAAACTGATTCTAACAGTCAAGCTCTTGATTGAGCTGCTTTGGTTGAGGAGGGTGAATGTCCCCTCTGCACTTCACTTACCGTGTAGAAGTTGGACAGTTTAGTTTTCCCTTGCTCTTAGACCATATTATGATCCAGTGCATCCATTACATAAGCAGAAATAATTCATAAAAATAGCAGTAGTTGTTTACTTAAACTCCAATCATGACAAAAAATAGCATTTCAGCAGATTTCAAGACACTTTCCCCAGTATGCTAGTTTTAAAACAATCGATAGAAAAAACGTTAACTGGATCTTTTTTGGAATGCAATAAGAAACACAATATCTAAGCAATTCTTTTAACTTTACTTTCCTTGGATAAACTGCTTTTGCCTTAGCCGAAGATAGAGTAAATGCATGTGATCCTTTAGCAAGTGAAGCTCTATCTTGACTCCCTGAGTCTTGATTTAAACTAAAGAATTTATTTTTTAAGATTTATTTATTTATTGAAAGGCAGAGGTGCAGAGAGAGAGAGAGGTGTTTTCCATCTGCCGGTTCCCTCCCCAGATGGCCGCAACAGCCAAAACTGCACCAATCTGAAGCCAGGAACCAGTAGCTTCCTCCAGGTCTCCCATGCGGGTACAGAGGCCCAAGCACTTGGGCCATCTTGCACTGCTTTCTCAGGCCATAGCAGAGAGCTGGATTGTAAGTAGAATAGCTGGACTCAAACCAGCGCCCATCTGGGATGCTGGCACTGCAGGCGGTGGCTTTACCCGCTATGCCACAGAGCCGGCCCCCTAAAGAATCTTAAGATGCTAAATCACACGGCCCTACAAATGGACTTCTCTTCTTACATCAGAAGGAGACCATTGTCTTAACTTCTGTTTCAGTATGTGTGACTTGTCCCTGAAACTCTGGGCCCGGCTATCTGAGTATCACGTTCAGCCATGCTTGTGACTTTGGCTATCTGTGTAGCACTGACTTCCAAAGCTTTATCTCAAGTCTCATGTTTAAAAAACTTCTAATAATTTTTGATGTTCAGTGTAACATGAAATGCATACCAGTGTGACTTCATACTCCCTCTAAATTTGTTTCTCCGTGTAAATTTTATTACTTAAGTATGCATCAGAATCAGGCTATCTGCCACATAGCTCATAAAACTCAGTTCTGTTGGTTTTTACTTCCTAAGTAAAAATTTAAGAACCATGTCCTTTTATCTTCTTCATGCAGGACAGAGCATCTGTTTCTTGCACAGTTGAAATTATGCTCTGTCTCTTCAATCATCCTGCACCTCTGTGCTAAAGTCACTGAATTTTCTAAAACCCAAGTCTCATCATGTTACTCCCTATTTAAGATTCTCCAGTGCCTCTCCTCTGCCTAATGGATGAAGTTTCAACTTCTCAGCATGTCCTAAAGACGCTTCACACTGTGGCTCCAACCTCCTGTTTAGTATTTTCTATACACTCTTTACCCCAGTTCTACAAAACCATTTATCAGTGTTTGGGAAAAAAAAAAAAAATCCATGCTTTGTCACAGCCAACCTCACACATGATTCCTGCCTTGAGTTTCTGTTTGTCGTTCAAGATTCAATTCAGAGGTAATTTTTAGCCCCATGACTTCCTGTACATTGTGGCTTTTCTTTTCCTTTTATCTATTCTCATGACATTGTATAACTTATCTTTTAGTAAACATATTTTCTTTTATATTTATTATTTTCACAGGAGGCTTTATATCCTGGTACTCTTTTTTATTTTTATTTATTTTTAAATTTTTTATTTGACAGGTTGAGTTATAGACAGAGAGAGAGAGAGTCCGAGAGAAAGGTCTTCCCTCTGTTGGTTCACTCCCCAAATGGCTGCCACAGCTGGCGCTGCGCCGATCCAAAGCCAAAAGCCAGGTGCTTCCTCCTGGTCTCCCATGTGGGTACAGGGCCCAAGCACTTGGGCCATCCTCTGCTGCCTTCCTGGGCCACTGAAGAGAGCTAGACTGGAAGAGGAGCAACTGGGACTAGAACCCAGCGCCCAAATGGGATGCCGGCGCCACAGGAGGATTAACCAAATGAGCCATGGTGCCAGCCCCTTTTGGTACTCTTTAAAGTACAGACTTTTAAGTCAGATAAACCTGGATTCAAAGCCTGATTTTACCATGAAGTAACTATAAAATAAAGTTACTTGATTTTTTTGAACCTCATTTTTCACATCTGTGAAACGGGGATTATGACAATACCTTTCTCAGAGTTGTCAGAGTTACCTGAAGTGACCGCTATTATTATTATTTTTTTTTTTTTTTTGACAGGCAGAGTGGATAGTGAGAGAGAGACAGAGAGAAAGGTCTTCCTTTTTGCCATTGGTTCACCCTCCAATGGCCGCTGCGGCTGGTGCATCATGCTGATCTGAAGCCAGGAGCCAGGAGCTTCTCCTGGTCTCCCATGCGGGTGCAGGGCCCAAGCACTTGGGCCATCCTCCACTGCCTTCCCAGGCCACAGCAGAGAGCTGGCCTGGAAGAGGGGCAACCAGGATAGAATCCGGCACCCCAACCGGGACTAGAACCCGGTGTGCCAGCGCCGCAAGGCGGAGGATTAGCCTGTTAAGCCACGGCACCGGCCTCTGAAGTGACCTCTATAAAGCACTTGTCACTTTAGTCTTGTGCCTGGCAGATGTTTTATTTATTGTTGTGGTTGTGGTTCTATCAGTCTTTCCTTCAGGGGCACGATATAATAACGGGACCTTAGTAGAAACCTTGTAAATGTTTAATGATTAGCTAACAAATGGATGAATTCATGTATGAATGTAGTTTAGTAGTCCCCAAGATTCTAGTAAAACCTCCTCTCAGATATGATACAGTTATTATTATTGGAAGGCTAGAATTATTGGTTACTTTAAGATTTAGAAGAGTAGAATTTAATAGCACCTGAAGTTGTCCTGTCCTGAAATGTGAGAAACTCCAATAATAAGTATGGTCAGTCATTGTGTAACAGTCAGATATTGACTAACACCATTCTGCCCTTTGCTTTTCGTTTCCAACATTAATCTGATTATCATGATATTGCTGTTCATGTTATAACATGTTTAGTGTATCATGAATTCTGTCAGGTTATACAATTCCATACATTTGGAGTAAGTTAATTCTTCAAAGATACTGTTCTTTTAGTGTGTTTGACTTATTTGTTTGCATTTTGTGTTGTAAACTACATAATCCTCTGTCCAATCAAATCATACAATCTTCAGAATAAGGAAATATTTTTAGTTTTTGGGAAACAACATACAAAATACTCTGATGAAGTTTATCTTGTGAACTTAAATATTCATAGTAACAAGAATAATGGCCAGTAAGAAGTGTCCTTTAACTAAAAAAAGAATCTGTTAAGTAACCCTAAGGAAAATTAAAAACAAGAAGCAATTTGCTTTGCTTTCTAATAACGTCCTTTCAAGTTGGTAAGTCCAAGTAAGGAATCTTCTGGGAAAACAATGCTCAGAGCTTCAGCATCATTGTATGTAGTTTGGCTTCAAATAGCATGTGGCAAACAAAAGTGATCTGGTGAATATGGATAAGGAGCAGCTGCCAATTACAGTTCTATAAAACTTTTCCCAAAGATCCCCAGTCAAAGAATGAAAACCTTGCTTTGGTGTGTTATAGCTGCAACAAACTTCCGTCTTTTTCCAGTGCTGTGTTTAAATGATTAACGAGATTGAAACAGAGATCCAATATAAATCCAATTTGGTTTTGCCATGAGAAATAAAAACGAAGTTTAGATTAATCAAGGCATCTTCTCATTTTGTACCAGGTGACAAATTAGTCCTTTTGTTACCATTCATATTAGTAATTAAAAGCACAAATTCTGGAATCATCCTGAGTTTGAATTTGGCCTTGCCATTTCTTAGTTATGTGTCCTTAAATTCTTTAGCAGGCTTCGTGGGATGCAAGTGCTGAATTCCATTCTACTTATGAACAACGAATCAGAAAGTGACGGCATCGTGATTGAATAAGGTGTGATGTGTTTTCTAAAGCCATAGAACAATTCCTGGAACCGAGTAAGAAATTGCTGCAGCAATTATCTTTGAGGATGAGTCTCTCACAACTTCATTTACTTCCACAACAATAGTACATCTTGACTATGTCTTTGGTTCCTGCTTCTTGTGATATCCAGTTGTCTTTTTCAACTACCCTACTTTCCTGTTTAGTGTATGGATACCTGTACATGTCAGCAATGACTTATTTTCTCATTCCCTAGCCCACTCTAAATGTTTTCCCCTTTCCATGTTCTTGCTGTGCAGTCATTCTCCAGCTCTTTCTACTGTAACCTACTCACCTTCTTGAGGTTCTGCAAACATCTGAAGGCCATCTCTGCCCCAGGGTCCTCAGACTTGCTCTTCTCTGGGTGTATTCACATAGCTTGATGACCTCCATGAAGTTGAGAATCACTTAAATTATATTTGTTTCAATGTTCCCTCTTCAGAAAGATCTTTCTTGACTATAGCAGTCCTTCCTCCTCTGAAGGGTTACATTCCAAGACCCCTCTTAGTTGACTGAAACATATAAAACTGAATTCTGTTTCCTATGTTTTTTCTTACATGTGTCTGTGATAAAGTATAATTAATAAATTAAGCACAGTAAGAGATTAGCAGCAATAACTAAAAATAGAACAGTTACAACAATATCCTGCAATAAAAGTTAATGGGAAAGTGGTTGCTCCCTCAGCTGCCATGGGTGGTTAATGTGGTTACACTGGACAGGGGCATAGTTCACCTCATGGGCTAGATTGCCTGAGATTTCACCATGCTATTCAGAACAGCAACTTAAAATTTATGAATTGTTTATTTCTAGAGTATTCCATTAATATATTCAGACTGTAAGCGACAAACTGGTTAATGTGTGGATAAGGGAGAACCATGGAATTCTATAATACTCTGGTCCAATCATACTCTGCCTCCTACCCTGTTGTAGATTTCTTCATAGCACTTATTACCTGGCAGAATAATACGCCCATTTACAGATTATTTTTAGTGAAAAATGTATGTACAATTAGCCCTTTACTATTTTGATAGAACAGTGTTGGTGAGTACTAGGGCTTCATATTGTGAAGAGTTGACACTGGGTTCTGGTTGTTGCCGTATATCTGTCTTATCAGGTACTGCACTGACTGTGTTGTGAAGATGCTACCTGCCTTAAAGACAGCATTAAGCTAAAAAAACATTAGAACCCAGAAGGTAGTTATCTTGACTCTCATAATATTACTCTTAGAACATAAACAATGTTTCAGTAGCCATTTCTGGAGAACTGTAGAGGGGTGACCAGGATCTAGTATCTTCTAGGGTAGAGCTTTTAGTGTTTGAAGTAGATATTTCAAACAAGGATGATAAAATTAATGTAAATTAAGCAGTGAATACTTGATAGAGGCAACGATCTTTGTACTTTTCCATCTTGATGGAAGAAGATAACATGTTAATGGGGAAACAGTAGTTGCAGTTAAAATTATATTTATACACAGTGCAATGGTTTAAGGCCATATCAGTGCTCAGGGATAGTGACTATCCAGGATACGGGCTCTTTTTCAGTTCAGGCTTACTTTCTTTCTTTCTTTTTTTTTTAGATTTTTTTCTTTATTTGAAAGAGTTACACAGAGAAAGAAACAGGCAGAGAGAAGTTTTTGGTTTTTTTTTTGTTTGTTTGTTTGTTTTTGTTTTTGTTTTTAGCTTTATTTTATTTATTTGAAAGAGTTACAGAGAGTGGTAGAGACAGAGAGGTCTTCCATCCGCTAGTTCACTCCCTAGATGGCCGCAACGGCTGGAGTTACGCCAATCCAAAGCCAGGAGCCAAGATCTTCTTCCGGGTCTCCCATGTAGGTGCAGGGTCCCAAGGAGTTGGGCCATCTTCCACTGCTTTCCAAGGACATAGCAGAGAGCTGGATCAGAAAAGGATCAGCCGAGACTAGAACTGGCAACCATGTGGGATGCTGGTGCTTCAGGCCAGGGCTTTAACCCACTGCACCACAGCGCCGGCCCCGAGAGAGAGAGGTCTTCCATCTGCTGGTTCACTCCCCTACTGGCTGCAACAGCCAGAACTGTGCCAGTCCGAAGCTGGGAGCTTCCTCCAGGTCTCTCCCATGGGTACAGGGGCCCTAGCACTTGGGCCACCTTCTACTGCCTTCGCAGGCCACAGCAGTGAACTGGATTGGAAGTGGAGCAGCTGGGACTCGAACTGGCACCCATATGGAATGCCAGCACTGCAGGCAGTCGCTTTAACTGCTACACCACAGTGCCGGCCCCTAGGCTTACTTTCTAACCCTCCCTTCCTAAAGGTTGTCAGGGACCTGATATGTTTGATCATCTTCCTAGCATAGGAGAGCTTGAATACTTCGCTTGCTCCACTAGTTCCTGCTGTTTCTGGTAGAGTCCACAGGAAGTACAGCCCTTCCAGACATTGCTCTTAAATTGGGCTTATGCCAAGTTTAAGCTAAGACTTACATTGTTTGTATTTAGGGATCTACATCAATGAAACCACTGGTTTGCTCAGTAACTCAGGAGACTACTTTATAACTATCCCAACCCAGCAGCAGTCTTAGTGTGGCAACTCCAGTGGCCATAAAGGCCTGGCAGGCAATGCAAACAAAGGGAGCAGAGCAGGTGGGAACTGTGGCAGACCTAAGGGAGCACACATTATACAGGAGGGCAGCTCTGGTAGTCCCAGGTAAAACCGACTCTGAAGGGGCCAAATCTTTCCAGTTTTCAAGAAATCCAGAATTGACCTGACATCTAAATAATGGCCACTAATTTAATTTCTCTGAACCTTGTCTAAGCTGTATTTGACCCATGGTCCCCAGCTCTTGACCTTTGTTCTTGAAAGCATGCTTTTTATACTTCATCACTGATGGGCTTAAACGGAACGTATTCCAGGCCATTGTGTTACACACAGAAGGAAAGTTGACTGGGGCTAAGCAAATATGAAGGTGCTTCAAAAAGTTCATGGAATTGTAAGTTCATGTTGAGGAAGAAGATTTTTGAAATTGTATGTATAAGAAGTCTTCTGAAAGTTCATGGAAAATACATTCTATGAAAAAACTCTGCATGGCCCGGCGCCGTGGCTTAACAGGCTAATCCTCCACCTTGCGGCGCTGGCACACCGGGTTCTAGTCCCAGTTGGGGCGCCGGATTCTGTCCTGGTTGCCCCTCTTCCAGGCCAGCTCTCTGCTGTGGCCCGGGAAGGCAGTGGAGGATGGCCCAAGTCCTTGGGCCCTGCACCCGCATGGGAGACCAGGAGAAGCACCTGGCTCCTGGCTTCGGATCAGCGCAGTGCGCTGGCCGCGGCGGCCATTGGAGGGTGAACCAATGGCAAAGGAAGACCTTTCTCTCTGTCTCTCTCTCTCACTGTCCACTCTGCCTGTCAAAAAAAAAAAAAAAAAAAGAAAAAAGAAAAAAAAAGAAAAGAAAAAACTCTGCATGAATTTGAAATATTTTTGCTCCAAAATAACCATTTGTCTTAATTCTGTTTTCCCATAATTTTTTTGAAGTATTCTTGTGTGTGTGTGTGTGTGTGTACATGCGCATGCACACGCATGCTCCCAAGAATCTGTGTTTACAGAGCTTCTTCAAATCCACCATCTACCAGCAGCTGTCTTCATAATACAAAATATTTGGCAGCTTAGGTACCTGCCTGTCAGAAGACTATAGGAACTGCAATATATCCATGTCAGAATTAGTTGTATTTTGGCTGGCGCCGTGGCTTAACAGGCCAATCCTCCGCCTTGCGGCACCGGCACACCGGGTTCTAGTCCTGGTTGGGGCGCCGGATTCTATCCTGGTTGCCCCTCTTCCAGGCCAGCTCTCTGCTTTGGCCCGGGAGCGCAGTGGAGGATGGCCCAAGTCCTTGGGTCCTGCACCCGCATGGGAGACCAGGAGAAGCACCTGGCTCCTCGCTTCGGATCAGCGAGATGCGCCGGCTGCAGCGGCCATTGGAGATTGAACCAACGGCAAAAAGGAAGACATTTCTCTCTGTCTCTCTCTCTCACTATCCACTCTGCCTGTCCAAAAAAAAAAAAAAAAAGAATTAGTTGTATTTTGAATGCATACCAGCTCTATTGCTAAGTATTTGATAAATATGTATAGATTGAATGCCATTGTATATTTTTTTTAAACTTTTATTTAATGAATATAAATTTCCAATGTACAGCTTATGGATTACAGTGGCTTACCCCTCCCATAACTTCCCTCCCACCCGCAACTCTTCCCTTTCCCGCACTCTCTCCCCTTCCATTCACATCAAGATTAATTTTCAATTCTCTTTATATACAGAAGATCAATTTAGTATATATTAAGTAAAGATTTTAACAGTTTGCACCCACATAGAAACATAAAGTGATACATACTGTTTGAGTACTAGTTATAGCATTAAATCACAATGAACAGCACATTAAGGACAGAGATCCCACATGAGGAGCAAGTGCACAGTGACTCCTGTTGTTGACCCAACAAACTGACACTCTAGTTTATGGCGCCAGTAACCACCCTAGGCTCTCATCATGAGTTGCCAAGGCTATGGAAGCCTACCAAGTTCGCCGACTCTGATCATATTTAGACAAGGTCATAAAAGACAGGGTGAGGATAGTAACCAATGATCCTAAGAGTGGCATTAACCAGATCTGAACAATTATACAGCATTAAGTGGGGAAGAGGACCATCAGTACACACAGGTTGGGAGCAGAGCCATTGGTGGTAGAGTAGAGGTTGTGATTACAAAGCAATGAGGCCCAAGTGTGCTAGACAGGGTCTAGAACAAAGGACAGAGTCATTATTAGAGGAGCTAAGAAAGGTGCTGTCTAAGCTACAATTAAGTTTTCTGATTGAGAGGCAAATAGAACCTCACAGAACGGGCTTCATAATAATCTGGTGGGCTTTAGGCCTTGTAAGTTAAGAGGCCCAGACCTATCTATCTCTTCACATGGGGTACATCCTAAGGGAGGTGTGAACCTCCTAGGGGAAGGCACTCTGTTGACTTTCATTACTTGGCTGGCCTGGGAGGAGAGCTGGCCAGGTAAAGGCAGGTGGCATCTCTAACAAGAAATTTACAGTTCTGCCTGCAATGTTGCTGACCCTACTTGACCATCTCCTCAGCTGCAGTGGTCACTTTGGAAGTTGGGCTGAGTGAAGGGCTTTTCAGCTTAGAGCCAATAAGATCTGTGGCTCTGACCTGGGCATCCTTCGACTCCAGGGCAGGTCCATTTCCAGTGATCCAACTTTTGGCAGAGCTGCCAGGTCTCTTCACAAGTTGACTTCTGCTGCCCAGGCTTACCACATTGAAAGCCACTGGGGTAGACTGGCCTGTTGGGTCTCCTTGAGGGAAGATCACTGTACAGATCACTGTTAATAGGCCTGCCACCCATTGCTTCTGATGCCTAGCTTTCTTTTCCTCCTGGTTTTTGTTAAAGCAGACCAGAGGATGCAAGTCAAGGGAGTGCTCAAGTCCCATCTCTAATCTTTGGTGGCCTGAACTACAAGTCTATAGTCACAGGCATGTTCTGTAGTAGTTTTTCTAAGGTAGGCAATGCCCATGAGGAAAATTATATTCTCACTTTAAAACTTTCTTTCCCTTTGGTCTGAAAGGGAGGTTTTTTCTACTTACTGTTTACTTCGCTGACGGCAAAGTAAATCTAGCTATGAGACTATAATTTAAGCTCTTATTTTGGCTATGCTATTACAGAAAAATGTTAGCCATCTCTTTTATAAGGTCTAAAGATTAAATTGTGTGTCCTACAGATTCCTTCATAATAGAATTAGTTTCCTACCTTGAGGAGAATAGAGAAATGAAAGAACAAGTTGGGCTTAGAATAGAGAAATGAGGGAGCAAGTCCTAGATCGCTTGCTGACAATAGCAATATCACATGAATACTTAGCAAACAGTTTCAACCATTAGATAACAACTTAAGAAAACATTTACCAGAAGGTCCAATGCCTTCTATAAATTTTAAGAATCATGTATTTGGAAACACCTCTTAACTATCTAACATGGTGTAGTTTGTTTAACCAGTAAACTTAGGCACAACCATATAAAATGTTTTTAGTTTCTTTCTACCAACAAGTATAAAACATATGATACAGAGATTCAGGTCACACGAATTAAAATGTATCTTTGATTAATTTTAGCAGCTTAAATTTATGGACAATCTTATCTATTAGCCAATTAAAATAAAAATCTTAATAAAAATTTCCCATGTGGACATACAATATGTACACACATATAACATAACATAATAGACCAATATAGCAATTTTAATAATAGCTTTTAAAATCTTTAACTCTTTTTGTAGATTGCCAGTTGATTTGAATTGCTTTTTGTTTTTAGTAACCTCAGTTAACCATACTTTCTCTCAGTTGGTACTGTTAATACATTATTGGCTTCATCTGTTTACAGAGCCATCCCAAAGTACTGAATACAATAGAAGTGGCTGGAAAAAGTCCATAGGAATCTATAAGAGGACAGCTAAACACAGAACCAACAACGCTTTAGTTTTTATGAGCAGCAAATCATATATAACTTTGGATGACAAAAGACTTTAAGTTGCCATGTTTTAAATTATAAACTCATCAGCCAACAAGAGGCACTTGCTTACTTCACAGTATTTTTGAAAGTACCTGTAGGATTTTACAAGTATTTAACCCTTTAGGCCTCTGGGGCTTTCTTCATTAAGATAACTGTCATGTCTAGTAACACAAGATCATTAGACTTTTTAATTCTCAAACATTTGTATTAATAGCATTTTCCATTATAGAAACTTAAAATTTAGTACCACGTCACTTTTTTTTTTTTTTTGGACAGGCAGAGTGGATAGTGAGAGAGACAGAGAGAAAGGTCTTCCTTTTTGCTGTTGGTTCACTCTCCAATGGCCGCTGCAGCCGGCTCATCGTGCTGATCCAAAGCCAGGAGCCAGGTGCTTATCCTGGTCTCCCATGCCGGTGCAGGGCCCAAGGACTTGGGCCATCCTCCACTGCGCTCCCGGGCCAAAGCAGAGAGCTGGCCTGGAAGAGGGGCAACCAGGATAGAATCCGGCGCCCCAACCAGGACTAGAACCTGGTGTACCGGCGCCACAAGGTGGAGGATTAGCCTGTTAAGCCATGGCGCCAGCCTACCACGTCACATCTTGACAGTACTTCTAATATAATCCAAATAGTCTGATTAGTTGGTGTCTCTATAAGATGAGAGACATAGGTTCTTCGATTTTTTCAATTGGGCCCAAACTGGAAAAACCAAAGTCTAAGATTTACTGGAAATTTTAGAATCCAGATTGTTTGAAACTTTGATTTTTTCAATGCCTGTCAAGAATTCCAAGAAGGCTCAAAATCCAAAATATCTGGTTGAAATAAGATTCCTTAAAATCATGACATAAAATAGACCAAATTTGATCATTGTTAAAAGGTGATTATTCAAATCTTTGAAAATAAGTACATATTTAAATAACCCATAGCTCTTAATAAAAATTCAGCTGCTTTTGATCAATTAGAATTTAACAGACATCAAGAGAACATAATAGATTACTTTAACACATTGCTTTAACAGAGAATCAGATTTTAATTCTATGTCAGAAATTGAGCTTCCTATGATCTTTTGCTGTGAGGTTTCCTTCCTTTACCTTCTTTCATATTGATGACCATGTTTCTGTGTTTCTGTGTGTAACACATCTTTAAGCATCTTTTGCAGGGCAGGACGAGTGGTGACAAATTCTTTCAGTTTCTGTTTGCTATGAAAAGTCTTTATTTCACCTTCATTCACAAATGAGAGCTTTGCAGGATGTAGTATTCTGGGCTGGCAGTTTTTCTCTCTTAGTACCTGGGCTATGTCTCGCCATTCCCTTCTAGCTTGTAGGGTTTCTGATGAGAAGTCAGCTGTGAGTCTA
The DNA here is from genome assembly GCF_033115175.1 of Lepus europaeus. Lineage (NCBI taxonomy): Eukaryota > Metazoa > Chordata > Mammalia > Lagomorpha > Leporidae > Lepus > Lepus europaeus. The sequence continues at coordinate 70,289,830 of NC_084840.1, read as the reverse complement.
ATTGGAGATTCTCTGAGAGTAATCTGATGTTTCTCTCTTGCACATTTTAGAATCTTTTATGTTTCACTGTGGTGAGTTTGATTACAACATGTCGTGGTGAGGATCTCTTTTGGTCATGTTTACTAGGGGTTCTATGAGTTTCCTGTACTAGGATGTCTCTGTCCTTCTCTAGACCCGGGAAGTTCTCTGCAAGTATCTCACTAAAAAGGCCTTCTAATCCTTTCTCCCTGTCTATGCCTTCAGGAACTCCTAGAACCCGAATGTTGGGTTTTTTAATAGTATCCTGCAGATTCCCAACAATATTTTTTAGATTTCTAATTTCCTCTTCTTTTCTTTGGTTTGACTATACTTTCCTGTGCTCTGTCTTCTGATATTCTCTCTTCTGCTTCACCCATTCTGTTTTTAAGGCTCTCTAATGTGTTTGTCATTTGATCTATTGAATTCTTCATTTCATTATGATTTCTCGTCACTATCTCAGTTTCTTGTTCTACTAGTTGTTTCATTTCATTTTGATTCCTCCTTAATGTTTCATTTTCACGAGAGAGTTTTTCTATCTTGTCCATTAAGGATTTCTGTAGTTCAAGAATTTGTTTTTGAGAACTTCTTAATGTTCTTATCAATTTTTTGAGATCCACTTCTCGCATTTCCTCTATCTCTTCATCTTCATAATCTTGAATTGGGGTGTCTTTTTCATTTGGGGGCGTCACAGTGTCTTGTTCTTGTTACCTCAGTTTTTGCATTTGTTTGGCATAATGGAGATATTTGGTTTCTTCTCTGTGGTGTTTTTTCTTGTTATACTATGAGTCTAGATTAAGTGGACTGTCTGCTTTCGATGGAGCCTTAGAGAGTTGAGATGGGTGTGGCCTGAGAGCTCTGTTTGGTTCCTCAGGGTTGAGGGTGTGTCAAAGGTGACACTCCCAGGTTAGGCGTGGTAAATCTCTCTTTCTTTCTTTTTCTTTTTCTTTTCTTTTCTTTTTCTTTCTTTTTTTTTTTTTTTTTTGATTCAAAAGGGAAGTAATTCCGCACAGCTGAACGTAATTGGAGGTAGTTAGCAGGCGAATGATATACCCACAGGAGCCAGAGATCAGAAGCTCTTTCCCAAGGACCACACAGGGAATCTGTGCTGCCCTCAGCATGGGCTCCAATTCTCCTGCAGTCTCCCATTGGGTTGCCAAGTTAGATGCTAATCTCCTGTTATTTCACCCCTCCCCCCAGAGTCAGGTTTTTCTGCTAGGCTCAGGGCCGGTGCAGACCTTAGGTTGCGCCACTTAATGACGTATGTCCAAAATGGCGCCTGCTCTTTGTCTTGCTCGCCTTTGAGAGGTGAGTGGAGAGAGAGAAACTCGTGTCCGTATCGGTCACTTTTTTTTTCTCTCTCTCTTTCTAGTTAGCGTGGTGAACTTTTCCCCACAGAGTTTCAAGCCTCGTTCCCTCTAGTCTCCTCTTTCCGCTTTCCTGCTGGTTTCTTGGGCTATTGAGGTTCGGCTCACCTCGCGTTCCAATGCTGGTGTGTTGAGTCTGCCACTGGTGTCCCGAACTTGGGCTCCCACGCTCTCCACGCAGGTCCACTGTGAATCACTAGTTCTGGAAGAGTTTCCTCTGCTGTTTCTTCCCCTACTCTTCCTTGACCCTGCAGTATCTCCACTTTTATTAAACTGTCCTTTCCCGGACTATCAGTGTGCTCCCTTCCTATTCTGCCATCTTGCTGCTCCCTGCCATTGTATATTTCAACCAAACATATATTTCTGGAAGATATCGCACTTACCTTTTAAAGTTTGCTGTCTAGTGTTTTGGCTTCCTAACCCTTGATCTGACCCACATGTAAGTTTTTATAGGAAGCAAGTGAGCCTCCTACCCTTCTCCCTCCCTTTCCCTTTCCTCTCCCTGTTTTCATCCTTCTGCTCACCTTCCCTCTCTTCCCTCCTTGCTTCTGTCTGCTTTTTTCCTTTCTACCCCTCCATCCCTCTCCATCCCTCACCCTCCAGTGCCTAGCAGTGGTTTGTAGCCTCTCAGTCCCAAGTTTATGGTTCATTGTCATCATCAGGCCACGCAAGGATGCTCTCATTTCTTTCCCCACCTCAGCCCCTACGCCCATTCTCATTCCCTTCAAAGGTAACTTTTACTACATTTAATGTTTTTTTTAGATGTGTTTACTTGAAAAGTATGTATGTGCCTAAATATTGAATTCTGTAACACATATAAATGCAATTATAGATTTTGGATTTTTTTAAGATTTACTTTACTTTTGTTTAAAAACTAGAGTGAAAGAGAGATCTTCAGTCTGCTGGTTCACTGCCCACAGCCAGGCTGGGCCAGTCCAAAGCCAGACTCTGAAACTGCAGCTGGGTCTTCCACACTGATAGTAGGAACGCAAGCATCTGAGCTGTTCTCAGGTTTGTTAGCTGGAAGCTGGCACCAACATGGGGGCCAGTACTGAAATCAGCACTTGAATATGGGGTGCAGGCATCCCAAGTAGTAACAAATAGCTGTGCCACATCACTGCCCTGGGTCTATGTTTCCTTCTGATTTTTTTTTTCAGTCCTGTTTTTAGAACTGTTTGTATTGCTGAGAGTGGGTCTTAGTCCTTGTGCAGACTGTATCCTGTCATGTAAATTATCCACATTTATTCATTCATTCCCCCAAAGTAGTTAATCTGAGGCTGCCTTCCATTCCCAGGTATTTCAGATAGATTTATGCTGAACATGTGCAGGTATTTCAAAAAGTTCTTGGAAAGACAAAATTAAGTTGGTTTTCGTGCCAAAGGAATTTGAAACTCATGCATAGTTTTTTCATAATGTACATTTTCCGTGAACTCTTTGAAAGACCTTTCATACTCTTATGGCCATGATCAAGAGTTTTCTCTGGTTAGATTCTCATGGCAAGCACTGAATTTGCCCAAGTGCTAGAGAGAAATCTCCCATTCATATTTCCAACAGCTGTGAATAAGGTTTCCTATGTCCCCCTATCCCCAACCCACTTGGGTGTTATTTGACTTTGTAGTTCTGCCTCTGAGAGCTGTATCATTGTCATTTTAATTTATGTTACTCTGCTTTATGTTGAGATTGAACTTTTCTTTATATGCTTCTTAGCCATTTAGATTTTTTTTCCTTTTCTCTATTAACTGTTCATATATTATACACCTTTTACTGTTGGGTGTCTATCTTGTTCTTGTTGATGTGTACAGTCTGGATTTTAATCCTTTGTTCATTTTCAGATGTGGCATGTATCTCCTGTCAGCTTCATGTACTGCACCCATTGTTGTAGGAAGATCCATCAGTGTATTCCTTGATCACCTAAAAACTTACAAAACTCTTCCTCATCCAATGCTGTCTAAGAGTTATTTCCCAACAGTGAGTTCTGTTAGCTTCATAGCTGTACTTTTTATCGTAAAATTCACAGAATCTGTCTGGCACTGAGTTTTGGATCCCATATTTTCTTTCTAGGGTAACCTGACTTTTACAGTACCATCTTTAAATAATCCTATTTCCCATTAATTTTCATTGTTGCTTTTATCATACAAGTTGTCAAATACGCATATGTCTGTTGTAAGACCCTAATTCCCCTTCTAGAATGACAAACTGACTTGGCATCCAAGGTAAATGCCTTGGGGAAGCAAGGATAGTAGGAATCTCTTGAACCTCAGGTACCTACGAATGGACTTCAGGAGTTTGTTTCTTGATGTTTGAAACTGACATGGCCTTGAAACAGGTAGGCTTCCTAATGTTCTCCTTTTAAAACGAAGACTCTGAAATTTGGGGAGAGACGAGAGTACTGAGAGTTGCATGGCTGTGGCTGATGGAGAAGCGTGACCCAGTGTTCCTTCAGAGCAGCTGAGTACTCTCTGAGTTAAGTACCCCAAGCCGCCTCTCTTCTATTTGAAGTCAGAGTAGGTGGTTTTTCAGACTCACATTCTATTCCTGTCACTGTTTTATGGGTTCCTAGTTATTTCTTTTTGACCGTGTTTAGTGAGCAGCTATTTTGCTATTAATGAGCAATTCTGGTTATTTTTCTTAACTACTGAGTGCACATTTTTAATATGTTTCTTCTCTGTCCTGTGCAGCAAGGGGAAATTTATTGGTAGCCCTCTAGGAAGCAGGTAGGAATTAAAGGAAGCTAGAGAATGACAGTGGCAAGAATGGCCTCTGCATGTTTTATATTTGTACATGTCTCAAAAATTACTCTAGCGTTTATTCCTTGCTAGGTATGTCATGTCCTCATAGGTGTTAACAGGATATGTTTCTCTTTGTGAAAAGTTAGTATCTCTCTCTTGAGCGCCAGCCCCTCCCTCACTGGGTTGGAAAAAAAATAATATAAAACAAAAACAATTATGTTCTCAGAAACCATTCAACACTTGGTACTTATTTCCCCATCTTCTACCTAAGTCTGGACCAAATTCTGCTTAGATTTCTGCATATTATTTTACTTGATAGGAACACTGCAAGTTTTATAAATATATTAATTGCTGGAATAGAAATAGAAGAGTTTTAATAGAGGTAACACCCCAAGGCAGAGAATCGGGCATTAGAGGAAAGGAAAAAGTCTTAGTGATATGTTTTCAGTTGGGGAAGGGAAGAGAAGGCATTGAGGCAGCCAGAGTGATTTTGATGATGTTTTCTGAGGTCATTGGCATTTGCAGCCATGCACCAACAAAGGACCCTTTCTTTTAGAATGTGGAGTAAATTGTGCCCAAGAGAGGCCTCATCCAGGGGCAGTTTCTCTTTGTGTCTAGGAACTGTGAACCTGACCTTCGCCACCCCCTCATTTCAAGCCTGAAAGCTTGGAACCCCTGACCACCACCATGGAGTGAGACCCTCGCAAATACAGCACAACATGTACTTTCACTGAAGCCTGGTTTTTAAAACTGCATAACTGTGAATGTATAGCAAGGAGTTTGGGGGAAAAATGGCTGTCAGATTGGATCAGCCTCTTCCTGCCATGAGTATCATTCAGTTAGGGAACCTTTTGTCTGGCAAGGGCACTTTGGATATTTATAACATCATTTGCAGGCCATACAAAATTATCATACAAAATTATCAACTTAAAATTAGCCTCCTTTAGATTTATTGAATTTTGAATCTTGCTGCGATTACCTTGACAGGGCCAGACTGAATGATTTTGCAGGCCTTATACATGTGTGCTCTCCAGCGTTCTCCATTCTGTTACCTGACTGTGAAGTTGGAGCCATCATTGGGAAGTGATTTGGTATCCTTTGATGAAATCTAGTATGTGCCATTTATTAACGAAATTATTTGTCATGGCAGGGACTCAGCAGCCTCTTGGGCCTCTTAATGTGCTAATGTTCCTCTTCACACTGAATGTTTGTAATTGTTGCATTGCATTTCCATGTTTAAAAATGGGCAACTGGCCAAAGCGAAGTGTAGAACACTCTACCTATTCACCAGGTCATTCATCTAGTGATACCTGAAAGTAAAATAGCTTCATAGAATACAGTATTTCTTGTGTTTTTGCTAGTGATGAATGTTTGTCAAATATAGTTTAAAATGATTCATAAGAATAAGCTTAGTTTTTCTTTGATATGCATCCAATAAAATCTATCTCATAAACTAAAATCTTTTCTTTTCCCCTTCCCAACAAAGTCTAACAGCATTCTAGAGGGAAAGCATTTTCATTTATGAAGAGGATTTATTTTTCTTTTTTTGTAAATAGAAAACTGGTATTGGTTGTAGATTAAAGAGGATTCCAAATGTCTGTCAGTCTGTTGTGAAGGCATTCTCTCTTTTCCTTAGCAATGTGCCCTCATATCAAAGAGGTTACAGATGAAATATGATTGAAATCATGGGAATGAATCTTACTGTGCTTTATCTGCAGCACAATTTCCCAAGTTTATGTTGTTGTGTGCACTGAAACTCAGTGTGAGTCCACAAGCAATTAGAGAACAAATTAATCTTCCATTGATTTACTCCCCAACTGCCTGCAACAGTCAGGACGAAGCCAAGCTAAAGCCAGGAGCCAGGAACTCCATCTAGGCCTCCCAGATGAGTGACAGGAACCCAAGTATTTGGGCCATCATCTGCTGCCTCCTGGGTGCATTAGCAAGAAGCTGAATCAAAGGCATGGAGTGGTGAAGAATTTAACCAGGCACTCTGATATGGGATATAGGCATCATCCTAAGTGGTAGCTTAACTCACTGCACCACATACCTGTGCCTATATACGGTAGTTTGATCAAGATGTGAATGTCTTTTCAAGATTGATTTGTTGGTTCTTATGTAGACTTCATCTCAGCTTAGGTGACAGTAAGCTTTTCAATTTCTTTAAGATGTATCTCAGGATGTAAAAAACATCATGAAGAGATTGTTAATTAGGGAAGTGAAGAATATGTGACATGGGTTATTTCATATACAAAAGGGAACCAGAAACTGCAAGTTGAGAAAGATGATCCAAATTGACATTCTTAGTGAAGTACATGTACGTATACAACAATATTCCTATGCTTGTGTATCCCTAACTCCACACACATACATACTCACTCACTCTCAAGAGAGAATTTCTAGAGCTATTGATTGACCAAGTACTGGTTGATCAATTTCTGAAGTTTGTGTCCCAGCTTCAAAAACACTATATTGTCTTTCTACCAGCTTTGGAAAGCCAGTGAATAGGGAAGTGGAGCTTTCAATTCCTCAGTAAATCAATATCTTCCTATTTTTAAAATATAAGTGGCTTTAACTTGCATTCTAACCTAGAAGTCATGGTGATTCTTGGCAAGGTAATAAAGTACTTAATATTTCTTGGTTAATATTTCTGAAACAAAAACCCAGATTATTTATTCACTATTAACATGTCCTTTTGGGTGTTTTTTAAATTCCTTGAGGACGCTATCATCAACATGATGGTTGCTGTTAATATAATTATCATCACCACTAGATGGCATGGGGCGTTGGTGGGCACAGAATGTTAGGACTCATTCTCCTTTCTGCTGTGATTAGCTATAAAGGAAATAGAGAAATACATCAGAGGATAGAAGGAAGGAGACGATAAGATTGATGAACTTCACTGATTAACATTATGCTGGATATAGGGCTGTAGAGATAGGCATGGCAAAAGAGAAGGTTTTCCAGATGTACACTTTAAATAGACATGGATGATGAAAGAAAAATTTTAAAAATGCCCTATATTGTAAGCAGGTATTTCTTAAATCAGAGTTAGCAAAGGCCTCTCATGCTTCTCATGGAGCTGGGTTCCTGAGAATGCCTACTAAACCTGACAGTCTGTCCTGACCTGGATCCCCAGCAGGGCTGCATATGCACAGCGGAATGACAGCGGAATGACTTGGAGTACTGGCCTGTTGGTTCCCATGCAACTGGTCCAGAAACATAAATGAAATCAAGGTTCTTGACTTGACAGATGTCATTATCCAGGACCATCACTTCCTGATTTCTTCTTTCTTTGGGTGATTTTGATAGATTTTGGGGGATTTTTCTGCTGTCCAAAAATGTTCTGGCTTCAGGTGACATGTATAATATCTTGTTTCTGGTTTCCTGGACTAAAAATACAATCGGAAGGAAGTATAGATGGTTCAGTTAAAGTAGGAATTGTACACAAACAGCTCATAAGAAATCCAGTTCACAGAAAGGTTTTTTATGCTTATTTTGTTTCTACCTACTTTTCCATCTATTTAATTTTTTAAAATGTGATATAATGGTTTATTTTAGTGTTTCCTAGATCTCATTTGTCTTTCTACCCCTAGTGCCTAGCAAAGGGCCTGGTGCTTAGAATATATTGAGAATAAAAACTAACAATGAAATGAGAGTGGGTCCTAATCAAACTTTTAAAAATGTTCTGAACACTGAAATGATATTAAATATCCACAAGTACAATAGTCCAGTGGTAGTTATGTAAAATTCCAGGATTCAAACAGATGTGAAGAAGAGTTAATGAGTAAAACTGATAGTATGAACAAATAGATAGCATGTTGAAGAAAACTTGATGTTTTGTGACTGGCTTTGTATTACGTCAGACTAAGCCACTGTTTGCAACATCTGTGCCTGTGTTGGCATTCTAGTTCAATCCCCAGCTACTACCCTCCCAGTCTAGCTCCCTGCTAATGTACCTGGGAGTGGGGCAGCAGATGATGGCCCTAGTGCTTGAGGCCCTGCCACCCATGTGGGAGACTTGGATGGAGTTTTTGGCTCCTAGCTTTGGCCTATCCAGCTCTGATCTTAAAAAGATTCAAAATAGTGCAGAGATACAATTCTAAGACTTTAGTGAACATTCCCTTCCTCCCTCCCTCTTCTCTTCTTCCAAAAACTAATGAAAAAGCTTTAAAAATCCTAAAAAGAGTTGTAAAAAGAAAATTTGATATTTTTAGATGCTGTATCAACTTTATGATGACATCAAAACTGGATTTGTCACAGGCTATTTAGTGGATCTTTAAAACATGGTAAAACGGGGCCAGTGTTATGACACAGCTGATAAAGTTGCCGCCTGTGATGCCGTCATCCCATACGGGTGCTTGTTCAAGACCCGGCTGCTCCACTTCTGATCCAGCTCCATGCTGTTGTGCCTGGGGAAGCAGCAAAGGATGGCCCGAGTACTTGTGCTCCTGCCCCGACGTGGGAGACCCAGAAGAAGCTCTGGGCTCCTGGCTTTGGCCTGGCCATTGAAGCCATTTGAGGAGTGAACTTGCAGATGGAAGATATCTCCCTCTCTCTCTGTAACTCTGTGTTTCAAATAAAAGAAAGAAAGAAACATGCTAAAACTATTACTTACCTGTACTCTCAAGGAATCATAAGTGGAAAGGGTACTTGAACTTGAGTCTCATGGTTAGAATTTCAGTGGAATCAAACAACTACCCTTTGTATAAGGTTGAGGGACCGGAATATGGTGGAGGGTTTAGAAAAAAAAGAGGTTCTTATTAAGTGGATTTTTTTTTTAAGATTTATTTATTTACTTGAAAGAGTTACAGAGAGGCAAAGACAGTGAGAGAGAGGTCTTCCATCTGCTGGTTCACTCCCCATCATGGCCACAACGGCCAGAGCTGGGCCAATCCAAGCCAGGAGCCAGGAGCTGCTTCTGGATCTCCCATGTGGGTGCAGGGACCCAAGCACTTGGGCCATCTTCCACTGCTTTCCCAGGTGCATTAACAGGGAGCTGGATCATAAATGCAGCAGCTGGGATAACAATCAGCGTCCATGTGAGATGCTGGCACAGCGGGTGGTGGCTTTACCAGCTGTGCCACAGCAGTGACCCTATTATGTGGTTATTTAGTTGCAGTGGGTTAGCCAGAAGCCCTTGAATTCTGTTGACTTGAGACATTTAAATGTGTTTTAAACTTTAAACTTCACAAAGATGTTTTTACTCCATAAGGACCATCACCTGGTCTAAACACTCATGGCAGGAAACGCAGTAATCTTAGCATATCATTTTCAGCTGTGACCAGCGAAAACACAATGAACACTTCAGAATTATATTTTCTCTCCTAAAGGTCCTAAGTTCAGTAGGTAACTGACTTTATGTAATCCATTTTGTAATTTCACTTTTTATCATCACTGGATTCCCACATGTACAGTATTTCTTGTGGCACAGAGAAGGGGCTTAATAAGCATGTTTTGCGTGCATGAATCCAAAGTCACACATCCAGAGAGCAAATTGGCCCAAATAAATGTGTGGAGATCTTTTTGATGCAAATTGTCCAGTATCTAAGTGAACTAGGTGAGTATTTGGATGTCAGTGAGACAGAGCAGTCAGATGTATACATACACATAAATCAAAATCTTTTCAGATTCATTTTGGTTGTTAACATTAATTTGGAAGTGTCATAACCCTCATACTAATGGATTTTTAATGAATTAAAAGGATATGTGTCTTATTCATTTTTTAATATCTAATGCAACATCTTCATGGACTGATCTTACAGGCGTTTCACAAATTTTTGTTGGATTGTTTAAAAGGAGAAAGGAAAAAAGGTAGGTCATTAATGAGTCTTGCCCTTTTTTATGTGGGAAAGAAAGGACTTGCTTGTAGTAGGAGGGAGTTGCATTTGTGAGTCATAGGGATCCATTATCCATATCTGCTGAAGGGCTGTCAGATACGAAGTAAATTTAGAGACCTACTTGTCCCTTGAGCTATTCATCACTGTTGATTGGCTCCAGTGGCAGGCAGCTGTATTTTTAGAGAAGCGAATGATATGGAATTTCTTCATGTACAGAACATTAGCTGATCCCATTACTCAAAGCTACTCAAAAAGTCATAGCTGACACTTGACAAGAGCTGCAGAGGAAAAACAATAGGCCTAAGAAACAAAATACTGAAATATGTGATGAAAATACAGGTGGATTCAAATTTCTCATTACTGTTGTAATCCAGTTGTTACTACTTGAGTTTGTCAGTGGGATTAAAAAAACCTAATTTTCATAGGAATTGATTTAATGCATGTTTCTTGGCCCTATCTTAAGAGTGAAAAATAGGATGATTTTTCACATTTTGTGCCACCTTCCTTTGAAATGTGTCTGGCATTTTTGCTTTGAGAATTGGTATGGAGAGGTGGAACATCAAGGGCCCTTTTCCCTATAGCACCCAGCACGGTGTTCTTGGTTTTTGAATGATAAAGCGGAGGAAAGCAAACAGTTCTGAAAATGGCCATAGTAATGTGGGACGGTATTAGCAATATCTAAGATAAAATTTAAAAGATTACAATTATTTTAATATTATAAATTAATGTAATTCAGTTGATTCTCCCCTATTCAACTCTAGACAGCAGAAATGTACAAATCCTTCAGAAGACTAAAAGACCAGACTACATGCAATTTTACCTGTCAGTAAATGGCTAGTTCTCAGCTAACGTAGATACTTTTGAGACCCAATTCTTTTGACCTTCTGCAGCCCAATGATCTGCAGAGATTCCCCTAAAGGTCTGTTGGGATTGTTCCATAAGAAGTGTGTATATATTAATGAACTTACAATTGAGGCGTGGAGACTAACTAAAACCAACCACCAGGGCTGCAGGTCTCAAACTAAAAGCACAGATGCCGGAGCTTGGTGTGCTGAGTGCTTTGATGAAATACATTTATTTCTTTGATCAGTTTATGATTGCTTGATAGAATCAGCTGGTGATTCTCTAAGGCGTGGAGAGAGAGTATGGGTGAGTTGGCAGAAGTAGTTTGGATGTCTGCTAGAGGTCCTTCACAGTTAAAAATTGGTGAAGGAGACCCTGTGCTCCTTTTGATCTTGTGGCAAAGAAAATGATAGGGCTTAGTCAAAAGAAACGTCCAACAAGCTATCAGTGAGGTGATATCTGTTCATAATGTATCAATAACTTGTTTATGCTGGATGGAGAAGTACCCTCAACATCATAATAGAATAATTTATTCATCCATTTAACCAGCACTTTTCTGGCACTTACATGGTAGATGTTATTCTGAATGCTTTACAGATATTAAGTCATTTGATCTACATGACAGACTCATTATTTGGGTTCTGTTAACCACACTCATTTTAAAGATAAGGAATCTCAGGTAGAGACAGGGAACTTGCCCAGGATCACACAGCTAGAAATGGCAGAGCTTGGATTTGAATGTGAGCAGACTGGCGGAAGTCCACATGCCCCAGCCACTGCTCTCTGCTGCTGCTCAGTAAAAGCAGTGATTTGTAAATCATATTGACAGCTAGTCATAGAACATCTCCATAACCCAAAATGCTGCATTCCTTTATACCAGACCTGCCTACTCACATGTTTTATTCATACCATTAAGAGACGATGTTGAATTCTGCCAAGTGTGTTTGACTTAGAGAAGAACTGACTTTGAATTCTGACATTTACTAGCTGTTTGTTTAGAAGAGTCACCTTTCTGAGTTGCTTTCTTCATTTAAATGGCTGTAACAGTATAGATCTTAACTTTTTTAAGATTTATTTATTATTTACTTGAAAGTCAGAGTTACACAGAAAGAGAGGAGAGGCAGAGAGAGAGAGGTCTTCCATCCGCTGGTTCACTCCCCAATTGGCTGCAACGGCCACAGCTGCGCTGAGCCAAAGCCACGAGCCAGGAGCTTCTTCCCGGTCTCCCACGTGGGTGCAGGGGCCCAAGGACTTGGGCCATCTTGTACTGCTTTCCCAGGCCATAGCAGAGAGCTGGATCGGAAGAGGAGCAGCCGGGTCTCAAACCGGCGCCCATATGGGATGCCGGTGCTTCAGGCCAGCGTGTTAACCCACTGCGCCACAGCGCTGGCCCCGTATAGATCTTATTGATAACACAATTCAAAATGCTTCGTAAAATGAAGAGTGCTATAGAAATTGGTTAGGCATCATTCAAGAAGACCAGTGGTTCGCCAAGGATTAGAATGCTTATGGAAGCATCACTTTTGTCCTGTGGTTATGGCTTTTCTATTTTCTATTTTTAAACTATTTATGTGTTTAATATAATTTGTTAGTAGAGAGTGATCTCCTATCTGATAGCTCACTCCTCAGTTGCCCCCCTCCCCGCACCCCAGTAGCCAGATCTAGGTCAGACTGAAGCCAGAAGCTGGAGAATAAATCCAGATTTCTCTCATGGGTAGCAGGGACTCAACTATTTGAGCCATCACCTGCTATAGCCCAGGGAGCTGGAATCCAGAGCAGAGCCAGGACTCGAACATTGAGAGTCCAATGTGGGAAGCAGGTGTCCCACGCGGTGTCTTCCCTGCACCAAATGTCTGCCATCCTGTTCTTTTCTGCATCTGCTTTAGAATCTCCTCCTTTACCCCTGGGCCTAACTGGGGATTATGCTCTACAACCTGATAGGGGGTTTGTGGTTAACTAGATAATGTTCATGATAAACACCACATATGTGATGGTCTCATGATCTTTGTCCACATTAAAATAAGAACAATAGATCCTCCATTCTAGGTGGTAAATAACATGTTCACCCAAGTATTTTTGACATGTCTGACTCTCCAGAGAGAGGGTACCTTTGAGTGGCTCTGCCCTTGACCCCAAGCATTGTGACACTAAACTTCCAAAGCAGGAGGCTTGGGTTGAGTAGTATCCATCTTGGCTTCTGGTTCTGATCTTGTAAAAGCTAACTCATGCATGCACAACATGATAGGCCATGTCACGCCTCACAGCCTTTTTCTGTGCTATCCTTTTATACATTTTTTATAAGGCAGAATGTATTCAAAGCATTCTGCCTCAAAAGGCATTTTACTCTAATGGCTGTGTAGAAATGTTTATTCTCTGCTTCTGTGTTTTTAAAAAACAAAAGAGTAATCAGAAGCATTTAATTATCTTAGATGCTTTACAAATAGTAATTAAAAGCTACTTTTTTTTTTTTCAGTTTTGCAGAAGTGCAGGCATGTCTGTGAATGAAATAAGGCCCTGTATCAAGCTTGATTGAAACAGCAAAGGTGGTCTGTTTTAGTAATACTAAAACTGAGGGTTCATGGCCCAGTTGTGCAATTACTAAACCCCGTTTAAATTTGTGTTCATTCTTCATCCTTGTACTCTGTAGCCTTAATCCAAGGCTCAGGGTACTAAGTCCAGAATGTCGCCTACACTGGATTCATGTTTTTATCTTAAGGGACAAGCTCAAAAACCATATTCATATCTTCTACTCTCAAAGCTTTGAGTAATGGTACTGAAAGGTATGTGACTTTTGTATAAAGAAAATATATTAAAAGGCAGGTCATATTGTCCTGAAACTGAGACATGGTAGCATCAGACTTTGTTCAAGGTTACAGCTAGTTAGTTCCTAACTTTTGGATTCTTGGCCTTCTGTTTCCCCTACTAATTCAACAGCGTCTGTTTCATGTGTCTAAGAGAAATGTTAAACCAGGTAAATGTCTTAGCTCATCCTCTTTAAGGATGAGAGAACCAGAAGCTTATGGTGTTATTTTGCAGCTCCGGAATCACTTCTCTTGTCCTTGAATCACTTGAGCAGGAGAGGAGGAGGTCAGCAAACCCCAGTTCTGTTTTGGTCCTGACCCATGACTGGTTGTATGACCTTTCACAAGTCACTTAACTCCTCTGTCACTCTCGGTGACATGAGGATGGAGGAGCCCCACTCCCTTGCCTGGCTCAGTGACTTCATCAGGAAAGGTGAGTGGAGATGCTGAGACAGAATGGCCTGCTTAAGACACGTTCCTGAGCCACCATCCCACAGACCAGGTAAATAAATGAGACAAGCTGGAGGGAGGCTAAGGAATGTTCAACAAGAGAGGCACCAGAAAAGCAGAGTGCAGTGTAACCTTGTCACCTCCGTGCCTTTGTATTAATGAAGATGTAATGGTCCAGAGATACGGTGTTTCCCCCTGAAACTTTCTATTTCTTGAGTAAACATGACTGAATTTCAGATAGTTTGATAGAGCAATAAATTAAGTTGATAAATTTTTAGACATGCCTCCTAAAAGTCTGATTTTTACTTTGCTACAATCTTCTTTCTTAACGAACTATAGGTGTCAACGGTTTGTCTCAGAAGAAGCTGGCCATTTCCTGTGATTCAGAATAGCAGATTTTTTTTGTGTGAGAGCATTGACTAGCACTCACTCTATGGACTCTAGTCACGTTTTAAACAAAACCTTAAAGGGGAAAAAAAGTAATATAATACTAATCAAATTTTACAGTTATCTCTAGCATTGTGTAACCATTAATAAGAACATGCTGTCAGTTTCAGAAACATCTTGTTTAGAAAGTTACTTTTTGTACTGTAAGTCTTAGGTTACTTTTGATTGGCACAGTTACCATTTGTTAATATTTAAAGATCTTGAATAGATTATTTTTAAAACAGAAAATATTTAAAAACAGTAAATATGGTAAGACATACGAATAGGCTTTCCACAAAAGTCATACAGATTCCAATATGCATTTGAAAATACCTTCAGCCTCACTCTGTAACAACTAAAGGGACTAGACTATGACAGTGGTCAGGAGATGAGTCGATCCGGGTTCACATCTTGACCACATTACCTTGCTGTTAGATTTTCCTCCCTCCTTTTTGTTCACTTAGGTATTATTTACATATAGTAGAATTCACCATTTTTATGCACACTTTGATGAATTTTGGTAATCGTATGCACTTGGGCAACCTCTGACAATCCATTTATTTCCTTCTTTATTCCTCCATTTCCCAGAAGTTAATTCTCCTGTCATACGCAGAATTTAGTTGGAGGCAATGCAAATTCTCCAGGGGACAAGAGAGTTTCATTCCAAGTCGGCCATCATTCTTTGAGTACCTGTTGTTGTGTGTCCAGTACCTTTGCTAAGTGCTAGGGATACTGCCTGCAAGGGGTATATGTCCTGGGAAGTATAGGCAATAGCTGACACAAGGATGCATGTTTAGCTATTAATTACACATCAGTGAAAAAGGATACTCTATGTTCTAATACCAAGAAGAAAATAGTCCCTCCATAGTTGATTTATCAAGTAACAAGAGTGGCCCCATTCCTTCTACTCCTTTCCTCAAGAAGCAAAAAGGAAAACTTTGCTGAGTTTCACTCTTGGGTTCTTAATGTTCAGCAGAATTTCATTTCAACTGTTTCTATCATTGTTGAATGATAGAAATGATATCATTGTTGAAAATTCACCTAGAGAAAAATCAGTCTTTAAGCTTATTTTGTGTTACTTAGAATATTTGAAATTGAAATTCCTATAAATATCAAATGTCTATGAAAACCCACCTGGAAGTTCCAGCTTCTTTGCAGGGAACATTCTCATTCTTCAGAAATCTGAGGGGGAATAGGAAAGCTGTATTCAGCTATGAAACGGAAGAGCCTTTGCTTTGGCATTTGCTGTGTCTAGGGGGTTCTTGATTTATGCTCCAGCTTTCCCAACCTTCTCCAACCCATGCATTCTCTGTATGCTGTGGCTGGCTTAAACCCTTAATTTCCTAGATTACTACTTGGAAGTGGGAAAGGGCCACAGTGAGATCTACAGCAGCACTAGAGGCAGCGCTGCGGCTCTTAGAAATACTTTGCTGGTGCCCCTTCCTGAAGCTTGCAAGTCCTTGAAGTACAGAATTACGGCAGGTGCAGCTCAAACAGTGCACGAATTGGCCTCTCAAATCAACAGCTTGTAAGCGAGTCCATTTGCAGATGTGCTGAGAGCTTGCAGGTAGGTGCACAGCCTATAAATGAGCTCAGTACCTATAGTTCCCATTATTTAGACCCCAAGGCATGTTTCCATCAGGAACAGAAATCCTCAACTTAGAATTGCATCGTGCCTGAGAAGTTTGTAAGTCTACACAATTGGGCTTTTGCAGCTACATGCTATTTTGCAAATTCAGAAATAATAAAATTCCCACCAATTTCCAGGCATTGAAAACCAATTTCTCCCTTGATGGGTCCAATTACATGGTTCATATAAAATTTTAAGACCTATCTTAGTGTTTTCTGAGGCTAGCCACTCTCCGTGGGCTTGTGAATAAATAGCACATATAAGGTGTTTGAGCATTTTTAGGCCTGAGCTACTTGCATGAAAGAAATTAAGCAAATTCCTCTAATCCAAACCATTAAGTAGTGTTGCAGTTCCTTCTCTGCCTCTCATTCTTCTCTCTCCCAGCTGCTGTCCTTCCCACCCCTCCCTTTATTTTGTTTCTTTTCTTCCTCCTTCAAATATTTGAGGACCTACTATGTGCCATGCACTAGGTTGTGCAGGGGATATAGAAATGAACAGGAACAGAGATGATTCTTGCTCTTCAGGAGCTTGTGGTCAGACTAGGTGCACACATTAGATAATCACAGAAATGAACATAAATTAAAATTGTGACTAGTGCAATAAAGAAAACTTGCCCAATGCTGAGACTCTAGTATGTTTCCTTGCTGTCCTTGACATGTCTGTTTCTTCATTAAGGATGCCCTCACAGCATTTGCAGATGCTGTCCTTAGGGAAGTCTTACACTGAATACAGAGCCCAGCATGCTAAGACAAATGCAGTGATGAAACAGGATACTAGAAATGATTGTCTTTTTTTTTTTAAAGATTTATTTATTTATTTGAAAAGCAGAGTTACAGATAGAGAGGTTCTTCCATCTGCTGTTTCATTCCCCAAATGGCTGCAACGGCTGAAACGGAGCCTATCCAAAGCCAGGAGCCTCCTCCAGGTCTCCCACGTGGGTGCAGGGGACCAAGCATTTGGGCCATCCTCCACTGCCTTCCCAGGCCACAGCAGAGAGCTGGATCAGAAGTGGAGCAGCTAGGACTCAAACCACCAACCATATGGGCAGCTTTACCTGCCAGGCCACAGTGTGGGCCCCATGATTATGTCTTTAACCGAAGGTATTTTCTCTTCAAGGAAGGGCTCTGTGCAGACTGCTGAGGGGCCTTTATTTTGTCTGTGTTTGCCAGATAACCATATAGCCTAGCTGGAATGATGACAGAATGTGAGTCCATCTTAAAGGGTCTGGAACACTCCAGATGCAAGTCGGGTACTATGGGTAGTTAAGACATCTCTGAAATTGCCTTTGGTTTCTCTTCTGTCCTCCATTGTGTTTAGAAGAAGCCATTGCATGGAACATATATTTTTCAATGCATAGCACTGTTTGGCATTTGGAGCAGTGATTTTTTTGAAACTGGATCTCTGCAACAAGACCTTGGATATGTCTTTGTTCATTTCTTAATACAATGTCCTGTCTTTCCCAATACTACACAGAACAGCTTTGCTTTACAGTTTCACTTTTTTTCCCTCTTCTTTCAAAAATAATGATTGCAATCATTAGAAACTATATAAACCACTTACTGATCAGTTTAGTATCCAAGGACATCTGTTTTATATAATATGAAACCAAATTAAGAATGCTTTTATGATGTCCATAAATTGTGAAAGTCAAAAAACATGGTGGTAGCATCAATGGACTCTGCTGGTTTCCAGCCAGCTATACCCTTCTAACAGTGAACATAGAAAGCCAGCTCTTTGCATCGATTCAGAGTGTCTTCAAAAAGCCATCCTTCAGAAATAGTAGCTTGATAACTTACTCGCTTGATAAATTATAGAATTTGAGCCTCCCTTCCCTTCCTTTTAGATTTTTAGAAAAATGAGGCCTCTTAAAAACAAAGACTTGAAGTAGCTCATGCATATCTCTAAGGCTTTATTTATGCTTATTAAGTATTTTGGCGAAACTCAAAGGCTAACAAAATAATTTTTGTAACAAAGTAATTTTTGTGTTCAGGAAACAAGGAGTTTGAAGTTGCTGTTCTAGCTGTCCATAGCTGATCTATGGGAGTGTGTTGGGGTACATGTTCCAGTGAAAGGGGGGGACTGAGGTCACAGGAAGCCTCCAGGAGAAGGAGGTAGAGCATCTATGCTGAGAGCTGGTTTCGTAGCTGCAGTATCTGGGACCAAAATTTACAGTTTTGAATATCAGTTCCTGCCTTTGTCTGTTTACTGATGCTGTAACAACACCACAAACTGCAGAACCTAAAGAAAGGGAAGTTTATTCGACTTATAGTTCTGCAGGCTGGGAAGTCCAAGAATGTGATGACGGCATTTAACAAAGAACTCCCAGCCAGGTCCTAACATGACAGTCGGGCAAGTGAGTGCACATAAGACAGAGGAGAGTTAGGCATTGTTATCCGGAGCCCACACCTGAGATAGATAACTAATCCACTCTTGCTGCTGTAATAGTCTTAATCCATTTATGAAAGCGGTGCCACCTTGAACTAATCACCTCTTAAAGGTTCTCACCTGTCAACACTGTTGCATTGGAGATTAACATGAGTTTCAACGTGAGTTTTAGGACATTGAAACATAGCAATGCCCCTAAAGTGGGAAAAAAGAAAGAAAAAAGAAAAGGTTGGGGCTGCCCTTATGGCATAGTGAGTTAAGCTGCTACCTGTGGCCCCGACATCCCATATGAGTGCCATTTCTAGTCTCGGCTGCTCCACTTCCTATTCTGTTCCCTGCTAATGGCCTGAGAAAAGCAGCAAAAGATGGCCTAAGTGTTTGGGCCCCAGGACCCATGTGAGAGACCTGGATGAAGCTCCTGGCTCCTTGCTTTGGCCTGGCCCAGTCCTGCCTGTCATTTTTGGCACTATTTCCTTCTCCTTTAGCCACTATAAAATCGAGACTATATCATACATGAAAAAGAAGTTATGAGTAATAGACCGAAGAAAGCTTACCCATGACTCTGATAACTTACTCAGTATTGTGTGGAAATCCCCATTTTGAGGCAAAGATTTTTAATTAAAAAAAAAAAAAATGTTTGAGGGGTCTGTATTGTGGTGCTGGCATGCCCTGTCAAAGCTCTGGTTCCTGTCTGGTTCTGTGGACATCCTAAGCGGCATCTTACCTGCTAGGCCAAATGTCTACCCCTGAAACAGGTTTTTTTTTTGTTTTTTTTGTTTTTGTTTTTTTTTTTAATAAATGTGAATTTACAAAGTGCAACTTTTGTATTGTTGTGGCTTTCCCCCCTCCAACCTCCCTCTCCCTCTCCCTCTCCCTCTCCCTCTCCCTCCCCGCCCTTCATTGAGTTTCATTTTCAATTACCTTCATATACAGAAGATCAAATTGGTATATACTAAGCAAGGATTTCAACAGGCTGCACTCACACAACCACACAAGGTATAGGGTATTGTTCGACTAGTAGTGTTGTTTTTAAGTTTCATAGTAAAACACATTAAGGACAGAGATCCTACTTGGGGAGCCTGTACCCAGTGACTCCCGTTGTTGATTTAACAATTGGCACTCTTATTCATGACATCAGCAATCACCCGAAGCTCTTGCCATGTGCTGTCTAGGCTATGGAAGCCCCTTGAGTTCACCAACTCTGAACTTGTTTAGTCAAGGCCGTGTCACAGTGGAGATTCCTTCCTCCCTTCAGAGAAAGGTGCCTCCTTCCTTGATGGCCTGTTCCTTCTGCTGGGCTCTTGTTCACCAGGATCTTCTCATTTAGGTTGTTTTTGCCACCGTGTCATGTCTTTCCATGCCTGTGAGACTCCCATGGGCCTTTTAGCCAGATCCGAAGCCTCAAGGGTTGATTCCGAGGCCGGAGTGCTGTTTGGGGCGTTTGCCATTTTATGAGTCTGCTGTTTTGATAGGTGATTAAAGGTAGGAATTTGGTGATGGGGCCAATGTCATGTTGTAGTCAGTAAAGCTGCTACCTGCAATGCCAGCATCCCATATGAACACCAGTTTGAGTGCTGGCTGTTCCACTTCTGATCCAGCTCCCTGCTGATGGCCTAGGAAAGGGAGCAAAAGATAGCCCAAGTCTTTGGGTCCCTGCCACCCACATGGAGACCTGGATGGAGCTCCTGGTTTTGGCTTGGCCCAGCATTGGCTGTTGTGAACCAAGGGAAGGAAGATATTCTCTCTCTCTCTCTCTCTCTCTCTCTGTCTCTTCCCCCATCTCACCATCCCCCACCCTCATAACTCTGACATTCAAAATAAATAAATTTTAAAAGTAAAAAATGTGGTGACCCTACTCTGTGACGTTGGTAAGATCTCTGGAGCTCAACACCATGCTGTAGTAATTGCATTATACTGTGAGGTGCTTTATCTTCACAGAAAAAAACGTGCTACACTTGTCATGCTGTACGGTGGCTAGCCTTCTCCAGTAACAAGTTCATTGATAGATCATAATCTGGTGAACTACTTCTGACTAAGCTGAAAGAAAAGGAAAAAAAATCCAAACTCTAATGTGTGTGAAATGATGAATACCCATGTGTCCCCCCCACCTGTATTTTCTCTGATATCTTTCTCAATATTGAAGGATTAAAATGGTGTATGTTTATATTTGTACGTACTCCCACTTAAGGTAGGTGTGCTTGTTTTTCCTGGTGACTTTCTTGTGAAATGAGATTGGTTCCAACAGTTTTTATACCTGTTTGATAAAAGGATATCACCTGGCTTCCTCATTCCTAATACAGACAGATATGGGGAGGGATACAATTTGCTTAGCTGAAGAAAAATTGCAGTACAAATATGTGTATAATTCATTCCTCTGTTTTCAATATCTAACCAAAAAACTCAGCGTTTTAAAGCATAATACTAAGTGGCAATGTTGAGAGATTTCCAAAAATTAGTGATCATTTGTGTCAGGTGAATAGGAAGTTGAATAAAGCATTCTCATCCATTTATTCATTCATTTATTCTGCATGTATCTTAGTGCCTGCTCTGTGCCAGCCACTGGAGTAAGTTCTGCATATACAAAACTTACATAACACACTACAATATATATACCTTTATATAATTTCCTTTATAGAGTTACGTTCAAAGTCCCTGTTTTTAAATGTGATATTTCTTTTTTTTAAGATTTATTTATTTATTTGGAAGAGTTACAGCAAGGGAGAGAGAGAGGCAGAAACAGAGAAATCTTCCATCCACGGATTCACTCACCAAATTGCTGCAATGGCCAGGGCTCAGCCAGGCTGAAATCAGGAGCCTCATCCATGTCTCCCACATGGGTGTGGGGACCCATACACTTGGGCCATCCTCTGCTGTTTTCCCAAGCACATTAACAAGGAGCTCGATTGGAAGTGGAGCAGCTAGGATTCACACTAGCATCTATATGGGATGTTGGTGCTTCAGACAGGGTTTAACCCGCTACTCCACAGTGCCAGCCCCTAAATGTAAAATTTCAAAAGATGTACGAAAATTTGGAAATTCTTTGGATATGTATTCATAAATTCTAATTACTTTCTTTAGCTTTTAGACACATAATAGTTTACTGTGATTGACAAGCACTCATTAAAAAAAAATTATATGTGCTTGTTGCTTGTAGACTGGGATGGAGGAGGAAAACGCTGACCAAAATTCTGTTCCTTAAAACAACAGATAGGGGCCGGCACTGTGGCGTAATGGGTAAAAGCTGCTGTCTGCAGTGCCAGCATCCCATATGGGCGCTGAATTGAGTCCTGGCTGCTCCACTTCCAATCCAGCTCTCTGCTATGGCCTAGGAAAGCAGTAAAAGATGGCCCAAGTCCTTGGGCCCCTTGCACCCACATGGGAGACTCGGAGGAAACTCCTGGCTCCTGACTTCGGATCAGTGCAGCTCCGGCCGTTGTGGCTATCTGGGGAGTGAACCAGCAGATGAAGACCTCTCTCTCTCTCTCTGCCTCTCCTTCTTTCTCTGTGTAATTCTGACTTTCAAATAAATCTTTAAAAAAAAAAAAAAGGTAGATCACAAGTGGGCATAAAGCAGACTTTCTCCCCTTATTATGTGGTGGTATTTTACTATTTACTTCAACTACATGACTTCCTTTCTAATGGGAACTACTTAGCTGGACCATTAAGTATGATGGTTTCAGGTTCAATAGGCTCTCTTATGAAATTGACCCGATCAGTGGTGGAAACGGCCAAGAACTTAGACAAATGTAGTGTGAGGACCTCTGGGCCCCAGCTGAGAGCAGATCATTAAGCAGCACGTGCTGCACAAACCAAACTCCTGAGCTCAGAGAGTGAAAGAATAATCACTTCTCTTGTTGGCCATAAAATTAATTTGCTTAGACATAAATCTAAACTTTTGCGAGCCAGAAATCAGGATTATTTGTTGACCTTTGTTATTTGTGGTATAGCTGTTGTGTAAAGCCCTGACTGGGTAGGATACATTGATAAGGAAAGGCAGGTTTAGGATGGGTAATTTGATAAAGAATAAAAAATGTGAGTTTCACATAAGCACCCAAATGGCTCAGACAAAATAACTCAACCTTCACAACTGAATTTTGAAAATACTCCCCCCTTGAGGGGATTCAATCTCTCCATTCGCTCCCTTTTTTAATAAACCGATGATCTATTATCTAATAATGTGCTTTCTTCATTTTAAGTTACTCCAAAATGGCACAGTAGTCCAGAGTCGATGCTATTAAAATAGTGATGGTTTCATTTTGTCACGCTGCCTGTCACCTCCCAGTTTTGCTACCCCAGCTCCTTACTTTGTCACTACAGCCTTAAATCCCTGCTGCCCCCATTAAAGTGTCTTCTTGTCTCCTAAAACTCATTTATACTGTTTGTTTTTGATGTCTTCCTTGGCAACTTAATTTATATGTCTGCTATTTTTCAAACAGAGTAATACTCTGCGCTTACTCTAAATTTCCTGTTTTTAAAATCTCAGCCTTTGGGTTTGTGTGACTTCTACCACCATAAAGCATCCATCTGATTTCTCTGTCAACACACACTCATAATTTTCAGTATATTTCCTCAAAATTCCTTGCCGTCACTCATGAAAAGATCTTTCTGTCCACTTGACAAAATAGTAAATCCTGCGACTGTGGTGGCTTGAGCTACTTTCCACCTCTTTTGAGTAACCACAGAAGAAAACAGTGACCAGGGGAAAGCATCATGGCGAAAGCGGGTTTAAGCCCTGACTTAGAACACCTCAACCCATATCAGAGTGCCTGGTTCAGATCCTGGCTTCTCTGCTTCCAGTCCAGCTTCCTGCTAATGAGCCTGAGAAGTAGCAGATGAGGGCTTCAGTGCTTGAGTCCCTGTTATCCATGTGGGAGACCCAGGACTTCAGCCTGGCCGAGCCCCCACTGGTAAAGGAGTTTGGAGAGTAAGCCAGTGGATGAAACCAGGAGCCAGGAACTCAATCCTGGTCTCCCACACAGGTGGCAGGGGCCCAAATACTTGGGCCGTCTTTGACTGCTTTCCTAGGTGTATTAGTTTGGAGTTGGACCAGAGCAGAGCAGCCAAGATTCAAATGGCGCTCTGATACAGGATACCAGCATCAAAAGCAGCATCTTAGCCCACGGCAACACAACCCCAGCCCCTCTCACAGGTAACAAAGGAGTCCTGAATCCTTTCAGAATCACCTGTCACCCTGTTTATCTGTTAGGCGTTTCCTTCTTTATCTCTTACACATGTCTGCATTTAACATTTTAAGATGTCAAGAATGGGCCAGTATACCTACCTAAATACTACAATCATTGGAAATGGATTATAGTAGTAAGTAAATGGAGTAAGAGGGGAGATTGAAATAGCACCAGAAATGTCCAAGACAGCATTCTTTATACAAGTACATGTAAATATCTCTGTGTGTGTTTGTAGTTGTATCAGGATGCAAGTTTAATCTCCATTTTCTAAAAACAAACATGTTGTATATTTAAAATTTTTTTTAATATTTTCCCTTGTGTGTCCACATCAGTACTGTTCATATACAAAATGTAACACATTGGTAATATATATAGTAGTATATATTA
Source organism: Lepus europaeus (assembly GCF_033115175.1). Lineage (NCBI taxonomy): Eukaryota > Metazoa > Chordata > Mammalia > Lagomorpha > Leporidae > Lepus > Lepus europaeus. Next base: position 70,265,774 of record NC_084840.1, on the reverse strand, counting down.
AGCTATTAAGTGGTAGATGAATGAATATTATTAAAACTAGGCTCTTAATAGTCTATTAAATGTCAGCATCCTTTTTTATGCTCTACCTTTTTGCTACCAGTTTATACACAGTTGGATATTAGAAATTTTCATCACTATTTTATATACAGCTAGATGTAGAGGAAGGTAAACCATCCCATATTAGAAATATATTAGAAATATAAGAAACCCCATGAGTGGTTTTGCCTTATAAACAGAAATACTTGTCACGTCATGCAAGGTGAACTCCTCTGTTGTTTCGTGTAACTTGTTTTAACCAAAAGCTAATGTAAAATAAATCAAGTTATTGTTGTACCGAAAACACTTTATAAAAATCTAATTTGGAAGTTGGGTTATTTTACTTCTTAAACTCAGGGTGTGAAAAATTTGTTTATTTGAAAGGCAGGGCAGCGGAGAAATCACTTCCATCTGCTGGTTCACTCCCCCAGGTGTCTGCAAGATCCAAGTCAGGCCAAGCTGAAACCAGGAATTAGGAACCCTGTCCTGATCTCCTGTGTGAGTGGCTGGGTCTCAAGTACTTGGATCATCTGCTGCTGCCTTCCCAGGCACATTATCAGGAAGCTGCATCAGAAGCAGAGTATTTGACTCTCGAACCAGTTCTCCAGGAAGGGATGCCAGTGTTGCAAATGGCAGCTGAACCCACTGTGCTACAATGCTGGCCCCAGCAGGATGGTAATTGAGTAATTGACGATAGCGTTGATGGGATGCCTTAAAGGCCTAACAACAAGAAGACAATTTCCAAGATCACAGTGCCCTTAAGTATGTCATAAAGGAAGTCAGCTCTCATACACTTAATTTCATGGGTGATGCTCTGTGCCAAGAAGCATGAGGACTCCTGGGACTCATTATGATCCTGGTGTACTTTGTCACCAAAGAAAGGGTGCCAGCACATTTTTTGGTAATTTTGCTGCTGCCTGGTTTTAAGCTCTGGAATTTATCATCCTAGCTGAGAAAAGATTCAGCTGGGGTATCCTGTACTTAATAAGCATGTTCTGAAAGCTGACTTTCACCCCAGTCTCATAACCAGTTTGTAAGACCCAAAGATCTTAAATAACAACCCCTGCAAATCTGTGGACAAAGAACTTTTACCACTTATCAATCACAGGCCTCTACTAAAGTCTGTTCACTACTCTAGTATGGATCCATGAAGCAGCGAGAGTTATTCTGAGTTATGTTGTGGCCACAGTCGCTATTATTAAAATGACTAGGAAGAAAAAAACTATTATATATAGGATTACTTTGCAGATAGCTGCCTCTCAGTAATAAATTGCGTTAGTGATTTTTTCAGGGCATGAGGAGAAACTGGCAAAGGAAATATCATTAAAAAGTTAGCCCTGCCGGCACCGCGGCTCACTTGGCTAATCCTCTGCCTGCGGCGCCGGCACCCCGAGTTCTAGTCCCGGTTGGGGCGCCGGATTCTATCCCGGTTGCCCCTCTTCCAGGCCAGCTCTCTGCTGTGGCCCTGGAAGGCAGTGGAGGATGGCCCAAGTGCTTGGGCCCTGCACCAGCATGGGAGACCAGGAAGAAGCACCTGGCTCCTGGCTTCAGATCGGCACAGCACACCGGCTGTAGCAGTTGTTTGGGGGGTGAACCAACAGAAGGAGGAACTTTCTCTCTGTCTCTCTCTCACTGTCCTACTCTGTCAAAAAAAAAAAAAAAAAAATTTAGCCCAGGCACCTAGTTTTGCAACTGGTTGATCAAAATAAGCTGTGCTCCAAATTATGTTTGGTGAAAAAAATCAGGTTTCTATTACTTCACAGGGAAAACTCATAGCAGTTTATAGTATTGAGTGGAAAAAAAGTCTTACGTTTATGGATCAAACTATAATATTGTAAAAAATAAAAAAAGAGCAGTGATTATTCAAGTCTTTAAAAATAGATGCTGTAGTTTATATTTGTGTGTATATGGGTGTCCAGTGGCTCTCCTCAGGCTACCCAGTAGTATCATCCACGTTCCTTGCCTTATTCTCTTCTGCTTTGTTTGTAAGAATTTCACTACCAATTAAACATGTCCACCAGTGTGTAGTCAAGAATAAGGAAGAGAAAGCAAAGATTAGCATTGTACCTTCTTGCTCCAGAATTGCTTCTTGCTAAAGATCTAATATTTAAAATAAGCTTCTAGGTAGGTTTTAATGACTACCCTCTCCATTTGTACCAGTTTTTACAAGTACATTACAGAGAACAAAAGCCCTGGGTACAAGAGAGTAGACTGTTGTGGGATGGTAATAAGGACGTACAGCTTAATGGCAGTTACGTTCAAGGCTAAACAGGCCTAAGACGACAACCAAGGTATAAAAACAAGCCACTATCGTAATTTGGCAAATGTGGGCAATAAAGGTAAAGCCCTGGAAATCAACAAGATCCTGATACTCAAGAGACCATATTAAACAATGACAGGGCCCAATGAAATTGTCTTTGTGTTATAAATTTTCAATTGCAGAAAGTTACAACTCATTCAAAATCTAATATCCATAATGCATTCTGACAGCAGCAAAATCACTCCACCGGCAAAGGACTTAAATGAAAAGCAATGCTAAATGCCTGCCTAGGAGAAAAAAATGACATTGTGTTATCCAATCACATGTCCAAAGGGCATCATAGGAAACAGAAGAACAAGGCGGCCAAATGGTCCCTTAGGCCTTTATGCAGCACCCATGTGGGAGACCCAGAAGAAGCTCTGGCCTCCTGGCTTTGGATCTGCCCAGCTATGGCCATTGTGGCCATTTGGAGAGTGAACCAGCAGATGGAAGACCTCTCTCTGTCTCTACCTTCGTAACTCTTTGAATAAGTAAAATAAATCTTAAAAAAAAAAAACCTGGATAAATAAACATCTTACAGTAACTTAAGAGGAAGCGCTGATTATTTGTTACCCGAAGTTAAAAAATATGGCAGAAGTGTTGGGTCAACTCTCATGTATACTTCATGTACACTCTACTTTAGAATTTCAGTGATCTGTCTATCATAAACTAGAAAGCAGGAAAATCAAAGTATTGGAAAGAAGGCAACTGTACCTGTTCCTCACTAAAGAGATGCTTAAGTGCATGAGGAACCACTGGAGAGGAGGAGAGCCAAGCATGGAACAGGGCTTTTGAGTCTTGAAATTGACAGATGTATTAACATATGTCAGGAACCTAGGTTTCTCACCTTAGGTCAGAGAAAGTGACCCGATCCCCATTCTAATGTCGATCCCTGTCTCCCTCCCACATTGAAATACTGATTTATTGATCCAACAGTCTATGCTTAGGGACACTAAGGAACAATAAAAATACAAGATTTTTGACATTTCACAGTTTAAAGGCTTGTGTGATAACAGCACTTAATGAGAGTAACAGTCATGGCAGTTGTGAAGGAGTCTTATACATCAATGTACAATATAGGAAATATGTTGATAACTGAACAGAAGCAATACTTAAAAACAATGGAAATAATATGTATTAAGCCTGACCAATACATTTATGTCATCTAAGTTAATCCTCACCTGAGATATTCCTGTTAGTGAGTATCCTTAACCCATCTTTGTGAATCTCTAAAGGGTCCAGGAACTTCCTGTTGGAGACTGTTCTCCACCCTGCACACCTGTAGCCTTTGCTTCACTTGTGGTCTCCACTTACCATCTTTTTTATTTTTTTATAGATTTTATTTATTTGAGAGGCAGAGTTAGAGATTGAGATTGAGAGAGAGAGAGAAATGGGGAGAGACAGAGAGGTCTTCCATACAATGGTTCACTCCCCAAATGGCTGCAACGGCCAGAGCTGGGTTGATCCGATCTAAAGCCAGGAGCCCCTTCCGGGTCTCCCACACAGGTGTAGGGGCCCAAGGACCTGGGCCATCCTCCACTGCTTTCCCAGGCCATAGCAGAGAGCTGGATCAGAAGTGGAGCTGCTGGGACTAGAAGTGGCACCCAGGCTGTTTTTCCCCCACAGCACTCATCAGTCTTGTAGGTACCCAAGACTGGGTCTGTCTGCCTTGCTAAGGCTGTTCTGTGCATCTCTTGCTCAGCAGTACTCCAGCACCTTGAAGAGTGTCCTTCAGTGAAGTACCGGTTGCATGATCGAATGCGTGAATGCTTGTGAGGATTAGTGCTTCTGATTGGCAGTAGGGTCTGAACAGCAGGACAGGCAGGGGGAGAATCAGAATACGTGGGGAGCCTACCTTTCCTCAACCTCCACCCTTCCGTGGACTCCCCGAATGGGAAACGGCAGGAAACCTGGTAAACCTGAGAGGGTCACCTGTCTGTAATTTGGATTGGAACACTTCCCTTTTAAATTATTGAGATACCTGTGGCTACTGGTTTGAGGGAACATCACCCAAATCACACAGAGTCTAACAACAGTGCTGTGTGAAATCTTAGGTGCTCATATATCCTCAAATGGCACTTTCTGTAGCTTCACAGAATCCTTAAAGGTTAGGCTTATATCCACTGATGCTCTGCAGTGTTAAACCATACCGTGAGAGGAGGAAGAGAAACCTTAGACCTGAGTCCCTGCACCTTTAATCCAATTCTGGCGTAATGTGCTGAGACACTGTGCTATACCCTTTCTTGACTTAAATACTAAGATGTCTCCTACAGTGCTGTTGAGGTCCCTGCATTTGTTTTAAGATAATTTACATGCACCCTCTATATTAACCTGTCCACCTCTTTTTAACAATTTCTCCTTTCCCTAGCATTTTTTTTTTCATACATGATGTGAAATTGCAGAGGTCAGAGTCTCAAACCAAGTAAATGGCCCATGCATTTTGTTTCTTTCAATTTGTCAAAAAACATTGCCCTCTCATTATGGAAATATTTCTTCTGACTTGACTCCACTTTATTCAAGACTTAGCAAAAAGATCTTGAAAAATTAAAATAAGTTTATCAATGCCCATGAAATATGCTACACAAAAACCCCTAGTTTTTCTAAGAAATATTCTGAATAGGCATAATCATTCATGCCTCCTACTCAAGAGGGCGTAGCAATCCTAGGTTATCAAGAAAAGGGTACTCAGCTGCTGCACACTTAGTACTTAATCATCTCTTTATAAAATTGATCATTACTATGCCCCTGCATTTTGATCAAATAACATGCGTTGCCCTGACCAAGAAACTTTTCCAAAAGTTCTTATAGCAGATGGAATGGTTAGCACTTGTCAAAATGTAGTGTAAGGTCTAAAAGTATCAGTGTCACTTGGGACAGAGAGTACAGATTCCAGGATCTCTCTCTAGGCCTATGGAAATTAACCCTCTGGAGGTGGAGCCTGGGAATTTGAAGTTCTGCCAAACTCCCAGGTGACTTTTTATCCTGAGAGAATAGGTATGTCAAACATTTATTGATGGTGTGTAATGTGCTGGCACTTTGCTAGGTGCTGGGAATAGAGATATGCACAAAAACAGATGTGGAACCTGAATGTGCTATGCTAGTTTCCAAACGTAACTCAGATTTGAATTTTAAGGTTCGCAGAAGTGCCTGAAAACCTGGAGCTGACATTTTCAATCAGTTGGCCAATTAGCACATATTTATTCAGTTCCTTGGAGAAGGATGCTATACTGAACACCTGAGATGATAGAGAATAGAACATAGTTCCTGGGCTCTGAGAATTTAAATATCCTGTTTGCAAATGAAAAGTTAAACCATAGTAGAGAAGTCAGATAATTGAGTGCAACATTAAAAATACCACAGTCTAAGGCAATATTATGTGCTACATGAATGAAACTAACAGTATCAGTGTTTGGATGTTGCTCTTTCCTTCTTGTAGTTCTTCTATCATATTTTTCTCAATCCTGATTCTGTATTGCTTTTATTATTTTGTTGTGTTAAAAATTTGTCATGTAAAGAAGTATACCCCAGCCGGCGGTGTGACTCACTTGGCTAATCCTCTGCCTGCAGCGCCGGCACACCGGGTTCTAGTCCCGATTGGGGCGCCGGATTCTGTCCCAGTCGCCCCTCTTCCAGTCCAGCTCTCTGCTGTGGCCTGGGAGGGCAGTGGAGGATGGCCCAAATCCTTGGGCCCTGCACCCGCTTGGGAGACCAGGAGGAAGCACCTGGCTCCTGGCTTCAGATCGGCGCAGCACGCCAGCCGCAGCAGCCAATTGGGGGGTGAACCAATGGAAAAGGAAGACCTTTCTCTCTGTCTCTCTCTCTTACTAACTCTGCCTGTCAAAAAAAAAGAAGAAGAAGAAGAAGAAGTATACCCCTTAAAATGTTTCAACTTGCTTTTGTAGAATATTCGAAATTTTTGAAATATAGTCTACCTCTGTTTTAGATAACATATAATACTGACTTACTGTTATCCAACCATAAAATGAAGGTTAATTGCCTCATTATGTAAAGGACTGTGCAGGCTTCTTTTTTCATTTTCAAAATGCTCTCTAATTTTGGATACATATGTATGTGTATATTTATATGTGGCAAACATGAGTGTATACATGTGTACATTTATATATATGTGGGTACTTCAAAAAGGTTCTGGAAATGGAATTAACGTAACTTTATTTTGGTGCAGAAATTTTTGAAATCCGTGTGTGGTTTTCTCATAGATTTTGATGAACTTTTGAAAACCCTTTGTAAACATGGATTTCAAGATATTTTTGGCACAAGATGAATTTATCTTTTAATTCCATTTTCCTTGAAATGTGAAAGTATCTGTGTGTGTGGTGTGTGTGTGTGCATGTATATGTGTGTATGCATATGTATCCATACATGAAAAATAAAAGAAAGAAGACATTCTTGGAAAATACAATCTCTGAATAGGGTGATACAACTCAAAGTTATTAGAAACAAAATGCATAGTTATTAGTTATTGATCGTTTGAAATGTTAGAGTTTGCTATAAGTTGACTTTCCTAAGAAGACTGGTCTTGAGATTTTTAAAGAGGTCAGTAGTTGAGGGTGAGTTAGAAATGTTCTCTTGAATGCTCCTTGGTAGCTCTTCTGGGATGGCTTTTGTGAGATTTCAGTACCCTGATTTTAACACACATTGTTTGGGAGTTGGATCGTTATATTCCAAAAGATAGAGTCTGGTTAGTGCAGTGCTGTGGTTAAGAGCTGCAGTTTTAGAATCAAATTCTTGTTCCTGTATGGTCTCACTGCATTGTGTGGCTATGAACTTAAATTTCTTAGGCTCCAAATTCTCATCTATAAAATGGCCTGAGTAATAGTACTAACAGAGATATGAAAATTTTAAATAATTTAATAGCAGGAAGCACCTACTCAAAGGCCTGGCATACAGTAATCACTCAGTAAATACTGGCTCTGATTATATCATTATTTATTCAGGTAAAAGAGCCCACAGTATGCATACACCTTCATTTGGCTTTCCCTAAAAGGTAAGACAAATTAGATTCTATGAAGTATAAGATTTCTTGGCCTTTTTGCAATAACCATTTTTATTTTATTTTATTATTTTTATTTGTACCTCAGGAAGTATGTAAATTTTAAAAAGAGAACTATCCATATTCTTTGAGTTGTCCCAAATCTTGGAATTTGAAACTCGGCTTCAAATGTATGTTCTTACTATGTATATCCAGAAGAGTGCATAAATTTAAGAATGTATCATTTAGTAATTCATAGTGCATATTCCAGTTCAATTTAGGATAAATAAAAATAATGTGAACATTTTGTCAGTTAAAACTTCAGTATAAATGGGGCGAGGAGCAGATTTAAATGATAGATGAAACTCAATTGAAAAAAACTTAGTACTGGATCAATTGTATTTCTTCAGTGCAACTTTTAAAAACTCAAATGTTCTTTGTAGCATGTTAAAACAATAATAATTTGGATAAAATCACCACAGTGTGAAACTGTACTGAAACAGAACATAACAATTCCTATAAAAAAAAGGCCTTGAAATGATGACAGGAATGGTTATAGAATTTTTACTCCCCTGCAACTGCTGTTTATTGGAGATTTTCACATGTCAAGTACTGTACCATTTCTAAAACATGAACTGAAAAACACAAGTGGAATTCCCTTTGTTCCCGGGCTAAGGCTCAAGTTCCAGTGGTGACCTGACCATGTTGGATGGCATTCCCTAGTCGTTCCTCTGTAGCTCTCAGCTTCATCTGGAGCACAGGGAACTTCTGAGCAGCCATTGCCATTCAGGACAGCACACCTCATCCCTGCCTGTTCCGTGTGTCTTCCTCTAGAGTTTTGTTTGCTCTGTATTTATGTGCTTACAACATGTAGGGCATTCTGTGCTGTGCTCTAGTGGTGACTAAAATGAACCTAACCCTCAAAGAATTAATAATTGAATAGAAAAGATGAACATGATGATGTCTTGCCAAGTGTCTGTTTTAAAATATTTGGACAGATGTCATGAACTGTCTTTATTTACTTTATTTCAATCTTGCTTCTCTTTAAGGAAGCCAAGATTCTAAAATAAGTGGTATGTGGTCAGGAGGAGACTATCTCTTGAGTATGTTAAACAGAAAAGTGTTCTCTCTCCTAAACAATTTATAATGATTTAAGGTGGAACCTTGGGTGCTGTGACTGAAAAGAACATAAATTATCAAGTCTAGGAGGGAAAGTTGGTACTTGTCATTTAATTTGAGCCCCGAACATACTGAAGGCATTAAGTGCAATGGTATGTGACTGAACTGATGGGAGTTAATATGTAATTACAGTTTTTTTACAGTGTTATAGTCATTATATTCTATTTATTCTATTTTCCTTTGGTAAGTTCAGTAAATGTAATTATAATTAATAACTTCAAAGATAAGCTCAATTACTTAAGTCATGAAAATGAATTGCCATCATCATATTGAGGATTTTTCAACCGCCTTGTATAGAGAGTATCTATAGAAACAGTAATCCTTCAGAGACCATTCCTTGTAAAGAAGATGAAATGAATAAATGTGGAATTTATGCTGAAATGAGTGCAGTTTAAACAATTTAAAAAAAAAAAAACACCAAAATTTTATAATTCTCTGTTGCCTTTTACAAACTTTGTAGTTCATCATACTTTGGTTATAAATTTTAATTCTTAAATTATAAAAATTACATTTCAAGAAAGTTTCTCTTTGCAAAATGTAGTTTATAAAAATTTTAAAAAGAATGCCTGTTAAAATTCAGGTTTATTTTTTGAAAACTTGATCTACTCTTGAAGAAATATTATAAAATAGGAAAACTTGTTTTAGAATTCATGGGTTTGTGTGCTAAAAGGGGCCATAGTAATGTTATAAGTATTTCAATTAATTTTTAAAAATTACTTATCTTCATTTTATTTGAAAGGCAGAAAGAGAGATAGAGATCTTCTATCCATCGATTCATTCCCCAAATGCCTAAAACAGCTGGGCCCAGTCCAGGCTGAAGCCAAAAGCCCAGAACTTCTTCTGTGTCTTCCACCTGGGTGGCGGGGACCCAAGTATTTGAGCCATCATCCACTGCCTCCCAGGGCACATGTTAGCAGGGAGCTGGAACTTGAACCCAGTGCTCCAATATGGGAATCTGGCATCTTGAGTGACAACCTTAGCACCCTACCAAACTTCTCTAGCCTTAGTTACTTTTTAGGGTGAGATGTTCGTGAAGATTTTATGATTGTTATGTAAAAGTAAAACCTGTGGAGAAGTTATTACCCAGGCTTGTGAGTTATTTCAGCACAGTTAATAAATACCTTTTCCCATTATTAGTCTAGTCGCTCCTTTAGGTAAAACCTGTAAAATCTTGTAGCTCTTTCTCTCTCTGCCCCTCTCCCCAGGTCTGGCTGCTTGTCTTATCCTAGTGGTAAATACCCATGTTCTCTTCCTCCACTCTTTCCAGTCCCCAGTTAGGCCTCATAACTCAGTTGTGTGTCATTCAGCAAACATTCCCTCCAGTTCTGTCTACCAGTGCCTCAACAAAATCCTCAACTCTGCCTCTCTAATTGGTGCACTTCTTTTTGTGTTCACTTGTAGCACTCAAGAATAGGCCAACTGCAGCTTATCATCTGCATTGTTTTCCAGGATGTCAAAGGCAGAATCAGCTTCTTGGGCTTTCACTTAGAATAAAAGTGGAAATAGATATTTGTTGATTTTGAGGGATGGTGACCCAGCATTATCTTTTGGAAAACTGTCTCACTACTTAATTAGATAATGAGAAGCACTTCATAGTAACACAACTTGCCTTCAGAGGACTCTAGTTAGCATATTTTTATTCTTTCCCAGTATTAGGTATACAGAGGGATAGGAATTCTACTGTAAACTTCATCTTTAGGTTTTCAAGTGACTCGGTACAACTATCTAGTATGCTTCCATATGAAACAATGTAGACAGAATTCACCCACCTCTTAGGCTCATTTAGCTGTCTTCTTCAGTGGCTGTGTGTGTGCTGACACAGCTTCACTTTATGAGCATGTATTTTAATCATGAGCAAAATTTGGTATGTTGAAAAAGTACGAAATGCTGATTCTATTAGCTTTGTCACCTAAAAATTCAGCTCTTTGAGATTTACTGCCCACCACTTACATGAATTAAAAAATAGTCTTGCTGACTTTGTTTTGCATTCATATATGAAGTCACTCATTCATTGTGAGTTTTTAAAAAGTTATTATGGGCCGGCGCCGTGGCTTAACAGGCTAATCCTCCGCCTTGCGGCGCCGGCACACCGGGTTCTAGTCCCGGTCGGGGCACTGGATTCTGTCCCGCTTGCCCCTCTTCCAGGCCAGCTCTCTGCTGTGGCCAGGGAGTGCAGTGGAGGATGGCTCAAGTGCTTGGGCCCTGCACCCCATGGGAGACCAGGAGAAGCACCTGGCTCCTGCCATCAGATCAGCGCGGTGTGCCGGCCGCAGCGCGCTACCGCGGCGGCCATTGGAGGGTGAACCAACGGCAAAAGGAAGACCTTTCTCTCTGTCTCTCTCTCTCACTGTCCACTCTGCCTGTCAAAAAAAAAAAAAAAAAAAAAAAGTTATTCTGTTAGAGCCAGCACTGTGGCATAGCGGATAAAGCCACTGCTTGAAGTGCCAGTATCCCATATGGGTGCCATTCCAAGACCCAGCTGCTGCTCCACTTCCAATTCAGCTCCCTGCTAATGCACCTGGCAGAAGATGTCCTAGGTACTTGGGCCCTGCACCCCACATGGGAGACCCAGAAGAAGCTCCTGGCTCCTGGCTTTGGATCTGCCCATTTCCTTTGTTGCAGCTATTTGGGGAATGAACCAACATATGAAAGATCTCTCTCTCTCTCTCTCTCTGTCTCCCCTCCTCCCCCACCATCTCTCTCCTCTCTCTCTCTCTAACTTTCAAATAAATTTTTTTTGAAGAAAAAAGTCACCATGTTCTCTAGGCTCTATGTTGATCTTTGGGAATGGAAATATGAATGCTTAATCTCTTGGCTGGGAAGTCTAGGTCATATATGTGGAGCTGTATGTATAGCATGGTGCTTCCTAACCTGTGCTGGAGCTGTGGGATGGAGTAGAAGAGTTCCCTGAGAAGTGTTTCTGGATCAAATAGGATTTGACCAAATAATTGGAGATGAAGGGCAGTCCCACACTGGAGGACAGTAGGAGAGTGAGTTGAGCGCATTTCTATGACCAATGTGTAGACCAGTATGTCTGGAGTTGAGGCTTTAAAAGGGGGTAGCATGGTAAGAGAAGGGCTATAGTATTAGCCACAGATCCACTCCTATAGGCTTTGATCATTCTGAAGACATTAAAGATTATCTAAAGGAACTTTAAGAGATTTGGGCGACCTACAGCAACAGAAGCAAATTTACATTCTCAAAAGATCCCTGTGGGAACCAGGTGGAAAATGAATTAGTGTGTGGTCTATACTAGACAGCTTATGACTAGGGAGGAATACAAAAGCAATAGGCCGGGGTTCTTCAGGCCCTTTGCCGTCAACTATGAAGTGCAGAATAATCAATCATTGCTTATTTATTTAGTTCTTGTTGCTTGTGATGTGTCTTGATGGATGAAGTTGAGAATTCAACAAACCGTTAGACTTAGTTCCTGCCCTCAAGACATTTAGAGTCTAGTTCAGAAGAAAGATAACAAAATTATAATGCATAGTGTCTCCATTGCTTGTAGAGTACTTTCAGAAGCAGTAATCTCTATTAATCTTTAAAACTATTGTTATCTTCCAGGTTGTTAGAGTTGACCTTTTATTAACAAGAAAGTATAGCTTAAATTAAGTCCCTTTACTCAACCCTCTTTATAAGTAGTGGAGATAAAACCTCAAGCAAGATCTGTGGGCTTAAAGTACTGAGATCTTGCAACCATTCTGTCATACTTGTTAAATAATACCGTAATTAGGTAATTATATAAAATAAAAATAATGTGAGATTGCATAAAATGTGATTGCTCAAACTGATGACTTATATAGACAAGAGCTATTTGGTGAGTTTGGAGAATTGACCATTCTCTATGACTTGATAATTTGTTAGCTGAGTAGGAAGCTACTTTTAATTTTAGGATGTAGAAAGGAATGAAGAAATGTTCAGAGGGAGACAACAGGGTATAACAGTACAGAGAGAGCTTATAGAAGAAATAGGGAAAGTTATCAATTGAATGCAATGGTGAAGAACTTTAACATCAAAATTAAGTGTAGAAGGGGCCAGTGCTGTGGCGTAGGGGGAGAAGCCGCCGCCTGTAGTGCCGACATCCCATATGGGTGCCTCTTTGAGTCCCAGCTGCTCCACTTCCGATCCAGCTTTCTGCTTTGGCCTGGGAAAATAGTAGGAGATGGCCCAAGTCCTTGGGCCCCTGCACCTTCATGAGAGACTCTGAAGGAAGCTCCTGGCTTCAGATCGGCATAGCTCTGACTGTTGCAGCCATCTGGGGTAGTGAACCAGTGGATGGAAGACCTCTCTCTCTCTCTCTCTCTCTCTCTCTCTCTCTCTCTGTGCCTCTGCCTCTCTGCCTCTCTGCCTCTCTGCCTTTCAAATAAATAAATAAATCTTAAAAGAAAAAACAAAGATTAAGTGTAGGTAAGCTATTCTAAAAAGAGGAGTGACCATAGGAGCTGAGAAATAAATACCAAAAAGGACTCTGCAGTAGTGCATAGAATGAATGGACAGATGGAAGGAAAGGTGGAGCTGTTGAGAAGAGCCAAGGGTGCTCCTTCTCAGGAAGAGCCCCTCTTTTTTTTTTTTTTTTTTTTAAGGATTTTTATTTATTTATTTGACAGGTAGAGTTACAGACAGTGAGAGAGACAGACAGAGAAAGGTCTTCTTTCTGTTGGTTCACTCCCCAAATGGCCGCAACGGCCAGAGCTGTACTGATCCGAAGCCAGGAGCCAGGTGCTTCTTGCCAGTCTCCCATGCGGGTGCAGGGCCCAAGGGCTTGGGCCATCTTCTACTGCTTTCCCAGGCCACAGCAGAGAGCTGGATTGGAAGAGGAGCAGCCGGGGCTAGAACTGGCGTCCATATGGGATGCCGGCGCACAGGCAGAAGATCAACCTACTTGGCCCCGCTGTGGGCCCCGAGCCCTTGTTTTGCCTCTTCATTTCCTTCTGTGTGCTTCTAGTTGTCGCTCTTTCATTCTGCATCCTTCAGTATTTGAGGTGGTAGAGATAATTTCCCTCAGCCCACAAATGCTTAGAAATCTGTCACCTTTCCATAATCCTGAAAGCCAGTTCAGTAAAATGCTTTGCTCTTCTTTAACCATCACCATTCTGATGGGTTGAAAATTTGCAAACCTTGGAAATGCTGGAGTCTTGTAGGAAACCAGATTACTTCTTTGTAGGTCCTAGGGACTTTAAGATCGCAGTTGAAAATTTCCATCCTTACTCTTTTTCCTTCATGTTAAATTTGGTCTGGCTTTGCCATTTTTGTCTTTCTACTTCCATCAGTGTTTAGGATATTTGCATTTTGAATTATCCCCTCCATCATGAATTAATTGAAAGATAGATAATATGCATACCATTTCTTTTTTCCCCCTTTATTTCTAATCTCTGGTGTATGCTTCACATTGATAACTTCGAGCTGCACACAGTGTAACTTGCCCTGCAATATTTGTTTGATGTCTATCCCTTCATTTCAAAATCCCTACCAAAGGCACCAGGTTTAGTTCAGGCTCTTGTCCATGCTCTATGGAACATTTACGTTAGGAAGTCTTTGATGTATTTATTTTGTTTATTGTCAACTTTTATTAAAATTAAAAAGCTACATCCCTCTATTTTAATTTTTCAGAGTGCTAAAATGTTTTCAACCTGTTCCTCAAAAAGGATGAACTATTAGATAAAAAGCACAGACTTGGAGGAGACAGCTCTTTAAATAGTACAATGTATTCACAGCGCCGCCTTATATTAATGCCGTCACCATAGACAGAGAAAGCTGCTTGTGGTGTTTCTGCAGTTAAGGCTTTGCCGCATGTTACATTTTCTTTTCATTTTCAGGTTCACTATCTAGGCCTCTGGTTGGTGTGTTTAATGTGGACATTATCTAGTGAAAATGCCACATTTCATATTGTTGAAACAAAGTTTCACAGTAATTGCCTTTGAAAGACATTCGCAGCTCTGCATTTACAACTGACTATCTCACTAATTTATGGCAAGGTCAGAAAAACAGCAGGCTTGTGAGTAAGAGAAGGGGGAAAAAAGCCTGTCTTTCATGTTCATAATGACTTATGTAGTTTGGTAATTAGGCAAAATATACAAATTGTAGTTTGATGATTTATTAATAGATTTAGCCACGGGATATAAAGTCATGAGGATTGTCATCTGCTTGGGAAAAAACACAGTGCTGCATACAAACTGTTTACCATTTGGTTGTATAAAATGGACAGTATGTGGTTTCTAGTAGAATTACAGTACTAATTCAACTTTGCTCTCCCAGACATCTTTGTTGCCTTGATGTTGAGAAAGCAGAATACAAAATGTTCAATGAAGGAAGGAAACTGGAAGAAGAAATTTGAAGAAACATTAGGTTGTATTTATTAAAAAAAGAAAAAAGAATTAACACATACCCCACCCCCCGCAGTGAAGACCTTATTAGGAGATAAGGAGTTGAAAATATACGAAGCACTAAAACTCTCTTGTTTACTTCTATGTGGAAGGCAAGGCAGCTTAATAGAATTCGAATATGACTAAATCCAGCCACTTAGCCTAACTGTCTGCCTCCCTATAATGCAATAGCCAAAGGTAATCTGCTTGTTATGCACTTTCCTTTATGATCTCAGCAAGTCCCACATTCTGGAAGCAAATGTTGTATTTACCATAATCCACAAAAGGAAGAAGCCCAGGCTAAAAATACAGAACAGAACAAATGTGAAACACTGCTGCTGCTCAAGTTTTGTAAATGCTCTATAAATGAGGCTCAGGCATCTGTGTGGCAGAGATACTTTTATATATCAGTGAAAGAGCTGGCTGAGATTCAGATGGGTTTGCAGGAGCATCAGGATTCATGAGCGTCTAGGAAATAGGTTTTGTGCTGACCAAGCAAATAATAGCAGGTTGTGTATAGAGCTCCCACGTTTGAAAACGTGATTGCCTGGTGAGGGATTACATTTAATATGACAGCCAGGTAAAATTGTCCACGCAGAACCAGTTGTAAGGTGGTGATATTAAAGGGTAGAATTGCTCTGGGAAGTCTATATTCTCAAATCACCTTCTAAATGAGGGTGGAGATGCTCAAGGCAGGGAGTAGAGAGAGCAGAAGTAAGCCGTGGGCGACCAGAGAGAAGATCCTTAACAGTGAACTCCTTCAACCTAAATGTGCAACAACCACAAATATACCAAAGAGAACTTAGCAGATCAAGCCAGGTCTCTATAAGTAATGAGTTGCTCAATTTATTTTTCTTCCTTTAACAGACATTATTAATATTAAACATTACTTAACATTCTTGGTACTTCTGATCATGTTTGGCTGTTTCACATCCGTTTAAAGTGTAGATTTTATATACTGCTAATTACTCTTATGAAAAACAGTTATTCTTTAGACATTCAGACATTTTCATTTCCCATGTATTACATTGCTTACAATCTGAGAACATTGTGAGAGCACCCATATTCTTGCCAAATGCTGTGAAATGTATAAAATCTCTTTTATCAGTACAAATGTGGCCTTGTGTTCATTCCGTATCTTGAGAAGTCTGGGACTCTGAGTAACCTGTCCAGGATTACGTACCAAGAAAGAGAACTAGGATTTGAACCTGAGTCTGGCTAGTCTCAAAATCCTATCTCTTTTGCATTCATTATACTTCATAATAATATTTTATAGATACTCTTTAATTAATGGATTAGTGAATTAATTAATAGTACCTTATCTTAGTAGTATTTTCATATGAAATCTTCCAAAAAGAACAAAAGTGTTACCAAGTTTTTTAACTGGAGTGATTTTAAAAATAACATACATATACATATATTTGTAAGGAATATATAGATATGTATAATGTATATAGTATTTCTAAAAATATGAATAAATAATATGGATAGATATATAGGTATATATAATGTATATACAGTATTTCTAAAAAATAACGTGGATAAATAAGCATTGTCTTGAACAAACTATCTTAATAAAAAAGGGAGAAAACATTATTACAGTATAAGCAAGAAACATTATTTCTCCTTGCCCCTTTACTGTTGTGCAACCTGTGTATCCACGGATTCCTCCTTCGCTGGTTGAAGGAGATCATACACAAAGTGCTTTAGGGAAGCGTATTGTTGGATCATTGAACTGCGTGCATTCCATCACTCCCTGAAGGCTACATAGTCACATGCTCTATCCTTGAAGTGCTGCTACCCAGATTCCTAAATAACAGAACCTGACTCACAATCTGAGAGGTGTTTTCAGGATGCCTCTCCCTTCTGAGGCTGGAGGCTCCTTGACTCTCCATGTCATTAGGTAGCTCACCTTCATTTATGACCCATACCTGCAACTCTTAAGTGTGCATTTATCCACATAGTTTTATCTATCTTTAAGTTTCCTTATCCTGGTTAGGTCAGATCCAAGGCCATGGCACACGATCATAGATCAGAAAGCATGTATCTCTTTGAAAGAAGAGACTGGAGGTGATTTGGAAAATGTAGTTATCCAAATTGATACTCAGAATGCATGCTGCCTTAAAATTTACTAGAAGTCAATAGAATTAGATCAGTGCCTGAAGTAAGATTCCTAATCCAGATGATTTGTTATCCCTCTGTTTACCTACCAGCACTTGCCTGTGCTGGACGGTCTGCTTAGATGGTGATGAATTTAAGAAACCACTAGTTAGGATTTTCAGGGTTTTTTTGTGTGAAGAAAGAGACTTCGGGGGAGAGGAATCACACATCCTCATTTGCCCTTCGACCTTGTAGTCTCAGAAATCCTCATGATGCCAGCAGCAGAAAACTAGTGGCTGCGTAAGTCAAAAAGACTGCATTTTAGTTTGTTGTTAAATGTTTAAAGAACTCTTGTTTTAAGACTGTTAGATTCAGAAGTATAAGTAATTAAAAACCAATGCTGCTTCCCTTCTTTTTTGTTTCTTTTAATATGATGAGCCCCGAGAGCTTCTGTAGTCATTAAAAAATAAAATGCTTGTGCAAAGCTTGTCCCCCTAAGCCTTTTTTGAGTGTGGCTTCTGTGCATATGAGCCACGATGCCTTTGTTAAGTGGGGTAAGCCTATTAAAATGATTGGGTTCAGTGTTTCATAGTCGCACAGAGATATGTCTGAGGCAAGTAGATTTCTCTTATTGCATATAGATGATACATTATTGAAATACCTAATCATTGTTTACTGGTTTTATTGGGAGAGTGTTGTGTTTATAATTATCTCTGTGGCATAGAGTGGAGATTTCCAGTTACTGTGTCACTGGAAAATCTGTTGTTGTGAACACCTGACTAGAGGACTGTAAACCTGCCAAGCAGATCCTTGCCTGGGCTGGCACAGAAGGTGAAATTTCCTTCCTCACAGCAGGGCGGTGGTACAGTGGCAGCAAAGAGGCCTCTCTGTCCCCTAGGGAGCCACACGTCAGAATGAGTGATGGCCTGGAGGTGTCAGTGAAATTGTATTCATATGTTAAGTTATAACAGTCTTTACATTAGAGGAATACTGGAGCTTGGCACCATTGGAGCTGCCCAAAGTGTGCTTGTTGATTTGCTGAAGTTTTGCAGCAATGAAAGTGGCATCTATATAGGGCATGAGGACTTCATTTATTAATAAAGTGGAGGTCCCTGTATTTTCCTAAATGTGTACATTAAGGTCCCTTGCACTGAAATTGATAGAGTGAAAGATATTCCAATTATAATCAAAGTGATATTCTTGGAAACGGTGAGAACGCTGAGCTCTGGTGCCTTTCTGGTTGTTGAGTTCTGGCCAAAGGGTGGTCCTTTTGTTTACACTACAGAACAGAACTGCTTTTGCGGAGTGGCCCAGGATAGGCCAAATGTAAATGCCAGAAGTGAATTTTGCCCAATGTGTTTCTTTCCCTTATTTGCACCAACAGAAATAGGGGGCTGTAAATAATTGAAACTGAGACTCATCCAGCGTTAGAGACATATTTGAATTTTAATAAAAGTGAAGAGCAGTTTGATACACGTCTGGCCACATACAAAGGAGATCTGCCTTTGTATCCCAGCTCAGAATAACATTGTGTCCTTTTTCCTTCTTGAGTTGCTTGGCTTCCTAAAATGACCATCTTTATTTAGATTAAGGACCCATTTAGAGTAGTTTTAATAATATATGGTTTCATACATTAATGGCTCCTTAATTTATTTCACTATTCTTCTCTGTCAGAGTTTTGAGTGTTTTCGTTAATTAAGGGGGAAAGAAAGAACAGTATCTCCCTCTAGCCAGTCAAGCCAGTTGTCTTGGTATCAATTGTTGCCTTAAAACAAAGAACTATAGTGGTCTGTCAGTAATAGCCAGTTAGTGAATTAAAAATGGCCTTGGTAAACTTCATGGCTATGGTTTCACAGGGGAACTGCCTCGTAGCTAGAATCCATTTATCATGGGTTAACTCATTAGAAGAGTAACCTTCTGATTTATATCCAATCCCTGCCACCCACACTTAAATTATGAATACACATTAAGGAGATTCCCCCACCTTTACCAGCTGATAAAATTTTATTTTTCCATGCAGCTGAATCCACAGATATTAAGATTTTTATGTTATCTATGTGACATTCCTGAAGAACAAATATTTTCCTTAAATCAAATACGTATACATACGAGCCCTATGGCCAGAAGAGGTGCGATTTCCAGAAGCCACGTCCTTTATAAACCCTGAGAGTTTGCGCTTTCGGAATGTGGCTTCAGAACACATCTGCTGTCCCTGCTATTTCTAAGTCTCCCCATGTTCTGCTCGGGCCTCTCTTCTCTGCTCCTCATGTTTCCTGTGTGCTGAGGGGGAACGCTGCCAGCTTGTCCATAGAGATCACGATTCTTTGGGTTGCTAATGAAGCCTCTGTGTGGAAACCTCAAAAGTGCGCTGATGTCAAAATATGTGTATAGTTAGAGGTGCATAATTAGGGAGCTACCTCATCATCTTGGATTCCCCTTGGATACAGATATACTCTGTCCCCAGGTATTCATTCATTCAGATACAGCCTTTCTGCTGTTAAATATATTCATAATACTGAGGGAGGGCAGGAGGGAAGTATCATTATGTTCTTAGAATGGTATCTGTGAACTACATGAAATCTGTTCTCTTTATATTAATAAAAAATATATGTGTGTGTGTGTGCATAACATTAGGGACACAGAAGAGTTAATAGAGTTAAATTTTTAGGGGCAATGTAGTTTCTAAAAACACAGCACATGACCGAGTAGATGGAATTAAAATTGCTTTTGTAGCTATTTGTGGTGGTGTTTTTAATATTTCTGTCCTTGATGAGTTCTTGAGTTTGAACATCAGTTATATCTGTTTCACTGTTGTTTTCAGCAATGTAAGGCAAATCTTTTGAAGTAATTTTGTTTTCCCTCAGCGAGTCCTCTAGAAACAAACACATGAGCACACACACACAGATTGTGATTTTTAAAAGAAGCCTAGAGCTGAAGGCAAGAACACAGGTGTCACACTTCCTGTGGCTCATAGTGTTTATCGTTCTGGCTTGGTTTCTGACTTTGGGCTGTTCTTTCTGGCAGAGCAAGTGTTAACCTAGCATCCCACATCCTGGCAGAATATACCACCTATTCCATGTTATTAGGGAAAGGCTTCTTTCACAATCAAATTGTAGTGACACCGCTGATAGAGGAATTGCTCTTCAGTTTATTTGTTTACCCTTATAAAATTGTCTATCAAAACAGGCAAGCCTAGAATCTAAGATACTTAGCACACTTAGGACACTTCTTTTGCAGTATCAATAGTGATCAGCAGTTACCTGCTGCTTTCAGATCAGCTAAGTTTGAAGTCGAACCTTTGGAGTCGAACCTTCTCCACATTAAACAAGAAGACCAAAACCTAAGGCAGCCTATTGTTCTCAGCTTTCACTTTTGAACTCCGTTTTGAAGCTGTGCCGCACTTAAATTACAGTCTCCTATTTATTTCCCACGTGTGTACCTCCCTTATCTTCATGGAGTCTATTTAGCAAATGTTGTCAATTCAAGAAAATTATGATTGCAATTTTGGTTGCCCCAGTTTAGAGCTGTCATTTTAACATTGAAGAACTATAGTAATATGCCTTGTGTTGTTATTAAAAATAACTAATTATTTCAGTAATTTTAAAATACCAACAATAATTGCATGTGACTTTTTACTTTTAGTATTTGATTCTCCAGCATCTTTCAGGAATGATGGGAGTTCGTGAAATGTTTTCATAGGAGCAAAAGTAAATATAGAGTACAAGTAAAAAGAAAGTTGCTGAAAGGATGGAGGTATTTGACTGATGGGAGTTGTTTATAAGAAAAGCATATTGTTTATAATTTGGCTCCATGACCACAAGTGTTTGCTCTTTTTTGATTGATTTGAAAGTACAAAGAGAGAGCTTCCGTCCGTTGGTTCACTCCCCAGATGGCTGCAACAGCCAGCCTTGGGCCAGGCCAAAGCCAGGAGTTTCATCTGGGTCTTCCACATGGATGGCAGGGGCCCAAACACTTGGGTAATTCTCAACTAGTTTTTCCAGGAATTACCAGGGTGCTGGATAGGAAGTGGAACAGCCTGGGTATGAACCAGCAACCATTTGGGATGCTGTCACTGACGGCAGCTTTACTTATTATGCCATGACATCAATCCCTTCTCACCCAATTTTTTTAGTAACATCATATTAGGCCTTAATTTTATTTATTTATTTATTTGAAAGGCAGAGTTAGAGACAGAGGTGGAGAGAGAGGTCTTCCATCTGCTGGTTCACTCCCCAGATGGCTGCAATGGCCAAAACTGGGCCAATCCAAAGCCAGGAGCCTGGAGCTTCTTCTGAGGCTCCCACGCAGGTGCAGGGGCCAAAGGATTTGGACCATCTCCCACTGCTTTCTCAGGACATAGCAGAGAGCTGGATCAGAAGTGGAGCAGCTGGGTCTCGAACCAGCGCCCATATGGGATGCCAGCACTGCAGGCAACAGCTTTACCCACTATGCCACAGTGCCGGCGCCAAAGGCTTTAATTTATTACTGAGAGTTTTTGACCTCAAGTCCCATAGTCCAGGTTGAGTTATTAAATTTAAACCTTATGACTTCCACTGTCTATTCCCTAGATTCGGATTACCATTCTGGCCTTAAGAAAGAGTAATATTGCCAGTGGTTTGGGTTCTTTGTAAAGTTGAATAGTTTTTCCTTCCACTTCTTTTTCATGGATAGGATAACAGGAAAAGAGACCAGGGAGCCTAACAGTCAGTGATTACACTATAGACGTTTGTTGTTGATAGTGTTTGGTTTGTCTGTTTTATATTGTTTTATTGTGCCTCGAGGCAAAGCTCATTTCTTGCAGTTGAGTGAGGTAGATAGGATTTTGAGTTCAGTTAGCTTACCACTCCCACAGACATACTAGTAATGTATGCACAGGCAGCCCTGTGTACAGCTGTGAAGCTAGGTGTGATCCTTTGACTCTGGAGAGGCAGCTTGGCCTCAGTAGAATCAAAAACTGATTTCAGCTTTGAACCACAAGGGGGACTGAGGCCCTTGCTTTTTTGGACCACACCTTAATTTGAATCCCTGGGCCTGTACAATTCATGGTGAATTGAGTCAGAAAAGAATGTACATGAGTGCTCTGTGAAAAAATAATATGTTTTATTCTCCTAAAAACGCAATCATTCAGCTTAAGATATTTGTTCTTTGCCTGCTTTCCCCTGAATCTCACACTGATGATGCCAGATGTTGCAAACGTGGGGGAAGTGCCCACCTGTCTGATTAGGCACCAGCCCCAAGATAATCTGCACTAGTCATGCGGTGTTAAAATGACATTGCAAAGAGAAAAAGAAACACTTTATAGGAAATAAAAACGTGTACGGTTTCTTCAAAAACTACAATGAAAATTCAAATGCTAGCGCCACAGGCCAGGTATAACCTAGTTTTTTAGTTTCTTCCTGAAGCCTGAAGCAGGGAGGGGAAGGAGTCCAGAGTGGAAATGCGTGGGTAGGGAAAGAGGGGACCCAGAGGCCCTCTGCTGCTGGTGTTGAACTGCAGCAAAGACAGTCACCTTGCCCTAGAGAAGTGTTGTTACAGAGTCACGTCAAAGCAGACCAAGCTTAGGACAAAAAGAACATTGTGACACCATTTTTAAGACCTTAAGTATTAGGTTGTACAAGCTGTTAAACAATGAAAAATTTAAGGCACATTCATCATTGTGTTCTGAACACAGTACCCAGCACAGTAAAAACAGTTGTTGAATGATGAGAAAAGTGCAATGGATTCAGTTAATGATGGAGACTATGGCAAGACTTAGGCACCAGCCCCAATTATATAGGACAAGCAAACACAGGACACTTCAAAAAGTTTATGGAAATGACGTTAAAAGCTAAGTTTATTTTGGTGGGAAAAAAGTTGAAACTCAGGCACATGAGAGGTTTTCAAAAAAATTCACAAAAATGTATGGTATGAAAAAACTGTGTAGGCTTCAAAAATCATCTGCATCAAAATAAACCTTTAGTTCCATTTTGCACATACTCTCTAAAGTCCTCTCCTATTTACAGATCTGTCTTTTGTCTTAATGGAGATACTTTGGCAGAATTATTGTTCTTTTAACTATCACTTAATAACCTTTTAAACTTTTAACTCAGGAAACTAAAGCATGTTCTTGAGCAAAGCATAAAAATTTGCTCCATTCCAAAAGTTATCTCTCCTCTCAGAAAAGGAAGTTTATTTTTCTCTTTCAGTTTCTTTTTGTGCCATCATCACTTGAACTGTGCTATAGTTGACAATTCCATAGCCTCAATCTTGTGTCTTCCAGGTGCATCAAATTTATGTAACTCTACAGCCGTCAGTTTCTCTGACCTGACAGGTACTTCCTGCAAAAAATCTCATTGACACATATTTGGTTGTGGAATAGTCAGAAGTTCTCTCTGGATTCTGTATCTTAGCAATCTAATTAGAGTTATTCAGAAACTTAGAGCCAAAGGGGAGAGGTGTATTACACCACTCTAGATACCCTGAGATTGGCTGTGGCATTGATTTCTCCGAAGCTCACAGTTTGCCATAGTCAGACTTAGCAAGTTCAGCTCTTAGCTTCCAGAAACAAAAAGATTACTTGGGCCACAGTATAAGAAAAAATTCTATCTTTGACCTGGTGTGAAGTAAAGCATTTCTGAATGTTAGCTAAAGCATCTTTTAGAGCTGTGACTTGTGCCTGATTTTCCCAAGAAACCATCAATTAATTTTTTTATACTTGCTCAAGTCAACCCTCCAAATTTAAGCCATACTATAAGGGTCTCTGCCCTCTCTCTCTTAAAAATAGGTAGATATTTAATTTTAATGTTCTCTTCTAGGGTTTTTTTTTTGACAGGTTATACATATGCTAATAGAAAATAGGCTTATTATTTGAAGCACAGAGCTGCTTGTCACCGAAGCTTCATTAACACCGTTATCACCGCCTGACATTTATCTTATAATTTTCTAGAGCTGACTGTTGTGTCGCCATGGAAACCCAAATTGCAATTGAAACAAGTATGATAATAAAGGCATCCACCAAGATTGACAGCGTGCAAAGCCTGGTTACATTTGTTTACAGTTCCTTCAATAGCTACAGCTAGAGACAGAGAATAATGCACTTTGGGTGTTTAGGATTAACTGTCCCCTAGTGCAGGTCATACTTTATTCTGCTTATATGGCAAGTTTACCATAATATCCATGGTTCTGGTTTTATTAATGAGGGCACTAATTTTTACTGGAATCATCTCAAGGCCTTATGAATATTAGATGTAAAATTAACTGTGATCTTACTTGGATCCAGAAGGAAATTCTTCCTGGGTGAAATATGAAGTGTTTATTAGTCCTTGAACTGGCAGTCAGTGGTACCTGAATGGATTTTTTTTTTTTTTTTAAGCAAGGGAAGCAACCACAGAGTTGCACTCTTTTTTTCCCTGAAAATGTGGAACCTGTGCTGCATCATGACTTCACATCAGCTTCAGAACGAAGAGTCGTGAAACTGGAGTGGGTCCAGGGTGAATTAATCTGAAATTAATTTGATTCTGAAAGACTCCATCTGGCTGTGTTTGGGAAAGGCAGTTAGACAGATATACAAACACATGATCATCTGCATTCATTGTGCCAGATGTAGTGTCAAAAAATGAAGAAATGGCTTCAAAAAATCAGCTGTGGGGAATTTTCATATAATTATATCCAACCTCTTAGAATAACAGCTATTATACTTTAGCACATAATCCTGTTTTTATTCTTATTTGTTTAGAGGGTTAGGTCTGAGGGTGTGTATTTTAGGAAATAAGAAAATTAAATGTCAGCGCCTGTTTTCACTGAAGATTTAAGATGCTAAATGGAATTTATGACATGCTAAGAGGAAGACCTATAGATTTCCAAATCAAAATGTAGTATTTAGTATTGATTTCATCTTAAGATATAATTTGGAGATTTGAAAACCAGCAAAGTTACAGTGTCATTTGGACTTTCCCTTTTGATATGTGGTTTTCTAGCGTGACAAGCTACCCTATTTGTATCATAGAGAAACAAGCATGGTAAGACGATGTGCACAGAACACTAACAGTCTTCTTTTAGTAAGCAGTGTTCTTTTCTGCTACCTTTGCAAATTTCTTGAAGCAGACAAGCACAGAAACAGAAACAAATGCTTTGGACTGCTGTCTAGGAATCGAGACAGTCACTGGAGAGCATCTGATTGCATTTTCCATCTGGGCAGAAAGATTCTAGAAAATTCATGCTTAGTCCCTTTAATGCTATCACCAGTCATCTGTTGGGGTCTGTGTTCCCAACTCTTTAGCTTCAAATATCACCCTTGGTGATGCCCTGAAGAGAAAGAATTGAAGTCTACTTTAGGACCTTGACTTTGGAAAAACAAACTGCTGAAAGGCACAGTTCACCCCTCCCCATGTTCACCACCCATCTCCCTGGTTTGTTCCAGCCCAAAATAGAGCAGACCACTTAGTTAAAAATCAACCCAAATAAAAACTGAAGGGTCTAGGAAAAATCAGTTGCTACATTTAATTACAACAAATTAGAAGGGAAGCTGAGGTGTCAGAATGAGGAAGTAACATCTCTGCCCATCCCTGAAGAATGAGGCAGTGTGAGATTAACTAAATTTTCAGTGTAGTTCAGAGTTTCTCCTTCAAGTACCAGTTTTCTTTCCTGTCTCATTTTGAAGGAATTCTTCTTATGATGAAATTACATATTTGCTGTCCTCCTCAAGCAGATTTTGTGAAGCATAACGTGACCCTTTAGATGAGACAGGATTGTCATTATACCAATTAACTCTTCGGCTGTGCTGTTGACCTTGGTGACTGCTGGAGAACACAAGTCAGCCCCCGTTTGGAGTGGGCTCGTAACTGTGAAGTTCTTTCAGATTCTACTGTCCATCATCCGTCAGCATACAGGCCGACTATTGCACACCCTCCCTCTTGATTGCTGCTTTTAATCTCCTGTGGTTAGGAAATGTAGACGATCAAGGCTGTGAAAAACCAACATAAAATAAGCAGTCTTGGAGGAATTGATTGAGGAGTTTGCCAAAGGGCTTATATGTCGTAAGCATCAGGGAGGGAACTTTGTGACATACTTTCCTTTTGGGTGCTCCAAAGCCATTTTTTAAAACCCTCTAGCTGGTAATTCACCCACATACGAGCTTGAAGGAATTAACAGGAAAAAGAAACATGAACTTCATAAATTGTCTGTAGAAGTACATTTTTTCCACACATGCATTGTTTTTTTAATCTAAATTTAAATCATTAATATGACATAATTAGTTCCCATTTACTGTCAACTTTTGATTTTTCCAGATCAGTGGAATTAGTAATTTACGGTGCATTTGTATCACACCTCTTGCTCTGGCAGCATTCATTAGGATGACATTCCATTTCAGCCGTGTTCCTTGATTACACATCATTTTTATGACTGAGAAGAGTAGGCCAGAAGCAGGTTGAGAGACCAGTCTGCGATTAAATTTTTCCATTGATAGATGATGAAATGAATAATGAATGGATAATCAATATTTAGCATAAAGGTAGGTAGGCTTCTGAATA
Organism: Lepus europaeus; assembly: GCF_033115175.1. Lineage (NCBI taxonomy): Eukaryota > Metazoa > Chordata > Mammalia > Lagomorpha > Leporidae > Lepus > Lepus europaeus. The sequence continues at coordinate 70,239,299 of NC_084840.1, read as the reverse complement.
CTAGGCAGGCACAAAGGTCAGCAGTCTTTGTTCTTTAGTCCAAAGAAGAAAAGCCCACTGTGAATGGTTTTGCAATAATTTAGGCGCAATATGATGGATAATCACAATTAGAACGGTAGCTGAGCAGGGACAAGTGGATCCAGCAGCCATTTAGAGAAAAATAGGCACGACTCAGTGACTCACTGGTCATAGGTATATTGACTCCGAGATTGAAATACGGTGTTAGATGGGATAACATGGTTCTTTATAATAGTGGTGATGAATCGTGTAACAAGTGATTTAATCTTAACAGCCTTCAAGACTTCTTGTTATATTAGATCAGTTCATTCAAAAAATATGTACTGAGGCTGTGCTGAGTTCAAGGCCCTTTGCTCACCTTCCACATGGGGCCTTCTGTGAGCACCTTATGTGTAACCTTGCAGTTAACACTCCCTATCTCACCTCGCTTATTTTTCTCCGTTGGCATGATCTCTGTAGAATGTGGTAGGAGATTGACTTGTCTTATGCTTCCCTCTGGAATATAAGTTCTGTGTGGACTGTCTTCACCCTGTTGTTAATTGAATGATGCCTAGGTTGCTTAAGTCACCTCCTAAGTGTTTGTTAAATTGAGTAAGTCATCCCTGTCATCAAAAAATTTCCATTGCATCAGGTATCGGATTTGCAGTTCATTCAATTATTGTTTCTGTGAGTTCAGAGGTCAAAGTGTGTAATCAGTCTGTATTTTGCAGAGGTTCTATGTTAGGCACCATGCCTGGGTTCAGGTTGTTGGGTGGGATGGGGGTGGGGATGTGGTTGAGTCAGGAAGAACTTTGGGGAAGTTGAATGTGAAACCTGATTGGAGGAAGAGAATAGAAGAAGAGCTTATTTTTAGATGTGCTGAATTTGAGGTGGTGGTAGATTGTTCTGTCATGTTAGAGTTGAGCAGTCAACACCGGAGAAGTTATCTTCGTAGTGTTGTAGTGAATGACAGGAATATTTGAGAATGTGTAACCTCTCCACAGGAGGCAGCACAGATACAAGAACAAAGAGTGCAGGTGGAAAAGGCTTCGAACAACCGGCTCTCAGGATGTGGAATTAATTAATTTATTTATTTATTTATTTGAAAGTGAGAGTTACACAGAAAAGGAGAGGCAGAGAGAGAGAGAGAGGGCTTCCATCTGCTGGTTCACTCCCTATTTGGCTGCAATGGCCGGAGCTGCACCGATCCGAAGCTAGAAGCCAGGAGCTTCTTCCAGGTCTCCCACGCAGGTGCAGGGGCCCAAAGACTTGGGCCATCTTCTGCTGCTTTCCCAGGCATAGCAGAGAGCTGGATCGGGACTCAAACCGGTACCCACTATGCCACAGCACCAGAGGAAATGGCATTTTCAAATGTGGGTGGGGAGATGGGTGTGCCTCTCCCTCTTGGAGAGGCTAGTAGTGCACACAGCTGCCGTCCCTGCCAGGGGTCTGGGCTGGTGTGTCCTCTCCTGGTGGCTCACCAGGTCTCAAGTCCTCGAGTCTTAAATGCATACTTTATGGAAGAAAAGAGGTGGTCTTGGGGCTTCTTGACTCAAACTTCTTATTAGAGTTGTTCTTCTGTATGTATTTAGCTTTTTGTGGTTGATTGTTTCAGTCACATTACCAACTAAGTGAAATGAATGGTACAGCTTATCATCCTTTTGGCTCTGAATTTTTTTTCAGGTCTTTTGTACAGATTGACTGCAAGAATAGGGTATGGTGGAGTGCTGAGTGCCTAGTCTGCATGCCTGCATTGGTTGCTTGTTTCTTACTTAACAGAGGCCCTTACATATTGCTCTACATGTGTTTTAGGCCTTATGTTGGATTTCAGCTCTGTGTTGTGCACATGTCTGTCTCTTCTAATTGCCTGTTAGCAACTTAGGGGCATAAGTTCCATATTTTGCAGCTCTCTTTCAAATGTAGCCCCACGCCTGACACAAAGTGAATCTCCAACAACTGTGTAGGAATGAGAAGGAAAGAGAAGGACTTTGTGTGAGAATAAACCTCAGATGTATTTAAAATTCCCCAAGAATAGTCTGCTGTAACTAGCAGTGTTTTCTACAGACTGGAGAGTGTTGTGAATCCACCCTGCCTGCTTTCCCTTGCATAAATAAATCCAGGCAACATGTTTTCACCAGTGGCAAAAGCAGGTGTTAACTTGCCTTGAGGAGCTCAGCTGCCAGCGTCCAGTCTGCAGGGAACCAGGCATTCTGTCCTTGATGCTTGGCCCTTGTGGTGTGGTGTACATTACTCGTTTCCTTCACTTGCTGCTAGACTATGGATACTGGGGAGCATTTTTTACAGAATTTAGTGTTCGCTTTGCGAGGTGTAGAGGCATATTGAGTGCCCCCCCACCCACAGTTGTCTTCCTTTAATAGGGACATTTGCATTTCAGGTCATTGATGTTCAAATCTGTTTCCTCTCCATAATCCAGAAGAGCCATTTTCAGTTACTTGCACACAACAAATTGAGCAGCATTTAGTGTTGGCAAGCAGGACAGACTGGGACAGTACCCCCGGTCTGTTGGCTGAAGCAGAGCACTGCTGGAGGAGCTTCCTGGTCTGTAAAGTGGAATAGTAATACCCACCTCTGCCAGCCCCTGGGGAGAGGATGCATCAGGGTGAGCCCCTCAAGCAGTCTATAAATCTTTGTGATTGTTACTTCCCTCTGCCCATTTCTAAAAGTTGGTCTGAAACACCTACCTCTCCCTGTGCAAATGCCTCCTGTTCAGCCCTGAAGTCCACTGAACTATTTCTGATAAATCACTGAAGGAAATTAGTTCCCTGGACGGGGTCTGTCTGCAGCCAATGCCTTACTGCCTTCCCAGCAAGGGTTGGTGTTGTATTCAGCCATCAGGTACCCCCCGGCTGCCTCCACATTTCCTTCTTTGTGGGAGTTTTCCAGCTCTCTGCCTTCTACTAGCAGTCAAATTGAGATAAGGTAATAAGGTTTCCCCCTTTCCCTGGGGAATCCAAATGCCTGTGTTCCTTGACCTTTCCTGCAGGAACACTTCCCTAGGAGTCTTGGTTGCATTTTACCCTGGTAAACAACCCTATAGCTGTTAGAGCTCTGACCCAATACGGTCTGACATTAAATTGAGTAAGCCAGCAAAATGCCCGTCACACAAGTTCTTTCCTAGTTGCCTGTGAATGAAAATAATGTCCTGTAAATTCTTAAGAAATTTTTGCCCCATATGTTGTCAAAGCACAGGGGTGAGCGTATTACATGGGTGTGTACATATAGGAAACTTGAATACTTTCTTCTGAGGGAGCTCAAACTAATTTATTTACAATTTGGGCATTTGGAGAAAGACTTCGCCTCTTTCCCATACTAAGGGTATTATTTGCTCCATTTAATCTTCCATGGCGATTCTCTAGCTGATAGACAGCTCTCTGACCTCAGAGACTGGGGACCTCATTCTGTAAATGGAATGGACTGTGACTCAAAAGTTGTACAGGATAAATGGTAACGATACCTGCCAGGTAAACACGAGTGTGTTGTGTTTTTCACATCTCACTGATGATACAGATGATAGCCAGAGAATTTTGTTTACCCAAAGTTCTTAGCAATCCATGGTCCAAGTACAGTTAACGTAAGCATAACTGTGTCAGACCAGTGGCAAACTACATCCTCTTGAAAGGCAGTTAGAGAAGGTAGCAGGTAACTTGGAAGTGGTACATTTGAAAAGGGAGATGCAGTTCCCATAGCTGGAGGTTGGATTGCAGCAGATTTCCCCTTCCTAAATCAAGAGGCTGTGGTAAATTTAGAGTAGACAGTAAGCCCTGGAGGGTTCAGAAGGCCTGATTCTGAGCTTCTGATGTGTTCTCCAGAGTGCAATGGAGAGAGAGAGTGGACGCTTACGCCCCAGGTGCCACGTTGCCCGTCTGTGGCAAAGAGCATTCTCTTCTTAATAAGCAACACCAAAATGGATAATGTGGAAGATTGTTTTATTAATGAATTTCATGCCCATCCTGTTGCCTGCCAGAGGCACCAGGCCTGTCGCCAGGTTCTTTCTGCTTTTGCCTTATGCGGTTCAATGTTGGACAGTTTCCTATGATAACCAAACAAAGTCTATTTCCTTGTGTGCTTGTTGTTTAAGTACAAGTGATGGGAAGCACGAATGTGCCCGTGAGCCTGGAGGATTAAATTGGATCCAAAAAGGGAATCACACAGAGGTTTGAGGCAACTGGTCATATTATCTGAATTGTCTTTTTCATAAATCGATCTCTGAATTCAAACCATAACCACAGGTCTGCAGAAATTAAGGGCCAGACGGGAGCCATTCTGCTCCTTTGTTTCACACAGTGAGGAAACTGAGGTTCATACAGAGCGGTTACTTGATCTCCCTGAGATCTCACAGTTAAACTGATGCTGAGCCAAGTCGTGAACCCAATCCTTCAGTCTCGTGTCCACTGCTCTGCTGTTAAGTGCCTCAAGCACTAGTGCCATTTTCCTGGCCCCGAGTTCTTGTGTTTCTAAAACAAACTTGCTATGAAATTATGCTTAGATAAATCTCTAGTAAGCTTTAAGAAAATACATGAGGATACATCAAGAGTTCATGGGAAATGTGTATTCTGAAAAACCTATGCATAGATTTCAGAAATATTTGGCACCAAAATTAGCAATTTTTTAAAAATCATATTTGTTTTTCATTTTATTTGAAAGACAGGAAGAGAGATGGAGAGACATAGATTTTTTTTTTTTTTTTTTTTTGACAGGCAGAGTGGATAGTGAGAGAGAGACAGAGAGAAAGGTCTTCCTTTTTGCAGTTGGTTCACCCTCCAATGGCCACTGCAGCCGGCGCATCTTGCTGATCTGAAGCCAGGAGCCAGGTACTTCTCCTGGTCTCCCATGCGGGTGCAGGGCCTAAGGACTTGGGCCATCCTCCACTGCCTTCCCAGGCCATAGCAGAGAGCTGGCCTGGAAGAGGGGCAACCGGGATAGAATCCGGCGCCCAAACCGGGACTAGAACCCAGTGTGCCAGCGCCGCAAGGCAGAGGATTAGCTTGTTAAGCCACAGCACCGGCCTATAGATCTTTCATTCCCTGGTTTACTCTCCAAATGCCTACAACAGCTATGGCTGAGCTAAGCCAAAGCCGGGAATTTGGAACTCAGTCCAGGTCTCCCACATGGGTAACAGGGACCTTAGTACTTAAGCCAACAACTGTGACCTCCCATGGGATGCATTAACAAGAAGTTGGATCAGAAGTAAAGAATAAAAGATTTAAACTGAGCACTCTGACATGGGATGCAAGTGTCCCAAGCAGTGTCTTAACTGCTATTCCAAATGACCACCCCAAAAATAAACTTACCTTTTTAAATTTTATTTTTTCTTGGACTTTTTTGAAGCATCAAATTCATACCTAGATCTGTTGAAATAAAGTAAAGTTAAAATGAAAATCCAATTCCCCACTTGCATTAGCCACATTTCAGGTACTCGGGAACCACTTGCAGAGAGTTCCTACCATATTGGATTGAGCAGCAGTAAAAATGTCCATCATGGCCCAGAGTTGGACAGCACTGATTAGGTCATTATGAAGAAGGAAAAATTTAAACATGATTAAAAAGTATTAGGGTATTACTGTTTTTTTTTTGTTTGTTTGTTTGTTTTTTTAAAGGGGGAGATCAATTATCTTTAAAAAAAAATTCTTCCAAGACAAGGCAACATTTTGGTAGGTATTGGTTCACTATGTATTCTGAAAGTAGCATTTTATGCCTTTTTTTCAACAGCAAATAGTAATAGCCAGTTGGCATTCTTTTTTATTTTTTTGTTTGAGAAAGATAGACTGATAGAAGATCCTGTCTGCTGGTTCACTCCCCAGATGCCCATAATGGCCTGGGTTGAAGCCAGGAGCCCAGAATAAAATCTGTATTTCCCACATAAGTGGCAGGAACCCGATTAGTGGAGTCATTACCACCACCTCCCAGGATCTGCGTTAGGAAGAAGCTGGAGGCAGGAACTGGAGCTGGCTATCAAACCCTGATACTCCATTGTGGGATGTAACCTTGTAAACACCTGCCCCAGCATTTCTCATCACCATTTTGTAACTTCATTGTTCTTCCTATTATATAGTTAAAGAAAATATCACCCAGAAAAAAAGTCATCCAAGGAAGAAGATGAAAGAGCACAAATTTCAATTGTTTTGTTTCCATTCTCCAAAAGGAAACCCACAGATCACTTATAAAAGTGACCTTATAAAAGCTTATTGTCTTGTAATTAACAACAATGTATTGAATTAGTTTTTTAATAGAGATCTTTCAATGCTTGAAGGAATCTCAGATGATACTGCATATTCCCTGTTGGTCTAGTTCTTTTTACTTGAAAATAGAGTAGGGAAGTAGGTCAGGGCTATGCTAAAAGCAAAAATAAGCACTCTCATTTTTTTCCCCCCAACATCGTTGCATTTTTGCCTTGGCTGTAGGACCGATAACACTAGTGCCTGTTGGCTTCATTAATATCTGACTTGTGGTCCGATTCCATATGGCATCTGTCCTAGAGGAGCCTCATAGTTGGCTTCTTACCAAGGGTAGGAACAGAATTGGCACTCAGGATCTTGTTGCAGTTTGCAGGCAAGGTGCCAGCAGAGATGTGTGTGCCTGTGTCCAGGGCCTGCAAGTGGGCACTGAATCCACAGGAAATATCCGCCTAGAGAAACCCATTCATGGAGTAATAAACTAATAAACAAGGACAGTTATCCTTTAAGTCTTACTGTGACCTCATTCTGCAGACACCTGTTTTTTGTTGTTGTTGTTGTTGTTGTTGTTGACAGGTAGAGTTATAGACAGTGAGAGAGAGACAGAAAGGTCTTCTTCTGTTGGTTTACTCCCTGCGCCGATCTGAAGCCAGGAGACAGGTGCTTCCTCCTGGTCTCCCATGTGGGTACAGGGCCCAAGCACTTGGGCCATCCTCCACTGCCTTTCAGGGCCACAGCAGAGAGCTGGACTGGAAGAGGGGCAACCGGGACTAGAACCCGGTGTCCATATGGGATGCCAGTGCCGCAGGCAGAGGATTAACAAGTGAGCCATGGCACGGGCCCCAGATGCCTGTTCTTAAGGTGTGGTATTGGAAAAGTCACTACCTTTGTGACTCAATTACTTGATCTTCACACTGGAGCTGATGATTGTCACTGGAGCTGTTTTGATTCTGTTTGTCAAGTGCTTGACAAAGATTTCCGGCAAAGAGTAGGCTCTCAATTCATTTTATTTTAATTTTAATCTAAATTCCAGCACTGTGAAAGATATTGTACTGAGTGCTCAGGGTGGTTAGGGAATGAAGAGAAGTGAGCTAGTCTAATTTGTCTAAGCCCAAGATCAGATTCTTGTAAATGGAAGGCCTTAGTAAGGGTCTTGCTGGGATTTGTGGCGTTTGTTCCCATGATCACTTCTCTTGGAAGGACATACTGGTTCTGTGTGGTCTCTGGCACACCCTGCCACAAGTTTACCTGTTGAACTAATAAATTACTGACTGGCTTTGAACTGCCAGCACTTCCACTTGAGGACAAAAGTAGTCCATGAGTCTCCACTAGAAATAAGTATCAACCAGGGTGAAAGTTGGGACTTCGAAGGAGGAGCCTACTAGGTTGTAACTTGTTGACCAAACTGATGCACTCCCATCAGGATCCAGGGTGTGGGCTTCAGCAACAGTGAAGTGGTGGAATAGAACCACCTATTCTGCACAGAAGCTTTTGATGGGGAAGTGTGGCAGTGATAGTGGTGTTTTCGATTTTTATGACATCTGGACAACTGGGGAATTTACTTAAGGTGGGGGTTATTGTACCCTTAGCACTTGATGCAAATCTTTGAAATCATTGTCTGCACAATGGCAGGTAGTTAGGAAAAGATGTAGGTCGCGATAATAGGTGCTTAGCAGTGTGACCATGGGAATAGAGAGGTAGGGTGTCCGTGGAGATGGAAACACGCTGATGTGATTATTCAGAAAATGTGGGTTTCAAAGACACCTTAAAGGACTCCTAAGTTCGGTACTTTGCATCCTCTTTGCCACCGACAAAAGGTGTGTGTATAAATTTCTTTTACTCCTTTTATTTGGCACTGTGATTTCAAGGACCCTGTAGGACTTGCTCTTGGCTTTGTCTTCCCATTGATTTGCATGAGCTGTCCCCTCTTATCCAAAGCCAAGACAGAATAGAATAGTTAGCCACACTATACATTTTATACTTTGAAGCCCAGTAGGCCCAGTTTGAATTTTAGCTCTGCAATTTATAAACTGTAATCTTAGGAAAGGGACTTTTTTTTTTTTTTTTTTTTTTTAGATTTTGGCTTCTGGAAAATACTTTGTTATAGGATTGTTTAAAGGTTTGAAAATGTAGATTAACACAGTATCATATATATATATATTCACTAAAATTTGCATGTTATTTAGGGTATGAGTTGTGTTTGAGTCTATCCTGTAACAATTTTGCATTGAAAAGTAGATTTGTGTTGATCACTCATTTCAAGTGCATCACAAATGCAAAGAAGGGGTTAACAGTGGAAGTTGCTGATACCTCCAGAGCACTTACTGTGTGCCAGGTCCTATACTGAGTACTTGACTGTGAGCTGAAGTCTGCTGTTCCCATTTTCCAGATGAGTGATCTGAGGCCTAGAGTGGCACAGTTGTGGGGGGGGGGTGGTGCGAGCTAGATTATGGGCTCGCTCATGCCCTTAACCACTGCACTACACTGCTTCAGGTTAAGATGTCTCCAGGTGTCTGAAGGATGGCTGGTGGAGAGGAATGACATGCACTCACCCATATAAAGACCAAAGGTGTAAGGCTTAAGTCTGCTTCTCACAAGAGCTTTCCTTCCTTATGCATCTTGGTGGATTCAGTATTTTCTGAGAAAGTATAGATAAGGCTTCTCCATTTTGAGAAGCATGGAAGCATGTTTGCTCTAGAATTCTGGGAGTTTGGATGTCAGGATTAGTGTTCTACCACCTAACTCCTCCAGTTGTATTGATTGTGCTCTGTAAGAAAGCAAAATGCAAAAAAGGCCCCATTTTCTTGAACTTCCGTTCTCTGTTAGCTGAGATCTGTGGCAACACCTTCCTCTTTTCTAGCTGATTGTCAACAGCAGTAACCACGGGGCCTTCCTGTCCCAGAAATAAAGTCTTGCCACACTCTCAGCTCTCAGCATGCTGTGAACACTGAATTCCACACTGCACGGGGCTGCGCCACCTCCACCTTGCTACAGTCACTGTTCCAAAGGGTTCAAGTGTTTATTGAATTCTCAGAGTGATTTGAAAAAGAAGTATAGGTGAGTAAGAACAAGATAAATGGCCCTACTCTAATGTAAACAGCCATTATGTTACACCTAAATTGTTGAAAGAAGATTTTGTACTCAATATTTTATTCAGCAGAACATTTTTTGTAACAATAAGGATGATTAGAGAAAGCTCTGAAAGTGCTTCAAGTTAGACAGTCTGATTGTTTATCTCAACGATAAAAAATAAAGTGGTAAAATAGGGGGATAAGAAGGAATAGAAATTGAAGCCAGGACCTAGTAAAAAATATTTGACATCATTTTCTATTTGAGATTAAATATAATTCAGGGTTTTTCTTTTCTGTGTGTTTTTGGGTTTTTAACCATTAGGTATCATTGGATTTTGTTTGTTTGTTTCTTTTAGGGAGCTTAAGACTAGCCTAGATGCACTCCAGACTAAGTTGCTCTGATGTTTGTTTGTTTTAACCAAATAAGGAACTCTGCTGAAGATCTTTGAATACCTTACTGAAATCACACCTGCCATTTGCCACTTAGTTTGAGTCAGTGAGTCCCTTTTCTGCTTTTTTGGCTGTGGAGTGGTCATGGACAAGGTTCTGTAGCTACTGTATCTGCTTGGCACTTGTTGGGGTGAATTGTATTTTCATAGGCTAAGGGAACCAACCCAAGAGCAGGGCGCGGCAAGTGAGTGCTTCTCGGAGCATTCAGCCTTGTCATGTGGCAGAGTGGCTAGGGTTAGGGTGCCTCTGGAGGAGGAGAACTTGAAGAGGGTGTGTGGGTTCACTCTGCTTACTCCAGCTCTAATGGGGGGATCCAAGTGAAAAAGGAATGTCTTCTGTGTCAGATTACATCATGGTGCCTCGAACTACAGGCTCTCAACAAGCCTTCTCTTCCAAAAGGATGTTTGGGGAAACAACATGAAGGAAGACCGATATGTAAAAGGTTTTGGTTTTGCCCTTTGTATTGGCCCCAAATATTTACTGAAGCTAGAAGAGAAGGCAGACTCCTTCCTTCTCTTTCTTTCTTTCTCTCTCTCTCCCCCTCCCTCCCTCCCTCCCAAACCTGTGATTGTTTAGAGCTCAAGTGCAACATCTGGAAGTCAGATATACAGAGAGCAATTTATGAAGTGTGAAAGAATTGAAATATTCAATATCCTTTAGTGGGAACTCAACTTTCTGAGGCTAGATTTTTTCCCCCTCCCAGGCACAAAGCAGGCAATTCTGAGATTGCCTTTGCCTCTCTGAATTAAACCCTTTGTGCCTGGGTCCCATAAACAATGTGCTTTTTGAAGAGGAGCCCCCTCCCAATTCCAGCCCTTTTCTCCAGCGTGGGCAGCCAATCAGCTGCCCAGAACTGCATAGCTGGAGCGCTTTCCATTCTGAGCAGCAACAACGTACTAATTTGATGCACACATGGATGCCTCGCGCACTCTGCGAATTCATCACCAGCATCTTGCATTAGTCATCTGACGGACTGCCAAGTGTTTCATTTTCTTTCCATGTGACTTTATTATTACCACCTCTCTCTCTCTCCTGTCTTCCAAAAAAGGGCGGGGAAGAGGGAAGAGAGAGAGGAGAAATCCAGCCCTGCCTTTCTTTGCCAGAGATAGCCAGTGTAGGGCTGATAACGCCGCCGCGCCGCAGCCTTGATGGCAGCCGTGCAGAGCGAGACCTGCACGTAACTTGCAGCTGCCTCCGGAGCCGGGTTCGGAGATGTCCACGCCCCGGGTGACAGCCGGCGGGGCGCTGCCCAGTGCTCCGGCTGTGAAGCCGACCGGCAGCAACGTGCAGTGAAAGTCTCGCCGCCGAGCAACAACCTTAATGGTGCCTCTGCTTTGTTGTAGTTCATCAAATTAGGCACTTTCCCCGGTGCTCCTCTTCTTCCTCCTTCCGCCTCCCCCAACCCCCACTCTTTTTTTTCTTCCTGTCCCTCACCCTGCAGCCCTAACTCTGGCTCCCGGTTCCGTTTTTGACAGTAACGGCACAGCCAACAAGATGAACGGAGCTTTGGATCACTCAGACCAGCCAGACCCAGATGCCATTAAGATGTTTGTCGGACAGATCCCCCGGTCCTGGTCCGAAAAGGAGCTGAAAGAACTTTTTGAGCCTTACGGAGCCGTCTACCAGATCAACGTCCTCCGGGACCGGAGTCAGAACCCTCCCCAGAGTAAAGGTACAGACCGCACGGGGCACGGGGAGGCCGGGGGCGCCCGGGTGGCCAGGTGGGCGTCGCGGGGGGCTTGGCTGCGCGGAGCGGGGCTGCGGGCCGGAGGGCGTGCAGGCTGGGAGCGGCTGGGGCCGGCAGCTCCGCCAGGCTCCTCCCCGCGGCCCGCTGGGACAGGTGGGACCGGAGCCCGGCCGGAGCGCAGCCCGCGCCTCTGTGCAGGCGCGTGATTGCTCCCGTGAGGTCACTTTCGAGGCAGCGCAAGCTGCTCTTGGGCGGGGTGGCTGCTCCTCCGAGGAATAGTGGTTCTCAGCCCTGTTGTTGCTGGAGCCAACTCTTTCTACTGCTGCCCATGTAATTACAATTGTATTTCACTTTTCCTGTAGCCCGTGGGGACCTGGAAATGCCTTAAGAACAGTTCCGTGTGGTGCTGGTGCGAGGAAGAAAGGGCTCAGTTTGAGGAGGGACGTTCATTCCTGGGGGCTGGATGCGGGGGAAGGTCCTGAAGAGACCTTTTTGGCCAGGGAGTAGCACCCTACTGGCCTTCGGTAGTCAGCACACCTTCAGGGAGCTTGAGGTTTACGCCCTCATCGGCGCTAAGGTTTAAGTGTACAGTCTGGTGGCTGGGAACTGCCTCCATTTTAAGATGATGAGGATGGGGGTGGGAGTTGCTGCTCTTAAAATAGAGGCCAGAAACCATTGTACCTGCTCAGTGCTTTTGCCTAATGGAGTCCACCTTCACAAGCTCTGATTTAACCGCATCTCTTCTGAGGCGAGCACTTGGCCTTCTGTCATTTTAACCGTCTCGCTTCAGTAATTTCATTCTTTCTATGTTTTTTTTTTTTTTTTAAATCTCAATCTGTCCACTCAAGACTCCTCTCTCCTCCTGTGGGTCTCACTGTTCCTTGTTCTCTGTGCCTTGATGTGTCTCTACGGCCTGTTCTCGTCTTATGTCCCCGTTGCTTCTCCCAAAAGCCCCTGGAAGCTCGTTGCTCGGTGTATACCTACATGTGTGTCGGACACATGTGAGCAGTGGCCCGTACTTCTCCCTGAGTCTTTTCTTATTAGCAAGGTATAAGGGTATAACAAAGAATCTCCCTTAAGACTGGTGTTCTGTGACTCTGAGAAGTGTTAGGCCATCTCCTAGTCCCTATAGTTCCTGAGGTCTCATAGGACTTTGGGGAGCCTTTTAAGAAATGTAAGTCTGTAGCCAATAGTCATTTTATTAAGGTGAATAAGCATGCCTTTCAATTATGTTCCTAAAACTCTAGTTTTCTATCTCAAAACATTTTTAAAAAATAAGGTTGTTTTTGAAAACATTTAGAATTCTGCTACCACAAACTTGATTGTCCTGTCAGTTGGAAAGTTTTTTGAAAAATCTAAAAACCAGCAGAACTAACAATCTCACAAGTGAGAACAATATTGAGAATCTTTGTGGAATATATTTTTGAAGTTTTTCACCTACATGTTTCCCAAATGAAGAGGACTAGAGTTGGTTTTAAGACTTAACCCTTCCCAGTACTTCTATTGAGGAGAAATGGTATAATGTACAGGAATAGAGCTAAAGAGTCACCAGATACAGGTTTCCTGTAGTGTAGAGTGGCAGAGAGGTGGTAAACTGTGCTTCGGAGAAGTAGCCAGTTTGTCCTTGACTAGGAAAATCTGACTCTGAATTTTTGTTTATCAGCATTTTTCAAAATGACCTCTACTCGTTTACTATGATGATGCTTGGTTACTTTCATTTTATTTGAATAATATGTACCTGACCTTGGCCAAAAAATGCCCTTTTCTCAGTCAAGTAAGCACTTGTATGTGGTCTGGTTTCTCTCCCATTTTCTCTGTTTCCCCCCAATATGTTCCTTTGAGCAACATTTTTACCAGATTATTCTTATATTTGAGAGTACACATTTTTTAACTTGGATTCATCAGGTCTTATAATTAATTTTGTGAAAACAGTTTGTAGAAGTCCAGGGTGAATGAGAGAAATAACCGTTTTGACCACATGCTGTACATCAGGCCGTATGTTAGGAGATTTGTATGTGTTCTCATTTTGTCCTTACTAAAATCCTGAACATAGGTGGTATTCATCACATTTCAGAGGTGAGGAAACTGAGACCCCCAAGAAGTTTTAAAATGTACTCCGATTTACTCAGATAACAAGTGACACAGTGGAGATTTGAACACAGCCCGTCTGTCTTCATGTGCAACACCGTTTTGCTGTTCAGTGAGTGGAGACCACAAACCAACCCTGACCAGCTCCATTTCAGGGCTTGGGTCAGAGGCCTTCTCCTTTACATAAGTGTTCCCCAAGTGAAAGGAAGGAAAGTTGCCCTTTAAGAGCAAGGTTGATTTCATTTCTTCTTTGTGTTTAGTTTTTATACTCATGGGTTTAGACTGTACATCATTCCAACTCATGGTATCATGGGACAGGAGTTACAGATGAAATCATTCAAATCTTACCTTTGGAAATACAGGTCAATTCCCATTACTGTGAACTCCAAGTCTCACATCAAATATTGCTTGAAGTATGTGGGCTGTCAGCCAAAGCTTGAAAGGATTTTTGTTATACAGACATCTCTGTTGTAAAGGTATTTGTTGTGATGGGATTTGAGCTGTATAATGACATTCCTCTCAGAGGATTACAGCCTTTAGCCGCTTACATACAGAGAGAAGCAGCCACCACTTTCTTTACGTTGATTTATATGTGTGCCATGAATTATTTGCCTGCTCATATGTAAAATAGGACCCCAAATTTACATCATTTCTGACTCTGTCAGCAGAGTACAATTATCATGTTTTCACAGCGCTGATGTCAGAGACTCAGAAACTAGCACTATCGGAGGCTCTTTCTAAATGTGGTTTATATTATCTAAGTAAGGCTTTTTAGAGTGGCCTTAATTCATTGCCTTACCAGCATTGATGGTTCCAAGACAAAGTCAGGCTGTTACTTAATCCAGCTGGGTTCAGTTCTTCTCACTTCGCATTCTACATTCAGCTTAGTCTTGAGACACAAAGACATTGTCCTGTTTTTGAAATAATCCTCTAAGAGGTAGAGTGTGATCTACCTGTTTCTTCTCCCTGTAGATATATGTGTTGACCAAGCAGGCCCAGCAACTCTGAGGACTCTAAGTGAGCAATCCCATTTCCTAAGACTTAGGAAGAGCATGTTTTATTCAGTGGTTATCCATCGAGTCTATGGTTAGTGAGAAATATCACATAGTAATTAGGAACATGGCCTCTAAAACCAGACAAGTCTAAATTCAATTTCTGACTGTACCACTTCCTGGATATTGGTCATGGGGTACATTAGTCAGTCCCCTCTGAAAGTGGTGTCCGTCTTCATAGGGTTGCGGAGGTAATCTAGTTCTGCTTTGCACAGAACTGCAATATAGCAGGAACTTGATACGGGGTTATCTGTTATCACAGTTGTTGTTATCATCACCGTATCCGAGAGCTTAAAATCTAATGGAGCTGATAAGGTCAGTTCACAGGCAACGATAATGAAGAAGAACATAAGTTAAAAATAAGAAAGAAATGAGCCTATTGGAACTTAAATGAGTTCAGAGAAGGAATAAGTAACTTGCACCTTACAGGAAATAGGAAAAGATGTCATTTTTACCCAAATTCTGAAAATAATAATAGAGTTTCAGTAAGTAAAGAGATACTGAACATTACAAGTAGATGGACTGACCTCATTTAGCCACGCAGGTAAGACAATACCGTGCGAGTTCTGGGACAAAATTCTTCCAGAGCTCAGAGGAAATGTGAAATACATGAGAGGAAAGGGAAGAAGGGAGGATCGTGAGCCCTAGAACCATAGGCCAGGGCCAGTTCTTACAGGACTTAGATTCTTGGGCTCAGATGTTTGAAACGTATTTGTTAGAAACCGGGCATCGCAGAAGGATATTTAAGCAGAAACAACTGGTACAGTGTCTTGACTTGTGCTGAGATAAGGATGTTGCCTGTCATAGGGATGGAGAGTGAGGGGACTGAGTGATGCAGATGGGACAGGGGCAGTGGAAAGAGGGCTTGATAACAACATTCCCTGGGAGACTTTGCCTTAACAGAGAAACAGGAAAGCTGTCAGCCATGATGGGAATGGAGAAGAGTACTGTTGAGTTTTGATTGTGCTGAGCATGAGGTGCCACAAGAAGAGTCAAGAAGGATGCAGGCCAAGGAAAAATACACTGGATTTGGCGACTAGGGGGACTTGACAGCGTCTTATAACACGGGGTGGGCAGTTGGGCTGGGGAGGGGAATTTCCTAAGTTTCATGTGAGATTATGAGTATAGACTCCCCTTTCTAGTCTGATCACTAAAGAAAAGGAGGCTTAGCCATGTAGCTCTTTTCTTCCTTCCTTTTTTAGAGGGCTTTTTTAATGTTTATCTTTATTTACTAGAAAGGCAGAATGTTAGAGAGATACATTTGATCCACTGGTTCATTCCCAAAACGCCTTCAATAACCAGGGCTGGGCCATGCCAAAGGCAGGAGCCAGAAACTCTATCTGGGTCTTCTACAAGGGTGGCAGGGATCCAATTAATTGAACCATCTTTGGCTGCCTCCCAGGGTATGCACTAGCAGGAAGCTGGTTCAGAAGCAGAGGTGGGACTTGATCTCAGGCAGCCAGACATGGATTGTGGATAGCATATCTGCTATGCCTCATTGTCTGTCTGTCTGTCTCTCTCTCTCTCTCTCTCTCTCTCTCTCTCTCTCTCTTTCTCTTTCACACACACACACCTTTTTTCCCTGTAAGCAGATGATAGGAAGGTAGAGCAAAACAAGATTCAGAAAGTATATGGTAGACCTGACTCAGAGGATTGGAAGAGACAGAAGGAAAGGCTGAAGAGTGGGAAGTTATTCAGTTGAGACAGCAGAGTAGTTCAGAAGTAACAACACAGAAAATTTCAGTGTCATAGAAGGAGATGGGAAATACTTAATACAGATGCCCTCAGTCTTCTCAGTAAATAGTAGATTTCTAAGAAGGCTGAAGAGAGACCTTCACAGGGTAGGAAAAGTTTAAAAGAAATACTTGGAAAAATTCAGTAGGAGAAAGAACTGTTGGAGGACTAAAGAGACCCAATTACAGTTGGTTGTATCAGTTTAGACTAGGCCCAGGGTTGTGGTTCTGGAATTGTCCATCTGTGAGTGAGTAGAGAAACAGAATCATAGAAAATTAGAATTGAAGGTGACCACGGCAGATTAGGTCAGGAAGGGTACCAGATGTACTAAAAATACTCTAGGCTTGGCCGGCACCGCGGCTCAATAGGCTAATCCTCTGCCTGTGGCGCCGGCACACCGGGTTCTAGTCCCAGTCGGGGCGCCAGATTCTGTCCCGGTTGCCCCTCTTCCAGGCCAGCTCTCTGCTGTGGCCCGGGAGTGCACTGGAGGATGGTCAAGTCCTTGGGCCCTGCACCCGCATGGGAGACCAGGAGGAAGCACCTGGCTCCTTGCTTCAGATCAGCGTGGTGCGCCGGCCGCAGCAGCCATTGGAGGGTGAACTAACGGCAAAAGGAAGACCTTTCTCTCTGTCTCTCTCTCTCTCACTGTCCACTCTGCCTGTCAAAAAATAAATAAATAAATAAATACTCACTCTAGGCTTAAAGTGGGAATGCCAGTAAAAACAAAAGGTTGGTAACTAGTCTGGGAGAAGGAAATCAGTTGAGATGTTAGAGGTTGAGGTACAGTGGAAGAAGTACAGGAGCAACGTTCAAGTGAAATCAAGCTTGGAACCTGTTAGTGGCATATACATCAAGTTCCTTGGATCATCACTCCCTTCATAGTTTAGTTAATCAAATTTATAATTGAGGACCATCACACACAGAAAAACCAGACCCCTGTAAGGAATGCTGTTTTACATCGGTCTAAACCTAAATGGTTAAGTACTGTTGCTCTGAGTTTACTGAGTGACTAGGTTAAAATCATTTAGCCTTTAAGACTGCAAGATAGGAATGGAACATATAATGCCTTCCTGATCATATTTTTACTGTCTCTCTTTTGGCAGCTTCTCAGCCAGAAGACAGAGAGGGGAAGTGGCTTGTTGGCTGTCATTGCATACCACAGGCCCAAAGAGCAAGACTTCCTTTTTTCTTGAAAGGTGTCCTGAGGTCGTGGCGTAACTGCCTTGCAGCTGTGGCCCTGTGGTGCTTAGAGCCCAGAGTTCTCTGGGTGGAACCCAAATTAAATTCATGGTTCCTCTGGGAAAAGTTACTGTCTTTAAGTTTCAAAATAAGGCAACTGTTGAGGTAGTTAATGATAGTTTTGCTGTTTTATCTTTTGGGTCAGGCTGCAGTAGGATGACATAGGGACTGGCTCACTCATCTTGGAGTATGATGGCAAGTTGTTTCCATCTCACAGGTTTTACATCAGTGTTCAAGAATTCACTAATAAAATATAAGTCATCTAGTTTTGTCCTGATCTCTCCCTAGCTTAGGGTAGTGGCAAATTTCTTGAGGATTGAGTGGTTGGGGAGTGAATCAAGCATGAGGGGAGAGATGAGGAGTAAAAGACAGCAGAGCCTAAACTGATGTGTTCCATAATTTGTCCAAGGAATTGTCCTAAATCCAGAAGATTGTTTTGCACTTGGCAGCATGGGGATTGGTTGGTATTTATTACTGCAAGATAGCTTAGCAAATAAGCCTCAATTTCTTTACCCATACAAGAGAAATAATACCTATATCACAGAGTTGTTTTACATATTCATGAATAGAACAAATGTGAATGCTGCTAGTATCAGAACAGTTGATAATCTTAGAAACTTTATTCTCTTCTTCTCTGAAATGCTGAAGATCTGTAAAGAACACCTTTGACCTGTTAATACAAGGAATGATGTTGGAACACTGGGGTGGAAGTGCAGCGGTTCCTCTTCATACTTCATGCCTTACCCTTCTTCCTAAAAAACACTGTCAGAAACTTTGTTTCAGTAATAGAAGTGAACTCGGGACCCATTTATTTAAGCAATCTCATCTCAAAATCAGTAATTGAGATAAATTTCAAAATGTAGAAAGATGAATCCATGCTGCAATTTAATATACACGAGTTAAAATAGAAGATAAGATTTCTGTCCTTGAAAATTAGGGTTGCTGCCTAGATTGTCTAGGACAGTGCTTTTTGTTGTTTAAGATTTGTTTGTTTCTTTGAAAGGCAAAGTAACAGAGACCAGTCTTCCATCTGCTACTTCCTAAGTGGCTGCAACAACTAGATCTGGGCCAGGCTGAATGCAGGAGCCAGGAACTCCATTTGGATCTCTGACATGGGTGGCAGTGGCCCAAGGTCCTGGGCTATCTTCTGCTTCCTTCCCTCAGGTGCTTTAGCAGGAAGCTGGATTGGAAGCAGAACAGCCAGGACTCAAACAGGCAGCATCACAGCTGGTGGCTTAACCCACTGTGCCGCAGGCCAGCCCCAGCCGGTTTTGTTACTGTTCTCCCTTAGTGGCTTACAGCAAGGATGCTTTTCTTCCTGAATCAGTTTTATAAACATAAATCTGTGACTGCGACATCTTTTCATTGTTGGCTGAGGGACCTAGAGGACAAAGATAAAATACAGTCAGAATTTTTATATGCGTGCAAGCAAGGATCCTTATCACTTCCTTGTGAAAGGTGGGTTCATTAGTATCTCATATGGTTATATGGAAAGATTTAACAATTCATTTTTTGAAATGGAGTTTTTAACTGTTTTGATTGAGACAGATATCACCTATTGAAATAAAGCTGAGAGAAATGATATATTTGTTTCCTTTGAGTTCTAGTAAGAAGGAATTCATTTACAGGTGGACATTTGTCTTGTTCATTAAGCCTGACCCAGCCCTGGCCATTACAGGCATTTGAGAGAGTGAACCAGCAGATGAGACTCTCTGTATTTCTGCCTCTCCAATTAAAAGAAAAAGCAAAAATAGGAATCTCTTCAAATGCCTCCTGCTATGGAAATGAATGGCTGGACTGTGTCTATCCAGTGAGTTTCCTTTAACTTCTATCAGATGGTGGCTTCTACCCTGGCAGATAACAGCTATCATGGGTACGTTTTGATCCTTACATCTCTAGAGAGAAAACGAAGAAGAAAGGGAAGAGGGAGATACAGAGGACACAGAGCCACTATCAAAGCCAGTATCAAAGAAGACAGAAATTACTCAAGGCTATTTTTGACCATTTTGTCATCTTCTCTTCTGCCTAGGACGTTATGACTTCAGCAAGTCCCCAGTTGTCTTGTCCCTGGTAGATTCACATTTCTGGAATTAAAGTAGCAGAAGAATAAAGAAAACAGCCTCTAGACAAAAGAGGAACTAGAGGTGTTTGCTAAAAATTGTACGTAAGGGGAAAAAAAAAAAAAAAAAAAACCCAGAGCTTCATGGCTTAAGTCTCTTTGAATCCCTCCAATGCATATAGGTGATTTCACCATTTGTGTTTGCCATGGAATGCATTTGTAGTTTGCCTGCCTAGAGGCCTCATTTGCCTTTTTAATTGCACCCATTGAGATTTCTCCACTTTAGAGATGATCTACCATTAGTTGCACACTCTGGGTTACCATACCATGGGGCATTATGAAACCAGTGCTTTAGAAGTGAGAAGTCTTGTTGTCAAGCCAGAAGGAGAGCTATCAGTTACTCTGGCCTGAGAGCTGCCTTAGCATGACCTGACCCCACCCCCACGCCCTTATTCCCTTTGCCCCAGAGACTCCAGGTAATCAGGCATTACAGTAGAAAGGTTTGCTTTCTTCCTCCTTCAAGCTTTGTTTCTAATGAATGTTTAAAATTGACCATCGTTATGTCTTAGGAGTGTTCATAATGCTGTGATTTTTTTTAAAAATACATAGGCGCAAGTATTTGGCATAGCAGTTAAGACACCACTTGGATAGCCGCATTCCATGTTGGAGTAGGTGGTTTTGAGTGTCAGCTCTGCTTCTGATTCCACCTTTTTGCTAATGCACAGCCTGAGAGGCAGCAGATAATGGCTGAAGCAGTTCAGTCCCTGCCACCCACGTGGGAGACCTGGACTGTGTTTCTGGCTCCTCATTTCAGTCTGCCCCAGCCCTGGCTGTTGAAGGCATTTGGGGTATAAGCCAATGGATGGGAGATCTCTCTGTGTCTGTCTGTGTCTCTGCTTTTCAAATAAATTAAGAGAAATAAAATCATCCATACCCTTAAAGTTTATTATCTTTAATATTTCCAGCCATGGTAAAATATAAAATGCTGCTAATGCAATTAATTCTGCTTTTTCTATCTTATGTTAATAGTTTCTTAAGAGACAGATTCTTTCATCCTTGGAAATATGGCTCCAGATGCTAACAATTTTAGGCACAGGGTCTCAGGTTCTTTGTTCCTCATCCTGATTTTACTCACCCAGAGACCATCTATTTGCATGCTTTGTTTTCTAATACTGTCTGGCCCAAACTTTTTGCAAGAACAGATTGCCCTCCAGTTAAACACAGGTTTGCCATGATGTACCACTGATAAATACATACTAAACAGTCATTATGGTCCTCAAAACTATTGGAAACTAGGAAGAGATCAAAAGATAATTGGCCAAATGGCAAAAGCAAAATGGAAACTAAACTAAAATAGCATAATTTTAAAATAAAATTTGATGTGTCGGTAACAGAAATGATGGATGATAGTATGTTGGCTTTCAGGACAGATGGTCAAAAGAATTGAAAAGGTTGCGACTCTTATTGTGAAATTCGGCAGAAAATAGTTTAGGTGTTAGGTATCTCAGTGGTATATTAGCTATCACACTAGAGAAACTTGCAGTGAATTAGACCAGTTAAGCATATTGAAGAATCACAGTCTCAGATGTTTGAAGATGTTTTCAAATTGGCCTTGATGAGTACATGTTACAGAAAAAGGAACACTGTAGAGGGGATACATGTGGGATGATGGATTCTGATGTACATGGATTTCTCGAGGCCTCTTTTTCCCTGAGTCCTATAGACAAACAAGTGAAGGAAGAAGTTTTGCTAGAACTGGAGAAGCAGGCTGGCCAGCTAAACAGGGGTAGATTGTAATTGTGAAACTAACGGATCAGGGAGGATGAGAAGCCAGTTGAAGCACCACAGGAATGGGTATTTAGGATCAACATTTTTTCACTCTCTCTTTAACTTACTGAGAGATGTCCCTAATCCAGTTTCCACATTCTGGTGTTAAATTGACAGAAGCTCATAAAATAGACTTGGGACAATTATCAGTTTGTGGAATAAAAGGATATAATTTCTGTATTTTCATCTAAGGATCCTAAATTGGATTTCGAGAAAGGATTGAGAAAGAATACTCACTGACAGTACTCTTTCTCTGACCCAGAATGTGATTGTTTTAAGATTTAGTTTGAGATATATTGGGCCTTGAATCTATGTAGGACAGATTCTGCAGCCTGACCTGCATATAGGTCAAGGCTTCTGTCTTCACAGTGGTCTTCGTTGTTCTCAGCAGTGTTCACAGTCTCTCTCCAGTTAACTCCAGGAATTGCTTTTATTACGTTTCAGGTAAAAAAGAAAAATATACCCTCCGAACTAGTATAATTTGATGGATATTGCATCATACACATCTATACATAGAGAGAAAAACATAGGTGGGGGAGCACAGGAAACAAGGTTTCCAAGAAGTTAATGGTCAAAGCTGCCCCCAAAATGCTAAACATTACAAATGATGATGCCAGACACCAAGTATTGAAGAACAAGTAATTCACCACTTTTCACAAAGAGCTTTTTAGCTCCTATCTGGGACACTGTGCCCGATATCAGGCAATGTTATTGAAGATATATCAAGGAGATGGGAGAGTTCCAAAGGAGAGCAGCATGAATCACAAAGGTCTAGGAAGGTGAACTCACATGGAAGGGTCCACGAGGTTAACTTAAAAGGCCTGAGAGCATTGAGTCATGAGAATGAAACGGGGGAAAGGCTGTAGCAAGACATTAAAAGGAGGGATTGTGCTCTCAAAAAAAGAGAGAAGAGAGTATGATTGAAGTTTTGAAGATACTAAAGTGCAGAGTGAGGCTATATATAGATAAGCTCTTTCAATTAATGCTAAACCCTGGGATTCTGCTGCTTATACTTAAAATGTTGGAACAGCAGGCAAAGTTAGAGTTTGAGCCAAACTTTTACACAGAAGAGGTGGTGAACTTAGAGCACCTTGTGAAAGTTAAGGAGATGGTGGGGGCAGGAGAATCCCCAGTGCTGAGGAGTGGGCCTCTTGCCAGCTCCCTTACCAACCTTACTGTATAGTTTTTGTGTCACAGTGATTCAAAGCTTAGGGTGTCCCTGAAATTCTGGGGTCTAATTTAATGTCAAATTTCATACACAACAGAAAAGACCAAAGATGTGACCCAGAGAGCTAACAAAGTGCTTACCAAAGTATTGATCATATGACAATAAGTAGTGGTCTTTTGAAGCTTTATTTATTTATTTGAAAGTTGGGGGGGGGCAGGGGGAGAGAGAAAGAGATATCCTGCATCTACTGGCTCACTTCCCAGATGGCCACAATAGCCAGGGCTGAACCAAATCAAATCTGGGAGCTTCATCTGGGTCTCCCATGTGGGTGCCAGGGGCCCAACTCTTGGGCCATCTTCTGCTTTTACCAGGCCATTAGACTGGAACTATGGCATCTGGGACACGAACCAGTGCCCATATGGGATGCCAGTGTCACAAGCGGTGGCTTTACCAGCTATGCCACAACTCCAGCACCTAATAAATATTGATGCATACTGTACTAAAGGAATTGTACACCAATAATGCTTAGAATATAAAGATGAACCAGTGAGTCATATTCTTTGCTTGAAACAGAAAAGTTTACAGGTATTAAAGACAGAACTAAGTTCTTTTGGAATGTAGGGCCAGCTTTGGATTAGCATTGTTCTTTACATGTATGTGTTTATGTGTGTACATGGGTGTTTTCTCTGTTGGACAGTGCATTCAAGAAAGCATGAGAGTCCTGTGCTGTTGGGGTGGTGAAGATGTGAAGATGGAAGTGACAGGGTCAGGGGACCAACATGATGTGATACCAGCAGTCTGAGGTTTTTCTTTTCAGTATCATGTCCTTATCACCCCCTTTCTCATTTTCTTATTTCTAGTTTCCTTTCTTCTTGACACTCCATGTAAGGGGTTTAGAACAAAAAGAGGCCGAGGTTCGACTAATGAACTTGAGGTTCTTCATTAAATCTTAAGATATGAAGTTTGCAGCCTCCTGTTAGCATAACTAAGGCATCAGTGATGCAACCAACTGGTTCTCAATACCCTTTTTCATTGTAACAGCTTTTGGTGCAGGGTTCTAAGGAAGAACTGCCAACTCCTACATAATGCATCTACATCCACTGGACACTAAAGAATGACTGACAATCTCCAGGAGTGGGAAACCTTTTTTCTGCCAAGGGCCATTTGGATATTTGTAACACCATTCATGTACCATAGAAAATTATCAGCTTAAAAATTAGCCTGATACAGATTCATTGAATTTCGAGCCCTGCCTGCAGTTGTCTTGGCAAGGCCAGGCCAGATTATTTTGCGGACCTTATGTGGCCCATGGGCCAGACGTTCCGCAGCCCCAGATTCTAAACCATCATAGGAGGCATGTGCGTTTGTGTCTACAGCTCACACATGTGTTTTAAACTCTGTGATATATTGAAGTTTTTTCTGAGAATGTTGGGTTGTTTTGTATTCTCCCCAGCCATTGTGTTATTGCCTCTGTGATGGACTGCTGAGGAAAGCGTTATTTATGAAATGTTAAACAGTAGTTGCCCAGTGCAGTGCCTGGTAGGTGGGGGAACTTAATAAAGGACAGTCAGTAGGAGAGGTGGTAGAAAGTAGTGATAAAGAAATAGCAGCAGCAGTAATGGCATCTGGTTTCATAAGCTATGCATATTATTTTGAATTTCTGTGCAGAGAAATCTTACAGTGTTTCTTGTTCAACTAGGTTGCTAGGAAATATACACAATTAAAATCAGCATCACAGGGAACAAGGAAAGGACTTGGTAGAATGAGTCACGGGAGGGGTAGTCGGTGAAAACCCAGGGTCTCAGGAGAAAGTGTGAAGGTTGGCAAAAACAAATACTTGATAACTAAGAATCAGAGATTCTAGAGGTCCTCCTATAGATTGTAAGCCTGAGTATTCAACGTTCTTGATCCTGGAGTCTTGACCCTTGAAAACCGCAGACTCTTTCAAAATAATTCCATGTCCAGTCATCTTGCTTTGGCCCAAATTTGCATGGACATCTATTAGTCACGAGAGACCTTATGTTAAGTTGCTTGGTGTATTGGACTGTGTTTAATATTGTACTTTGTGTTCGGGGGGCTTTCTGGTTTTGATTTGTCTTTGGCACACAGGCTTTGCTGTATGGTTTGTTCAGAGGTAACAAGGCTGCTAAACTGCCATCAGAGAGATTACTTCTGAGTAATTTTTCAGCGTCTGTCACAATTCTTTACCCTTGCACGCAGCCCCTCTTGTTGCCAGCTCTACTCAGAGTGGAAGATGGTAGGGTTGGCATTAGAACAGTGTTCTGTGACCAGCAGTAGAGGGATTTTATACTCAACCTCCCCAACACCCAGCCAGAATCAGCTTTGGTTTCAGAAGCCTGTCTAGAGGCAGTTATTTTGAACAAAGTATTGCTTAGACCAAAAAAAAAAAGTATATATTAATGTTAGAAGAATCACAACTTTGGGAAGGAAATAAACATGTTAATATTAGTTTTCATATACACCCCTTGCTAACAAAGTGTCCCTCTCTGAAAAAAAAAAGTTACATTAATAAGGTACTCCTTACGTGGGTTCTTACATTCTGTTTAGTGGAGAAATATTGTAGCAGTAGATCCCAATTCTAAATAGGTTTTCTGACCATAATATGTAGTTTATGCAATGTAATAAAATTCTTACCTTTTGCTTTCTGTATTGCCTCTTAAAGATTATCTTTCAAGTTAGATTAGCTTAAGTTGGGAGTTTTTTTGTTTATGTATGTGATTTAAAAAAAAAAGTATTAGGTTGTTAAAAATAGGCCATAAACCAAAATATTTGCATGAGTTAAGAAAAATCAATGAAAAAAACTGCTAAATTTGTGCACTCCCTTGCTGTGCTGAAAACACACTTTTTTTCAACAGACCAGCTTAGTTTCAGTGTCTAGATTGAATCAGGCTTTAGTTTTTGGATTTTTTTAAATCCTCTGTAAGATATTAATGGATTTCTAGGTAGATAGTTAAATTTTATAGTAAAGGGCCATTTTGCCCTTTCTCATCAAGATTCAACAGTGACTTGTTCAGTTCGAGTGAGGGTACCAGTTAACCCAGGAAAGGCAAAGGGGATCCTTACTCTGCCTGAGGCATTTTCCCTAATACTGCAATGGAGGCTAATGAGGGTATTGCAGGCAGTTGCAGTCTCCATCAATCTCTTAGTGAAGTCAATGTGTCACAGCAGTGGTCTTAAAAGACAACTACTGCGTGGCTCAATAAGACACATCCTAAATTTGGAAAGCATGGCTTCTTAGTAGGATAAAAGAAACAACATCTGAAAAGCACTTTGAGATATTGAAGAGGTTAGATGGAGCCAAAAAGCACAAAAGAAGACTCTCAGAGCTGCTGCCATCCTACCTGCCACATTTCCTCTGGCTTGCTTCAGTACCATTGAGTAAGCAACCTTGTTAGTTAAAAAAAAAAAAAAAAGTAGATGCAATTTCCATGCCCAGTCCCATCTCCTCTTTGCCAGCCGAGCTGCTGAGCATGGTGCTCTCTTTGTGAAGTGGACATCTGTCTAATGAGAATTGGATTGTGACCACCAGTTCATTTTACACAAGCCACCATACAGCTGGCAGGTGGCGACGGGTCTTAGCTATTTTGCAAGTCCAATATGGGTTGTATTCAACTCTAGAGATGGCAAACATGGAATTCTTCCACCAAGTCCTGCAAAGGGAATGCTTCCAGAAGCCAAGACTTTTCTCTAATCTCTGTGAAGGAAGAAAAAGACTTGAGGAAAGGTAATGAATAAATTAAAGACACAGTTTCGTAATCGCATTTTTTTAGACTTTCCTCTCTACCTAATTGCACTCTAATCTGTACTTAGGAGTACAGTTTTTAAGTGGGACATGTCAGGCTTTTATGCTACAGATTAAATTCCAAGGCAAATAAATTTGTGACAGCTTAAGAGGCGAAAAGAAGAGTCTTCGTCAAATGGCAGAGTTTGATTGTTTAACCCAGACTAATCAGCATTGGAGGGCCTGCCACATGTCTTCAGGACAACTTGAATGCTTGGCAGATAAGAGAGGGCCTATTGCTCTTTGGCTTTCTCTTCCCCTGCGTTAGCAGAAGAGCTGCATGAGTATACCTAAAACCATTGGTTGAGCTGCCCTAGCAACACAAAATGCTGTGTTGACACATATTCCATCACATGTTTGCAATGAAAATGCTGTATTTTTAGAACACTTCAAAGTCAGGAAACCGTTCAACCATATCGCATCCTCCCTTGCCCTTTGGCCACTTCCCCCACAACCCCAAGAAAATTGCCCCATTTTATCAAAAAGGAACTTGAGACAAAGATTAAGTGAAATTCTGAGCAAAGCTGATAATCCCAGGGAAAATTGCTGACCTGGCCTTAAAATCTAACTCATCCTTGAGAGTGGTTTTTAATGCTTCCACTTCTTTTACCTAAACCATGTGTGTTCCATATGACCTCAAATCTAAGCTTAAACATTATATGAGGAGTTCAAAACACAACTTAGTCACTTGTTTTTCTTTCTTGGCATTTATTCAAATAAAAACAGACACATAATATTGTATTGCAAAAAAAAAAAAATCAGAGTTCCAAGCACATCTTGAAAAATCTTTCAGAATTTAGAATACTTGTTTTCTGGGGTATCTTTGATAACATCACTCACTAGAAGACTGTCTCTGTCTTCTATATTTCTGAAGTTTCTGTGTCTAGCTCCTGGCATGGAGTAGACATTCAGAATTATCTGCAAAGGGAATGAGTGAAGGAAATGCTGCCTCTCTGATCCAACACTGACTTAAATATTTTCACACAGTCACTACCAAGAAGTGGAGATTTTTATCCGTTCTGAAAAATGTGCTTTGAGAGCCTAGGATGGCAGGCAGTGTGCAGTGTCCTAGGGAACACAAACATGGAGTTTTGACCCAGAGCATAAGACCCTGGGAATCTGTTCAGGGTGGAGTTTATAAGGGTGTGTGTGTGTGTGTGTGTGTATTATGGGGGGAGAATAACAATGTTCCTTTTTTTTTCTTTTTCTGAAAACTCCCTGACCCAATATAGAACAACTACGATGTACAAATAGGGGGAAGGAGCATCAGAGTTGTGGGTGTGTAGTGTCTTGCCAGGGGCATGCCAAAAGTCAAGTTTTCAAATAGTAAAACTTACTAGGTATTGGGAAATACCACACCCACCCATATCAGCATGGTTCTGAAAACAAAAACAGATGTTCACTATACCTCCATTCCCTGAGTCAACTCTGTCAGCACTCCCAAATATATAGGGTTGAGATCTTTCTTACACCAGGCTCTGTTTATTGGCCTCTTATAGTCCTCAGTCATTTAGGGCCAAAATGAAAAAAAAAAAAAAAGTGGGTTAAGAAAGTATAAGAGTTTTATAAATTATAAAACACCATACAAACATGGGATGTGGTATTTGAGTCTCTGCTTTTTCTTGCTTTGGTTACCCTCCATGTCATGGTAAGCTTTGGGTTATCCTTTGCCTACTTGGTAAAATGCCAGCATCCAATTAAAAAAAAAAAAAAACGATAAAATTGAATAGTAGAACTGAAAGGCAAAGTGGCAGTGGTTGAGAGCAGAGCCTTGGAGATAGACCTGTCTGGCTTCCCACCCTTTTTCCACCACCTCCTGTCTTTGTGGCCTAGAGCAAGCTGCTTGATGGCGCAGTGCTTCAGTTTTCTCACCTGTGAGATGAAAAGGTACTCAGTGAGTATCCATGAACACTCAGAACGGTGCCTGGCACACAGTAAACTGTTACTGTACCTGCTCTGCCATAGAGGAGGAGACTGCAGTTGAGTGGTCGGGAAGTTCTAGCAGCATCACATTGGCTCCCAGCAGCATCTCTGGGTAACGCTGCATTCACAGCGAATCGCCCACCCAATAGAAGTAGAGTCACCTCTCAGTACTACCGACTGCAGTAACAGCAACTAATGTTTATATGGAGTATTTGCTGGGTGCCAGGTCTTTTCGTAAGGGTCATGTTCTAGTATATATTCTCGTAGTAGTCCTATAAAGTAAATACTGTTGTTCCCGTTCTGCAAAGGGAAAAACTAAAACCTAAGAAATTGATTCATCTTAAGTAAATGGCACACAAGGAATTCAAACCCATATAGTTTTTTGTAGAGTCTTTGCTGCTAACCGTTATATCATCTTAGTTCTGCTATTTTTATAGCACAGAACTGGGTATGTCTCTAGGCCTAGTATCTGTGATTGCTACTGTAAAATTATCCATTTTATTTCAGAATGCATACTCTTCCTGAAGTGAGTTGTCTTGGATATCTCTCTATTCCCACCATCTAATACAGTGTACAGTACTCAGTAGGTACTTAATAATGCTTGCTGAACTGCGTTGCGTTATTTCTTAAGCATTCCTTTCTCCCATGTCTGAGTCTTACCATTTCCTCTGCCTAGAGGTATTATTCCTTTATCCCAGTTGTTATTTTTTATATCCTGGATTTTCAACGTCTAGTGCAAATGTGATTTTACCCATAATTATCTTTGCTTCGTCAGAGAATAGTGTCCCACTCTACTGAAGTTTCTATAACACTTGAAAATTAGTTATTTGAGAGACAGCCAGATAGGGAGCTTTCATCCACTGGTTCACTCCCCAGATGCCTGCACATCCAGGGCTGAGCCAGGCCAAAGTCAGGAGCCAGGAATTCAATCCCAGTGTCCCACACGGTGGTAGCGGCCCACTCCTTGAGGCATTACCTTCCTCCTCCCAGGGCATGCATGAGCAAGAAGGCTGGAACGGAGAACAGAGCCAGGACTCAAACTTAGATACTGATATGGGACACGGGCATGACAATCAGCGTCTTCACTGACATGCTGAACGCTGGGCCCCTGTGACATTCTGTACCCCTCCCTGCGCAGTGTTTTTGTGTCATCCTCCAGTTGTGTATGCACTTTGATTTAACTTAGTTTCTTTCAGTCAGGAGCTGTTTTAGTGTATTATTGCTACACCTTAAGGCTTTCATACAGCTTAGCACAGTGCCTTAAAAGAGTGCCCATTTGATGACTGACTGAATGCAAAACATTGGAGAGAAAGAGATTTTTTCCCCACTAGCTTATTCTACCTTTTTCAGCCTTTTCATTTCAGACCAGAGAGCCCTATTGCATCCTAGGTTTGGAATCAGTTGGTGGGCACTCTATGGAGCATGAAAAAATATTGTTTCCACTGGAGCAACGGAAGTAAGAGAATCATTTTAGGGTGTCACTGTAGTGTGAAAAGTTTTGACATTTAAAACAAAACAAGGCAGGAGGAAAAGAGTTCATTCTGCAGTTGGAGCCTCCTGCCAGCATAGGCTCCGAGCCCTCTGAGCAGCATGCTCACCTGAAACCCCGCCAGACTTACAGATGTTTCCTTTGGCTCTGGTATGAAGAGCCACACTGCAGTTCTCAGGAACAATTCTGCTCTGGCAGGGGCTGATGTAACAGGGAGTGGGGCAGCACACAGAGAAATTGCTTCGCAGGTCCTTATCCGTTTTCTGGCTTCTTAGGTCCTGTGGTGCATGCTGCCTTTTTCGTTTGAGTTGTCATACATCACTCTATTCACTTAGTGCCAACACATATAACCTTTTCATGAGGCCATGAAAACTCCGCTTAGCTGAGTGTGGATTTGGAACTCTAAGACGATATGTTTTGCCTTCCCCTGGGATCCTAAAAGTTCCCTGAAGGTCATACATGGGTGAATGGCACTTTTCCAGACTTGGCTTTTCTTCCTGTGAGGATTCAGATTTTATAATGTGAAGGAAAATTTGTTTCTAAGAACCAGAGAGGCAGTCGACTCAAGGGAAATGAGTAGATAAGAAGTTGAAATAAGTGTCAGGAATTCTATAGGCTAGTGTCTGTTACCTCTCATGTTGCATCCCGAGTTTTAAACTTCCCCTTGGAACTAGATATTCTACCAGCATGCACTACATTCCAAAACTGAACTTGGTATCCACCTTTCTTGTGGTTATCTCTTTGCTGCCAATAGAACCACCTTTCTTCCTATCAAACAGCCTCAAAATCTTGGGAATTGTCCCTGACTCCTGCCTCTGCTTGTCACATTGATTCTTAGGGATCTGAGACTCTCACATTCTTAGAATTGTTCTGTCCAGGCCTGCTGACACTACTATTTGTACCACTTCCTTAGAATTTTGCCATAAGCTTTCAAATGATCTTTTGTTTTTAGCAGCTTTACTGAGGCATAATTGAATTAATAAGAATTAAAGTACTTTTCATATACTTAAAATGTGACTTTTACAGTTTTTTTCTTTTTTTAATACTTATTTTATTTATTTGAAAGTGAGAGTCATAGAGAGAAAGATAGAGATTTTCCATCCACTGGTTCACTCCCCAAATGGCTGCAACAGCTGGGGCTTGTCCAGGCCAAATCCAGGAGCCAGGAGCTTCATCTCAGTCTCCCATGTGGGTACAGGGGATCCAGGGACTTGGGCCATCTTCCACTGCTTTCCCAGGCACATTAGCAGGAAGTTGGGTCCGAAGCAGAGTAGCCAGGATTTGAACCAGGCACCCAAATGGGATGCTGACACTGCAGGCAGCAGTTTAACCCATTTCGCCACAACACCAGCCTCTAAATTTTTTTTTTTTCAATTTTCATTTTATTTGAAAGGTATAGAGACACAGAAAGGGGCAAAGAAATCTTCCATCTGCTGATTCACTCCCCAAATACCCATAATAGCCAAGAGTTGGGGGCTGGGGCGGGGGGGAGGCGCAAGTGAAAGGCAGGAGGCCAGCGCCTGATCCACATCTCTCACATGGGTAAGCAGGAACTCAGGTACTGAGCTGCCTCCCAGAGTGTGCATTAGCAGAATAGTGGATCAGAAGTACGGAAGCCTGCACTTGAACCTTGCGCTCTGATGTAGTATGTGGGTGTTCCAAACGGCATCTTAACTACCACACCAAACACCTACCACTTAAAGTATTTAAGATGTGAAAAGCTCCGATAGGAGCACAAGTACACCTGTGAAATCATCACTGCACTCAAAGTAGCAAACACTCCTTGGCACCGGGAAGCTTCCTTGGGTTCCTTTGGAATCCCTTCCTTTTGCCTCCATACCCCAACCACTGTTTGGCTTTCTGTGACTATATATGATTCCAGTTCCTAGAATTTATATAGCTATAATCATACAGTGTGTAATTTTAAAAATATGGCTGTTTTCACTCAGTATGGCTCATATTTTAAGATTCAGTAGCAGTTGTTCCTTTTTTATTGCCGAGTAGGATTCTATGGAATGGAAATACCAGATTGTTTACCTGTTCTCCTGACTGGCAGAGGAACTGGTAAACCCACATGGGTTATTGCCAGTTTGTGGCTATTTAAGAAACAAGGCTGCTATGAACAGTCCAGTACAAGCATTTCTATAGACATGTGCTTTTCTTTCTCTTAGCTGAACATCTGGGAGTAGAATGACCAGATCACGTAGTAGGTTTATATTTAACCTTTAAAGAAACAGCCAAATTGTTTTCTAAAATGATTGTACCATTTTATATTCCCACCAGCAATGTCTGAGAGTTTTAGTTTCTCTATATGCTTGCTTTGCATAATCAGTATTTCCAATGAACTGTTCTAATATGTGTGTAATGTGTAGGTCTGTGTGGCTTTAATTTTCATTTGCCAAATGGTTAGCATCTTTTCATGTGCTTGACACCTGTTTATCTTCTATAAGGGAAGTGTCACTTTATATATTTGGCCTGTTTTTTTTTAAAGATTTATTTATTTATTTGAAAGTCAGAGTTACACACAGAGAGAGCAGAGGCAAAGAGAGAGAGAGAGAGAGAGAAAGAGAGAGAGAGAGGTCTTCCATCCACTGGTTCACTCCCCAATTGGCCACAATGGGTGGAGCTGCACTGATCTGAAGCCAGGAGCGTCCTCCAGGTCTCCCAAGTGGGTGCAGGGACTCAAAGACTTCGGCCATCTTCCACTGCTTTCCCATAGCTTTTTTTTTCCTAAAGTACTCTTATTGTTAATTTTCCAGAGTTATAGATATGTTCTATATTCAAGGCCTTTATCAGATAGATCTTTTGCAATAATTGCTGCCAGTCTCTTTGTTTTTAACAATATCTTAGAAAAGTAGAAATTTTTAATTTTAGTGAAGACTCACCTATTAATTTGCTCCTTTTCTGATTATGCTTTCAGTGTAATAGTAAAAAAAAAAAACATAACCCAAGTTACAAAGATTTTTATCTATATTTTCTTCTAGAAGTTATATAGCTTTAGATTCTACATTGTAGTATATGATCTAATTAGTTAATTTTTACATGTAATATAAATTATTGTTGAAGCTCATATTTTTGCCTGTAGATATACAATTATCTGTTCATCATTTGTTCTTTGTCCACTGATTGTCTGCGGACCTTGGTCAAAAACCATTTGTTCATATGTGTGTCAGTTTATTGCTAACCTGTCTAATCTGTTCCATTGATCTCACATTGCACTGATCATTGTAGCTTTATGATGAATCTTAAAATTAGATGCTGTAACTCTGCTCCTTCTCAGTTATTTTGGTTATTCTAGGTCCTTGAACTCTCTCTGAATTTTAGAATCAAGTAGCAGTTTTTATGACAAAATCCCACTACATTTTTATTGCATTGAATGCATTTAACTTGGACATTAATCTGAAGAGAATTAACAACTTATCAATACTGAGTCTTCCAACCCATGAAATTGTCTATTTCTCCATTTATTTAGATATTTTAAATTTCTGTCACAATTATTATATAGTTTTAAATGTTTAGATCTTTGCAGAGCCTTTTTTCCTGAAGTATTTCATATTTTCTAATCCTATTCTACATAATGCTCTTTATTTGCTATTTCCAAGTTGTTTGTTTCTACAAATAGAAACACAGTGGATTTTCACATATTGTGTGTGTGTGTGGATATATATATATATATATATATATATGTTTAAATATATTTGAAGTATCTTATTTGATTTCCAAATATTTGAAACTTATTCAGGGATATTCTATTAGTAACTTCTGATTTAATTTAACTGTGGTAAGAGAACATACCTTGTATAGTTTGAGAGTGTTTAAAATTGTTGAGACTTACTTGATTCCCTGTAACATGACCTGTCTTGTAAAGTGTATCATGTGCTTCAGAAAAGAACCTTTCCTCCTGTTCTTGAACATAGTGTTCTGCAGAAATCAATTTGGTAATGTATAAATCTGTACCTTTACTAGCATATATATATATATATATATATATATATATATATACTCTGTTTTATCAGTTATTGGGGGAGGCTATTGAAATCAACTTCCAGTTACTATTATGGCTTTATTTCTACTGGAAATTCCATTTTTCCTTTTTTTGTATTTTGCAAGTTGGTTCTTTGGTGCATAGATATTTTTGACTATTTGTGTCCTCTTTGTTAATTGATCCCTTTGTTATTTTGAAATTACCTTCTTTATTTGTGGAATTATCCTTTGCTTTGAAATCTACTTTGCCTCATATTAATATACCTACTGTTTTCTTTTGACTAATGTTAAATGTTATCTTTTTGCGTTCTATCACATTTAACCTACTTTTTACTTGTAAAGTATGTTTTGTCTAGATAGCACATAGTTATGTCTTTTTAACAATCATTTCTTGGGCCAGCATTGTGGCATAGCAGCCACTACCTGCAACACCAGCATCCCATGTAGGTGCCAGTTTAGGTCATGGCTGCTCCACTTCCCATCAAGCTCTCCACTAATGGCCTGGGAAAAGCAGCATAAGATGGCCCAAGTGCTCAGGGCCCTACCACCATGTGGGAGACCTGCAAGAGACCCCTGGCTCCTGGCTTTGTCCTGGTCCAGCTCTGGCCATTGCAGTCATCTGGAAAGTGAACAACTGGGTGGAAGACCTCCCCCTTCCCTTTCCCCTTCTCTCTATGTAACTCTGACTTTCAGATAAACAAATCTTTTAAATTTAAAAAAAAAAATCATTTCTGACAAGCTCTGCCTTTTTAAAAAAATTCTTTTAAGGATTTTTATTTATTTACTTGAGAGGTAGAGTTACAGAGAGAAGGAGAGACAGAAAGGTCTTCCATCCTCTGATTGACTCCCCAGATGGCTGCAATGGCCAGAGCTGGGCTGATCTGAAGCCAGGAGCTTCTTCTGGGTCTCCTGAATGGAAGGGCCTAAGCCCTTGGGCCATCTTCTACTGCTTTCCCAGGCAATTAGCAGGGAGCTGGATAGGAAGTAGAGTAGCCGGGACTCAGCTGACACCCATATGGCATGCCAGAGTCATAGGTGGAGGCCTGGCCTATTACGCCTTTTAACTGTAGTGTTTAGATAAGTAAGATTTAATGTGATCATTGATAAAGTTAGGTCCCTCATCTCACTGTTTTTTATTTCTCTTCTCTGTTCCTCACTTCTTCCTCTTTTTCTTTCTTCTTTCTGGTTACTTTTTATTCCATTTTATCTCCTTTTTGTTGACTTATTCAGCTATAACTTTTATTGTTTTAGGGATTGCTTTAGAGTGCATGTTAGATATCTTTACCTAATCACAGTTTACTCTCACTAATAGTGTACAGCTCCATGAATGGTATGAAAATATGATGGTGGATTTCTTCCATTTATGCACTACCAGCCTTTACATTATTATTGTCAGGTATTTTAGTTTGACACGTTATGAATACATTGTGATGATTTTTGTTTACTTAATCAAATTTCTGTTAAAGAGATTTAAGTTAAAAGGAAAATACCTTACATGTTAACCCATGAAGTTATTTCTGGTGTTCTCTCTCCTTTGTATAGATCCTTATTTCCTTCTGGTATCATTTTCATTCTATCTGAGGGACTTTTTTTTAACATTTCTTGCATAGTACACCATCTTGTGTAAATTCTTTCACCCTTTTTATGTCTGAAAACATTTATTTTGCCTTTATTTTTAGAGTAAATTTTCTCCAACTGTAGAGTTCTGGATTAACAGGCTTTTTTTTTTTCTTCAGTATTTCAAATATGTTAAACCACTGTCTTCTCAACATTGTTTCTGATGCCATCTTTATTTTTGTTTCTCTGTATTATGAGTTTTTTATTACTAGGTTTGAGGAATTTGATTATAATGTATCTTAGTTTCATTTTCTTCATTTCTCCTGAACTTGGAGTTTAGTGAGCTTTTTGACTATGAACTTAGTGACTCTTCACATGTGGAAAACTTTCAGCCCTTTTGTTAGGTATCTTTTTTCTGTGCCCTGTCCTCTCTGTTCCTTGGAGCTTCCAGTAACCCATATATTTGGTCAGCTGAGGTTGTCTTACAGCCTACGAATGAATTTTACTACTTTTTTTTTCAGTTCTTACATCTCTTTGTGTTTCACTTGAAACATAGTTTATTAACATTTCCCTCTATATTTAATCTGCCTTTAATCCCAGCCCTTGTCTTTTCATCTCAGACACTGTAGCTTTTATTTTGGGGTACAGGCAACTAACAGTATTTGCTGTGTAATGTAGGCTGTGTTGGACACTGATTTGTTTGTCCAAAGCCTCCTGCTTTTTATGAGAAATGGCTCT
Organism: Lepus europaeus; assembly: GCF_033115175.1. Taxonomy (NCBI): domain Eukaryota; kingdom Metazoa; phylum Chordata; class Mammalia; order Lagomorpha; family Leporidae; genus Lepus; species Lepus europaeus. The sequence continues at coordinate 70,203,240 of NC_084840.1, read as the reverse complement.
CTCATTCCCAGGACTGGATACACAAAAACCCTCCTCATCCCAATTATTAGACATTACCAGTGCACCTCTGCATTTATTATTCTGTGATTATCCCCTTGGCTAAAGCCAGTATTTCCCCAATGGCTGAAACTGTAATAGTAGAAAATGAGAGAAAAAGAGGGAATGTTTATTGTCATTTAGACAGGAAAATCACAAGAGACCTACCAACAGAGAAAGATAGATCTACAGGGGTGAGCAGGAATGAGAGATGGCAAGATGACTTAGGGATATTTGAGCCCTTCCCATTTACTCTTGGAAAGACCCACATTTCTATCCATGGGTTCCATTAGACACTTCACTTTTTTAAGATTTCATTTGTTTATTTGAGAGGCAGAGTTAGAGAGAGAAGGAGAGACAGAGAGGTCTTCCCTTCCTCTGGTTCACTCCCCAAATGGCCACAACGACCAGAGCTGGGCCAACCTACAGCCAGGAGCCAGGAGCTTCTTCTGGGTCTCCCACATGGGTGCGGGGACCCAACCACTTGGGCCATCCTCCACTGCCATCCCAGGACATAGCAGAGAGCGGGATTGAAAGAGGAGAAGCTGGGACATGAACTGGTGCCCATGTGGGGTTCTGGTGTCACAGGCGAAGGCTTAGCCCACAATGCCACAGTGCTGGCCCCAACACTTTACTTTCATTTTAACAACTTTCCCTTCTGTGCTAATTTAATTTGAATAAGGTTTCTGATCTTTGTAATCCAAAAGAGCCCTAGTTAATACATGGGCCCTCAGATATTTTCAAATTTAATTATTGTGTTTAATGTTTCAAAGTCCATTTTGAGTCTTTTTGTGTTCCAGTTCTCTACTTACCTTTTGAAACATACTAAATATAGGGATAATAAATATTTTAAAGTCTTTGCTAATCCTGCCATCTGTGTCACTATTTCCCGCTTGCAAAGTGAGGCCTTCCTGAGTCCTATATTCAGTGAGCCCTGCATTGTGAGTTTTTCTAATCCTGCTGATAGAAACAAGCACTCATCTGAGCCTTTAATCCTTTTTCTTTTAAATTATTTATTTATTTAATTTGTTTGAAGGCAGAGAGAGACCATTACTCAGCCATAAGAGTCAAATCCTGTCTTTCCCAACAAAATGGATGCAGTTGAGACCATTATGCTTAGTGAAATCAGTCATTCCCAGAAAGACAAACACAAAGTTTTCTCTGATATGTAGTAACTAATATAGAGAGTACAAGAAAAAAGTGATGTTGATGAATGAAATTGACATCTTGAGATTTGATTATTGTTTATTGCCCTTGTCTACTCCTGAGGAACAGTGGTCTTCCTACTTAATACTTGTTGAATTCTTTCATTAAGTGGAAGATTAAGCTTGTGATTATAAAGTAAATTGAAAGTTTATCATTGCAAAAATTAAAAGAAAAAATAAGGGCAGGAGGGGGAGAGTGGAAAGAATCTTTATGCTCTTAAAACTGTATATATGGGCTGGCGCCATGGCTCCCTTGGCTAATCCTCCGCCTACGGCACCGGCACCCCGGGTTCTAGTCCTGGTTGGGGCACCGGATTCTGTCCCAGTTGCTCCTCTTCCAGTCCAGCTCTCTGCTGTGGCCCGGGAGGGCAGTGGAGGATGGCCCAAGTGCTTGGGCCCTGCACCTACATGGGAGACCAGGAGGAAGCACCTGGCTCCTGGCTTTGGATCGATGCAGCACACAGGCCGAAGTGACCATTTGGGGGGTGAACCAACGGAAGGAAGACTTTTCTCTCTGTCTCTCTCTCTCTCTAACTCTGCCTGTCCAAAAAAAAAAAAAAAAAGTATGTATGAAAGTCTATTCCCTTTAAATAAATAAATACTTTTAAAAAGAGAGATCTCCCATCTGCTAATTCACTTCTCAGATGCCTGCAATAGCGAGGGCTGGGCCAGGTTGAAGCCAGGAGCCAAGAAACCAACCTGAATGTGGGTGGTAGGGACCAAACTACTAGAGCCACGACCTGCTACCTCTAACAGGTGTGCATTAACAGGAAACTGGAAGCAGGAACAGAATTTGAACCTAGGCCCTTCAATATAGGACACTGGCATCCCATGCTGTCTTACCTGCTACGCCAAATGCCTGCCCCCAGCCTTTAATCGTTCTGAATGATTCTTTACCTTGACCTTTGATAGCTTCTTTACTCGCATTGCATTGACCAGCAGTTTACTGACTACTTGAATGGTACCTTATACAGACCTCAGGATTTCTCTCAACGTGGCTCCTTCCTTTTCACTACTCTCCATGGGAATCCCTACTCTGAACTTCTCAACTCAGGGAATCTCCTGGGTTCTGCCAAGCTTCTGTCACCCTGTACTCTTGGCCTAGAAACTCCTCCAGGGTAGTAAGCAGTTTGCAAGCTGGAGGATCCATCCAGGCCAGAAGCAGAGTCTGGTTTTCTTGATTGTCTCTCGTAAGCCCAGTTCCTTTCTCACAGTGCCATTGTATTTATCTGAAGGATAAATGTCACAACACTGGTTATGACATGTGAAGCCTTAGTGGCATCACATTGCCTAGTTAATACAACTCAGATTCCTTGGTCACGTTTTCCCAGGTCTTCCCTGAATCGTTCTGTGGTTTCCTCTTAATTGATTGACCATCTTCCTTGTCACTCCTATGCGGATATTACCTAGAATTCCTGTGTGCTATCTCTTTACTGTTGACAGCTTTCCTTTCTTAAGAACCTACTGTTTCCTACAAAATTTCATCACATCTGCAAGTTGAAAATAGTTTTTTGCTCCGAGCTTCTAAGATTTATATATACCTCTTCTTGACCTGTCACTTTCAGATGCACATGTCTTCTCTATCTTTAAATCACTTGAGGACAGGATTCCTGTCTGGTTTGTGTGCTCTTAGAAGTATACAATATAGGCCGGCACCGTGGCTTAACAGGCTAATCCTCCGCCTTGCGGCGCCGGCACACCGGGTTCTAGTCCCGGTCGGGGCGCCGGATTCTATCCTGATTGCCCCTCTTCCAGGCCAGCTCTCTGCTGTGGCCCGGGAAGGCAGTGGAGGATGGCCCAAGTGCTTGGGCCCTGCACCCGCATGGGAGACCAGGAGAAACATCTGGCTCCTGGCATCGGATCAGCACGATGTGTCGGCCGCAGCGGCCATTGGAGGGTGAACCAACGACAAAGGAAGACCTTTTTCTCTGTCTCTCTCTCTCTCTCACTATCCACTCTGCCTGTCAAAAAAAAAAGAGAAGTATACAATATATACACAGCATGCAGTTCATACATTTTTTAAACACACATTTATGGAGAATCTTGTGAATGTATGCTGAATAGGTATTGATGAAACTTTAACCTAATGATAAAGATTATCCTCAACCGCGAGTAACGGGAGATTCAGTTATGTGCAGAATATTTCCCTCCCTACTCCCTGCTTAGCTAGAAAAATCTCTTCTTCCTCAGTATCTGGGTTTGCATGCAATAATTGCACTTTGATTTTTCTGTCTTTGTATTCCCACAACCCAGCACTGTACCTGGCTCAGGAAGTGGTTGTTTAATCACAGCAGTAACTCTCAATGGGAAGTAGTCTCAAAAGAATTACTTTTTAAAAAATCCACCAAGTAGGCTGTACCATGAAAGCTCTAAGGAGAACTTTTGTCTTCCAAAATCTGTCTGAAATACTGAAAGCATTCAAGCAAGGAGAAAGCAAAAAACTAAATTTTGACTACCCATCACTGGATTTTCTCTCCCTTATTTGAAAAGCCCATTGAAATGATTCAGCTTTCCTAAGGCACCTTGAGTAGTCAAATTCAGAGAGACAGAACCTAGGATGGTAAGTGCCAGGGACTGGAGGGAGGAAGAGAGTTATCTCCTAATGGGTGTGGAAGTTTGCTTAGGGAAGGTGTAGAAGTTCTGGAGATGGTTGATGGTGATGGCTGCATTATAACATCATTATACTTAATATACTTAACAATGGTAAAAATGGTGAACTTGTGTTGATTTACATATATGTGTATATATACACACACACACACACACACATATATATAAATTTAATTCAAAAGAAAAAAAGTAACAGGTAGAGACAGAGAACTCCTATTTGCTGATTCACTCCCTAAATGGCTACAACAGCCTGGGGTTGGACCAGGCTCAAGCCAGGAGCCAGGAACTCCATCTGAGTCTCCTACGTGGGTGGCAGTAGCCCAAGCTACTTGAGTCATCATGTGCTGCTTTCCCAGGCTCAATAGTAGGAGCTGGATCAGAAATGGAGCAGCTCAGGCTTGAACTTGTACTCTGATATGGGATGCCAGCGTTGTAGACAGTGGCTGAACCCACTGTGCCACAGCACCAGCCTTGTTACCTATATATGTAACCATATGTAACACACACATATATATGTATTTATTCCCAGTTTAAAAAGAGGGAGAGAGAGAAAATCCAGTGAATTTCTGAGCATGTTTATGGAAATATTACAGGTAAACTGTAAATCTGGGTTTAAATTCCAGTTACCTGAGGTTGGACAAGCTGCTTATCTCTCTGAATCTGGCCCTTCATCTGTGAACAGTGCCTACCTGGCCTGTTGCCTGTGACATAGTGAACACTCATAAATGTTCATATAGTTCTTTTCTCTTTCGGTGCTATTCAGAAAGCTGTCTTGCACAATCCTATCCAGATTTGGTCATAGAGGGTAGGTATGATGACTTGGAAAGAGGCAGTGTTTTGATTTATCTAAACCAGTTGAAACTAGGACCTCTGTTCTCATGTTTCTTTTTCTTTGTAAGATTTATTTTCTTTATTTGACAGGAAGAAACAGGGAGTAGGGGAGAGAGGAAGAGAGAGAGAGGTCAGTCTTCCATTTGCTGGTTCATTCCCCAAATGGCAGCAACAGCTGGGGCTGGGCCAGGCCAAAGCCAGGACCCTGGAGCTGCATCCAGGTCTCCCACATGGGTGGCAGAGGCCCAGGTACTTGGGCCATCTTCCACTGCCTTCCTAGACACACTAGCAAGAAACTGGATTGGAAGAGAAGCAGCTGGGACTCAAACTGGTGCTCCAGCACAGAATGCCCACGTCTCAAGCAGCAGCTGTGCCACAGATGTTTTCCCCAGCCTTTGTGTTTCTCAGAGGCACCATCAGAGCACAGAACCCTGTGTTTGTCATCTTGGGAGGTACCCTGGACAGGGACACTGTGAGGTCTGTCTGGTGTTGCAGTAGGGAGGAGATGACCTTTAGGACACCAGCTACTGACAAACTATTCTCAGGAAAGTGACCTGTGGGGAACAAAATGGCCGTGACCTGGAAATCTGAAGCCACAGAGACACTGAGGGAAATTGGAACCTAGGTTACCCTCTTTCTGGCTAGCATTCTGTTTAGGAGATGGAAATAGGTACTCCCAGGCTTCCTTATTGCCAAAGCTCAGACTTTTTCCAGATTTTCAGACTCCTTTTGGTGTTTAAATTTCTGAACAAAGTGATCATTCAGTACGGTTGTGGAGAAATAAATCTCAAAAGAGGAGGGAGGAGATGGGTACACAACAGCTCTCTGGTTTATTCTCCCTCCCTGTTCTTACAGTGGAGTCCCTGTCCGTATTGACACCTCAGGGACTTTTCCTGGGTTGTTGCTTTTTGCCCAAAGGAGCTAATTAGGAGTGTGAGATTGTCATCTGCTCATCTCTGGTATTCGGTGACTTCCTGAAGGTTCCCATCAATTTTAAGGAGCCAGTTGTTTTACCTGTACATCTGTGCAGCCCCTGAGGCTGAGGTCTTGTCAGAGTTGTGCCCACTGAAGAGGGTGCTTGTGTTTAGTCACGGCTGGGGTGGGGCTCTTGCAGCACAGTCACAGAACACTCCAACAAGAAGTTCCAAGGAAGCACGCCACCTGAATTAGTGTCTTGCTCTGGCCCCACCAGAGTGGAGATTACAGAGACCTGTAGTCATTCGGAAGCACCAGCCATACTGCTCCCTTTATTCTCCTAGCGTCACAGGGAACCAGTTGTTTTTGATTCCCAGGCAGCCATTTCTCACACGCTGAGTAGCTTGCAGCAAAAATGTGCCATCGCAGTCCTGTCTGGCCCTGTTGCTGTGTCTGACCACTGGAGGGGAGGCTGCAGTGTCGGCTGCTTATACTGATGTACAAGATTGCGCAAGGGCTGCGTTTCCATGGAAGTCTACCCCAGTCCTCTCACTTCCCGTGTAGCTTCTACCCCCTGACGGGCTGTCATAGCAGTTACGGGTGAGCCTTCTGATTCTGGACAGGAGTCGGCAACTTGGAGACCTGCTCCAGACACTAGTTACCTCCGGTGTGACCTGGAGTAAGCAGCTCACCCTCTCAGAGCCCCTTTCACAGGACTGAAGTTCAAGTAAGTTAGAATGGCTTGGAGAAGTTGGAAAGACAGAAACAATGTTGCCTCGACTCCATTCCTAGGCGTTCTGTTTGAATTCCTGTGCAGAAGGACCCAGGCAACATCCAGGGATTTTCTGGTGATTCGGAAATGCTTCCAGAGTTGTAAAGGACCTGAAAGACAAAACAGAAGTGCTTTGATAAATTTAGTTTGGTGGGTACAACCGTCATTGTCCACTCATCTGGGAGGCGTCCAAGAACTTTAGCCCTGCTTACAGAAAGATCCTGTAACCATTCCTGACTTTTCAATAACCGCCTCGGGCCATGTTTTAGTGAGAATTAGCTGCCGTGGTTCTCAGCCCCAGATGCACACACCTCCACGTCTCCAGCTGCTCGCCGGATTTCCACTGACTTTCCTGAGGAATAACCTAATAGTCTCCCCCTTGGAGAACACGGTTTCCTCACGCACTGTGAAAAGACAGGCACACCTCTCAGAAGTTGTGATTGCTTCCTGGTTGGAAAACCCTCGGGGGCTCCTTCAGCAAGGCTGGTGCCAAATATAAGGCAGCAGGGGAAAAGAGTGGTTTTGATGGATAAGGTCATTCAATTCAGTCTCAAAATCGTGGAGGTGGGCATCTGTGTGAATGTGAAAAGAGCAACTCAAAAGTTTGCGACAGGCAAGTGCAGTCATTCTATTTAAATGAGCACAGAAGAAAATCTCACCACAAACTGCATTAGCTAAAGATGGTTCTCTACAATAGGATGTAATTGAATTATGGTAGGATCTGTGTTCTTGCTAAAGCCCTGGCAGCCCCGTCTGGGGCTGATGCCGTCTTCAGCCAAGCATTCCTGTTTGTTCCACCTGAGGCTTTCTGTGGGGTAGACATGGAGGGAGCCAGATTTGCCCGATGCTAGGTTTTCAGCAGAAGAGATGACACCTTTGGAGAGTCCAGCCCAGTTTTCACAATGAGAAAGTAATAATACAGGTTTAACCAGAAGAATGTTATGTAAAAGATACTGATTTTATGCATGTTGTCATTATTTTGTTAATGGAATAGCTTTTCCAGGAATTTCTCAAACATACATGCTTGTGTGGTGCTTCAAATTCAGAGATTTATGAAGCTTGATTTTGGTATAATCCTGGGAAAGAGTCCAAGGAGACCCCAATCATCCTCATTTTGTGAATGAGAAAGCTGACATTTATATGTTTTAAGCAGCATTCATATGGCTAGGAATTTGATAGTTCAGGGGGGTAAACTTTTTATTTTTATTTTTTTAAGATTTATTTATTTATTTGAAAGTCAAAGTTACACAGAGAGAGAGAGAGAGAGAGGTCTTTTATCCATTGGTTCACTCTCCAGTTGGCTGCGATGGCTAGAGCTGTGCCAATCTGAAGCCGGGAGCCAGGAGCTTCTTCTGGGTCTCCCACGCAGGTACAGGGGCACGAGGACTTGGGCAGATTTGGGCAATTCTATTGCTTTTCCAGGCCATAGCAGAGAGCTGGGTCGGAAGTGGAGCTGCTAGGACTCGAACCAGCGACCATATGCGATGCCGGCACTGCAGGCGGTGGCTTTACCCACTTCACTACAGCACCGGCCCCAGATAGACCTTGTAATCTTAAAACTCTAACTTCATTGCTTTTTCTGTGTTATATTTTCTTAAAGCTTTTAAAGATAGTTTTATGTTGAGTTTTCATTTTGAAATGAAAAATGAGAGAATGGAAAATTTTGAAGTGAAACATTAACCTTTGCCCAGTAACCCAGTTATGTCTGTGTTTTGGCGTTCATCTAACCCATTAGAATCAGTAAGTTCTTTTTCTGCAAATGGTTTCCTCAAATGTTCTAGGTCCAAATACTAATCACTGAAGTAGGGTGAAAAGTAAGGCAACGTACATGAAGAGTATAATTGCCTGTACCCTTTAAATAGACACTTCCTAACCCCTCCTTTTGTTACTTTTCACAAAGATCGGTGACATGTTAATCTCGTATGATGCAGTTTTAGCATGAGTGTAATAGTAAATTTTTGACCGTTTCACTGAGCTAGATAGCAGTTTCTGGATCTGGAAGAAAGTAATACTGGTTGCAGACACTCCTAAGTATTTATTTACCATGGGGAAGTTCAACTCGATTTTTATTTGCGGTCTGCTTCATAGGAAGCAGTAATCCCTCATGTTTTATAGCACCATCTAGGTTACAGAAATCCTGATGACTGTTGGACAGGCCATATCTGAGGAAGGGAATGGAGGAGAGCTGTGACCTTAGTGGCCTCGGCTCTGAGTTAGAATTTTCACTGGGCTCTTTTTCACATCCTGTCCCATCTTAGTGGAATGGGGACCATAATGCTTTATCCTGCATAGCTGAGAAGGAGCTTTTGAAATGCCTTTTTGGAAGCTATAGAAATCTGTATTTATTGTCAGTGTTCAACTGTTAACTTAAGCTCACCTCCCCTCACACTTCTAGGTGTGATAATATTTCTCATTGTGTCACAACAGAACAATGTCACAGTTGGCACTCGCACTGTCCTTTTCCTAGAATATCCCCAGAGTGCTCTCTGTGAGTGTTAACTGCTACTTGGTTCATTCTTCTGTGCCAGAGAGAAGAGAAACACAGGAGGTACCTAGAGGACAATGAGTGTGGTCGGTCATCCCGAGAGGCAGGGAGTAAAAATCGGTATTCCCCGAGTCCTGCTTTTGTGGTTTTCCTGCATCATGTCATCAAGTCCTTGAAGCCGTACATGGGTGCCATTTCTTTTTATCCCTTAGCATTTCCTGATTGTCAGACATGAACCTGCCACACTCATCCAGGCCAGTGGCAATGCTTGTAGAAAGTAGTGCCACTAAAGAAAACAGGATCAGAGAGAAATTACATTCAGTTTTGGCTGGCATCTGATTGGAATTCAGACAGAAATTGATTTCCCATTCCAAGGTACCATAAACCAAGTTCTGTTGGCAGAACTTGGCACCACAGCTGTACACTTGCTGGAGAAGGAGGGGAAAGGATTTGCAGTCACTAAGGCAGTAAGCAGCCACCTCAACCTGGTCATATTTTATATGAACTGGCACTGGCAAGCTGCATATCATTTATCTTCTTATTCCTTGTACCACATTGCCTCCCACTTGAGGCCAAGAACATTACAGCTGTGCCAAAGAGTGGGTGGAAAAATAGCCTTATTATTAACCTGAGTTGAAAACATAATGGCTTTTTGAATGCCTTCATTCACAGATGTAGTCGCACAAAATATTAATACCCTTTCCTGAAGCGAGTCTTCCTTTAAACCTCCTTTGTCCACGTCTGTGTGAGAAGAGCACATCCTAGGACAAAATTAGCCCCCTAAGAATTACTTTATACTTTACATTTGCATGTAGCTTGAGTTCATAATTGGGCTATTTTTATTGGCTAGCAGCTGTATTATCATATAAATCCTTGAATATGTAATTTAGAGTCATTTAGACCAATCATCCCACAGTAACCCTGAGCAGCACATGAGCATCGTCAGCCTCTTCCTACAGAAAGAAAATGAAGACATGAGGAGACATTTGGCAAAAGCCCCTTAGCTTCTGCTGGAGCAAATTCAGGTTTTTAAACTCCAGGGTTTGGGTTCTGTGTTTGATAGTAACTTACATTTTTGTAAAATTCATCTGTTAATAAGGGTAACTTCACATGCCTTTGTCACTTTCCTCCCCATGCTAGTTCCCTGAGAATGTAGGGTAGGAATGAACATAATCATTTTATACAGAAAAGAAATCTGTGGCTGAAGGAGGTCAGTGACTTGCCCAAGCTGAGAAAAGTGGGGCAAAAGCCATCATAGACAACTCTCCTGTGTTCTTTCTTGATTTTTTTTTTTTCAACCATTTATTCATTTGAAAGGCAGAATAACAGAAGAGAGGGAAAGGGAGGGATCTCCATTCACTCTGGGCCAGGCCAAAGCCAGGAGCTAGGAACTCCATCCTGGTCTCTGACCTGGGTGCTCGGAGCCCATATACTTGGGCCACCTTCCACTGCTTTCCCAGGCACATTAGCAGGAAGCTGGGTCAGAAACAGGGCAGCCAGGACTGGAATTGAGACTCTGATACTGGATGTCACTGTTACACCTGACAGCTTAAGTCACTGCACCACAGGGCTAGCCCCTCTCCTGTGTTCTTTCTTTCCCACTACGGGGGCAGTCAGATCCCCTGGACCCTCCCGTTTTAATGTGCAGCACCTCCTTTCATGTTCATTCACATGGGTAAAAAAAGGTTTTGTGGCTTAAGTAGCATCCATTTTCATCTCGAGTTTCAGTTCCCATAAAATAAACAGATACTCAGCAGTAAAAGGCCCCAATTTGACATTATCAAATGTCACAGGGGAAAAAGAAAACAAAAAATCATTTTCTGTACCCTCCAGAATACAGTTTCATCTCCAGGTTGCTTAATACCTCCAGTGAGAGCAGCAGCCACAACATTTATTGGCCATCTTTCAATGAACCACTTTTTCCATTAAACAATACACAGTGGAAGTAACACAGACTGTCCTTTGGACCGCGTTGCTTGATCCACCCAACAGACTCTCACTTCTCTTCCACTTACACAGTCGATAGTAGCAGGAGAAGGGAGCAACTCTTACTTCTTTATTCCCAAGTGGGTATCTGATATTTAGCTGCATGTAGACAAAAATCTGTTCATTTCCTGTGTGCTTAGTTTGTTGGTATATACTGGAGCACTTCAGAAAATTTGCTTGGAACTAAATGATAAGTTTATTTTGCTCCAAAAAAGTAAAAAAAAAAAAAATGTAGAAATCTGTGCATACAAAGGTTCTTTAAAGATTTCATAGAAAATGTCTATTATGAAAAGACTGTGCATGAATTTGAAAACTTACTTGCACCAAAATAACTTTTAATGATATTTTTTCCACAAATTTTCTGAAATTACCCGCATAGTTACTGTGATTTCAGCTAACTTCTTTGTGAGGACTCTTCTGTATCTTTGATGCTGACAATTTTATTGTGGATATTTCTGTTTTGTTTGTTATTTTTGTAAAATGTATTTTTTGTGGACGCTTCAAGGCTGTTACAGAACACTGTATTATTCAGTACAGAAGTTGCATTAAAACTTACAGAACTGTCACCTGATAACCAAACCCCATATAACTGTGTCAGCCCTCACTAGTGATTTATTGCTTTAAATTGGAATCAGCTGATACGTGGTTCTACAATTTTTAACTCTGCAGGGTTAATCTGGAACCTGCTGGTACACATGAGATAGTTGATTTATCTGCTGTTCTAAGACTGATGAAATGTTTAAAAGATGGCTGTGTAATCAGTCCCATTATCTCCCAGTGTTCCAGCTTACTCTATTCCATGTGGCACTGTACAATCTCAGAAATAATTATTCTACTGTAGTTAACATGGGAGCTGAATGCAGCAACTGATAAAAACTGAAGTCAGCAAGCCCTTCCCCAAATTGAATAGTTGTATTTTTGCTATATTTTTAGAAGGAAAACATGATCTTAATGGTCAGAGTTCCTAAGAGCTTAGAAGTTGAGGGCGAGGCTTAGGAAAAGAACACTTGATTGACAGTTGCCAGTATCTTTTTTCTGCCTTTGATCTTTATTTTCTAGATAGACTGCATTAGACTAGATTTTCATTCATACATCTAGACATACTTAGGCCCCTTGGAAATAAGGATGGTAATGCTTAGAATTCTCTTTTGTTCTGAAAGCAATCAAAAGATTTATACAGTTACATAATTTTTTTAAAATGTGAACCAGTATCCTTCTTTTAACATCCTACTTTCATAGGGAGCTATTGAAGGAGATCTGAAAGGGAGAGATCCCATGGCCTGCTTCAGTAGTAGCATTTTTTACAAAGCTCATCTAAAGGAAGTGCATCATATATTTGCTCATAAACTCTGCAATCTCTAGGGATATCTATTCTGATTTACAAATATGCTAGTAATAATCCGTAGACTTACTGATGTTTCAAGAAAGACACAAGACTCAATTTTTACATAAAGATCTGACAATTAGGTGACATGACATGCCTTTGAATGATAAGTACAATGTTAGTTTTCCAGTTAAAATGGGGGGAAACAATGATTTGTATTACAGGGCAGTTTTCACCTTACAGACCAAGAAAAACTTACCAGTCAAGTAACCACAGGTACATACAGACAGGGGTTTGTAAAAACTGAGAGTAGAGTAACACACAGCTGTGTGACCATTTTCCATAGATAAGAGATGATTGAGGAAGAAATAAATAGCTTTATCAGAACTCAAGAATTTGACCTCTGGCACCAGTATCTTTAATTCTAGACTACCTAAAAGTGTGGTAAGGAAGACATTCTAGATGTTTTTACTGGGTTAATGTTTTCCTCCTCTCCCTGATTGAGTTGCTAGTCATCTCTTGGCCTCCTGTTCTTTCTTTCTTGAATAGATAGCTTATCACTTCCAGAAAGACTCTTAGTGCTGCAGCCTAACACTTCTGTCCTTACTCCATTGTGGGACATGCTTACTCTTACTGCCTGACTGGCAGTGGTTTCTTGGTGAGCAAAGAAAGCCTATGTATCATGTGCTGTCTGGAGTTTGGATTAGATGGATCTGGCCTAGAAAAGGATGCTGCCCTCTGTATCTCCCTCTCCTTCTGAACATGCTTCCTCTTGAAAAATATGTTTAGATACTTGGCATCCGTTTCTTCTCCTGGTAAAGAGCAGGCCCACCAGACTATTTTGCTTGTCCGTTCTGAGTAATAAACACCACTATATTGGAAGCTGCTGACAGACAAAAAGTCACATGGATGTGAATGGATGGAAATTAGATCGGTCAGTCTATCCATTCGGCTACTCTCTCCAGATCTGTTCATTGCTTCTCTACAACAGCAGTATTGAGGGAAAGCTTAGCCTAGAACAAGGAGTGTGATGAAGAATATAATGAAATAAAACCAATCAGCACCTGGGTGAGCTTCAGATAGCCTAGTGTGTCCTAATTGGATGGCCTGAATTTCTCACCTGGGAACTTTCCAAAGCAACCAGCACCCAGATACTCCCCAGAATTGATGTCACAAAACTGGGTCATGGGAGTATGTTTCAGAGAATCTTATTTTAGAGCATATTTTCTAGGGATGGGCTTTGACAGAGTTCCAGATTTCAGCTATAGTTGAGAATCAATGATGTTAAGATAAAATTCACCCAAACTTCCCACATGTGACCTTCCTGAGGAGAGAAGAGGGTTGTTGAAGTATAGTATCTCTTTGGGGCCACTAGAGAAGTTTACAAATAGTTTTCAAGAACCAGCTATCCTACAGAACTTTGTGTTCTGCCTACAAATTTTTCACAGGTTGTATTTATGTCTTTCTAATGTTTAACCCCACCTTTACCTCCATTATAAACATTAGTTTTCCTTTGTTCTTATGTCAGCATGATAAAAAGAGCTGCCGCTTACAGCAGAGCTACTTTATATCCTTTACACTATTGAAATTTACATGAAATCCCAATGAAGGGGGAATAAAGAAAAGAGGTAAATGCATTTAATTCTCTTTCATAGCATATCCCTTGGCATTTCTTATACCGTGTCATATACCGGCATCTTTTCATTTTCGTAAATAATTTGGAGGGGTTTGAAGTAATTGCAGGATCCCTAAGTACCAAAAGGACTTGCAATGAAAACACTATTTACTAGCTCATAGCTTGCCTCAGGAAAATAGTACAGAATGTTGCCTCTTTCCTGTGCCAGGTAGGCCCATACCCCCTGAAATGTCCCCAGGTTAGGCTTCTGTACTCAGCTGTGGAGGCCTGCCTGTCTGGACCTTGGACTCATTGGAGAATGGTATAAGGTTAGAGAAGCAGTAGGGGAAGGTAGTTGGGAATAAGCCTGAACTGCTAGATCAGCACTTTGCAAAGTACTAACAAAAAGAAGAGAGAAGGTTGGAAAAGGAGATAGAAATTATCTCTTGTGTTTGCGAGCTGAATCTCATCATACAAGTTCTTTTCTTTTGTGAGCTGATGAAATTTAAGAATTGTTTATCAGTGAGGGTGAAATGTTTGATATGCCAAATAGGAAGTATGTTTTCCTTTTAATCTGGTCAATTTTACTAGGTGGTTTGTTGTTTTTTTAAAAAAAGATCAAGAAAAACTGTATGTACAGGTTCAGATGTATCATTCCATCACTTGTTTTATCTACCTGAAGCGAAAGGAATACTTAGTTTCCTGGGTATAATTATTTTGGGCCTAAAATGCAAGTTAGTTTGAATTCCCTAACATTCTAGTTTGTCGGAAGAAATGCACCCTCACCAACCTCTCAAATTCTGAAACCAAATTTTAGAACATACTCTCTTTTGATTCTTCTAATTTTATATATATAAAAAGAGAATGCGAGCGAGCCATTTTGGAAAGTACACTGATAATGTGCTAAAATTGTGAAGCAAAGACCAAACTGACAAGCTCAGGGTTGGCATTGCTTCAACTATATGTGTAAGTTTTGTTCTTTTTAACCACTGAGAGTCATATTAATCAGGATAGGCAAGACTGTAACAAGTAGATCCAAAAATGCATGAGGACTTAACACACAGTAGAAGTTTAGTTCTTATTCCTGTCACAGATTCTTTATGAAGGTGTTCTTGGTGGCTTTCCTCCACATGGTAACACAGACATGCAGGATTGTGGCTCTGCCGTTTCCATCCACACAGAATTAAAGGATGGAAAGTATGGAGAATTCAAATCTACTCCATTCAAAACCCCAGCACTGAAGCAGAAAATGTCACTTCTACTATTATTTCCTTAGAATGTAAATGGCCATTTGGCCAGAGGTTAGCAAGTGTGATTCCAACACATACTCTGCTACAATCCTGGATCTGTGGAAAGAGAGAGTTGCTTTTGGTGGACAGCTAGTGGTCTCTGCCACAGAAGTCCTTGGTTGTATTGTTTCTCAGACTTCCTAGAGAATAAGAATCCTGGGAAACTGCCATACAGATAACCAAGCCTTTTCCCTGGAAAGCCTGAGTTAACAGATCTGACTGGGTTCCAAGAATCTGTGTTTTTATAAACATTCTTTGTGGTTATTATCTTCAGAAAAGTTGGAAAAATATTGTTTTCAGAGGTAACTAGTTTATGGAAAGACATTTTGTATATTAGTTGGTAGTCTCATGCTAAGAATGCTGTGTTTTATGTAATGGTGACAAACAAAATGAATGAACTGTTGTTTTATCTTCAGTCTTAGAATTAGGCTACATGCCTCATTGTAAGTCAGGATTCTACTGTGACCCCACCGTGTAGCAATAATATAACTGTTTCAACTTGAATTTTTGTTGAATTAGCTGATTGATTGATTTAGTTGGCCAAGTTTATCAGTCATTTTTGACATATGGTGATCAGATACTTGGAATATATCACCTTATGACAGCTCTTTAACACATAGGTCAGTGTATAAGATTGACTGGTAATGAAATGTTAATTTTTTTTCTCCCTCCTGTCATAATGTTGAACCCTTTAGAAACCCCATCATGGAAATTAAAAGTCAAAGTATACTGGAGGAACAGTGGTTGAATAATTTATCAATGACCAAAAATTATGTATCATCATAAAAATAAAGCATGGAAATCTTGTCCACACAGCCTTCTGAACATGCTGGACAAATGACAAAATGTGTGGATTATCTATTTGGTAAGCTTTTCACAGCAAATTTAAATCCTAGACAGCCTACTCCATGCTACATAGCAGTCTTGTGGGCCACGTTCCTTTTGACAAATTGGAATGTGCCCAAGGAATTCAAACCAACATGAATATTAGCTGAAGACAATTATATACAGGAAATTAATTCTACCTCTAACATCAAAAGTATTCCAGAATCTATTGAAAAGATACTTGGAATATCCAGTGTTTTGGATTGCCTCTGCTATTGATCTTCTTGTTAGAGAATATAATTTAGAACTGTGAAATCCTTTGTGGTAGGAGAAAATCTCTTTTAATTCTGAAGGAGTATTATTATCATTTGTTATCTGCACAATTAGAAGCAGTAGAGTACAGCAGAGGCTTTGCTGTATAAATGATCTTTGTTGCCTAGAGCTTTTAACTCATTGCAGAGTATTTTACACATGCTTTTCTTCCTGCCCCCATCTTCATAATTGTATGTGTGTTTGTTTGAAAGCCACATAAACAGTGGCCCTGAAGTCCAAAAGGCCTAAAAGCCTTAGAAATCCATCTTCATCCAGTCATCTGAGGAAGAAACAGAAGCCCATGGGATATTTCTTATATCTTTTTTCTAAAGGTTTAATAGAGGCATAAGTGTCATTAGCAATGATTGAGAAAAATGAAAGTGTCTATATCAAATACTACTTCAGTGTGCACACAGTGTGGGAAAGGTTGATAGATGTTAAGATCTTTCTGGAATGAAACCCAGTGGCTGCTAATCAGTGTGTGGCACATAGAGGTTTCTATAATCCTAAAATCAAGGAAATATTTCACTTTTGCCTCAGAAATGTTCTACAGACAGATTCTGTGGCCAGGAAGACGTGCAGTCTTTCAACCTGTAAATTAATGAGCTCTTAAGTCTGCAGCTACATCTTGAGGACATGAAGTAGAAAGACCAGGCACTATGTTTTTCTAGTATCCATAATCTGTTATACTTACTCATTTCCTTGAAAAACTGGAAAGCTGTGTTCAATATCTATTTGGTTAGAGAGTCAGAACAATGAAGAAACAGGACAGCCATTGGCAGTAGGGCTGCCTAAATGGATTCAGCCCAGGCTTTGTCAGTAACCAGAGTGGACTCTGTCAAGATACCACTTTTTTTGTGCCACCATTTCTTTAACGGAAAACTAGTGCTTAAGCTAGACTGTTGTTAAGATCTCTTTTTGCTCCTTAGTCCGGCATTTCAAGTTGATGACAGTCAAATCAGGACCAGGTCTTACTCAGAATCACAATATGACTAAATTTTATCACTTTCCCCTAGCTGTGTCAATTTTTAGTCATTTTCCTTCTTTCCTGATAGTCCCTTAAGCCACAGAACCCATGTTCTTATTGTATAGACTCTGTAGTCACAGGTTTATTTATTCTATGTTGTAAACCAATAAAGAAACAGATTATAGTGTTTTTTGTTCGGAGGAATTTTTATTTTAATGTCAGTCTTGAGCTTCAGACCAAAAAGATGCAGTTCAAAGAGGGAAAAGGAAGAGGAAGAGAAAAAAGGATAGATGTGAGGTTTGCTTGCGATGACTTGAGTTCTCATCTGTTGTCCCAGAATCTTTGTTAACATTATCTCTTCCACTTTCAGAAGCGTCCTCACTTGGGTGATGAATTATTTGATCACCCTAGATGCAGAGGAAGTCCTCGGAATGTCCCAAAAAGTTAGAATAGAAGAAAGGAAAGAGCACCTCACCTGTTATTCTTGGTGTCAGATTCTGGGCTTGGCTCTGCATATATTTTGTTTTTTTGTTTTTTTGGTTTTTTTTGTTTTTTTTGATTCAGACAAAGTCTATACTACCTAACCACCACACTACACATGGAGGTCAGAGATTAGTAACTACTGGCATCATTTCTTAAGAAAATGACTGAAGGATGTTTTATGGACAGTTTTTGCTGCTGATGGCCCAAGTCAGAAAGCCTTGCAGACCAGGAAGTCTAAAAACTGCATTGTGGTAGGGTGGTGAGCACATAGGAAAATGCCCTGAGGACAGAACATCACAAAGTATTTAACAGGAATCTTGGTGCCTGACACTAGGCTATGCCTGGCTGGGTGTGGGTGGGGGACAAAGAAGCCTAGGGCACGGCATCCACCCTGAAGGAGGTTCAGGGATCCTTAAAGTAACAGGAGAATAAAGCAGCCACAGTGAGAAGCAGCTATTTATCAGACAATGAGTCCTCTTGGCCTGTTCTTATCATTATGAAGTGGGACCTCTCAAACCGAAATACAGCTGCTAGGAACCCCTTTGTCCAGGGATGCCAGACAGACCTGGTGGTTTGCGCCCCAGTCATCAACCTGACTTCTTTCTTCTGACCCTTCGTGTTTAGGATGCCACATCTTCATGCAAAGCCTGGTGGTGCTGCTGTTTTTCTTTCTCTACTGTTGCTAAAACAAAGGGAAATGACAAATGTGTGGTTAAGCTCCTTTTACAGTATTGAATGTACTCATTAGATAGCAGCAGGTTTTATTTCAAATAACAAACTGTTTTAGGGAATTTTTGCTTCTTAGGGGCATACCATAAAATGTACAGTTGGGGGAAATTTTGTTGTACCCTGAATGGGAAAGTCATCAAAATGATTCCATTAAAATTGACTGACTATTTAGAGGCTGTGTAAATGGATGTTCAGAGTATTCAAAGGCCATGCAAATGGTGAACTTGGCTAGTTCCAAGTAATTACTTTAGAAAGCAAGACAATAAAATCAATTCTAAACCCTATTAAAGGGCTCATGGTCATCACTTAGAAAGAGGCTCCCTTGTCCTCCCTCCCATCCGGAGACCCACGGGGAGCAGCTCACTGTGTGGCCAGCCTGTCTGTGCTGCCTTTCTGTATCTCTCTCAGTCTCATTTGCTATAAAACTGAGGTAATGCTGCTGTCCCTGGCCTGCCTCAGAGGGGAGCCTGTGTAGGGTCTATCTGGTTTCAAAGTGTTACGGAGAAACATAATAGTAATCTAAGGTGGACAGCAACCTTTCACATTTATAAAACTTAAAAAATATTTTTGTTTGTAAAAGCACTCTCTTATGTGCTGGTTCACTGCCTAATTGCCTACAGTAGCCCAAGCTGAGCCAGAATCTGGGGATTCAATCCAGGTCTCCCACTTGAGCTACGTGCCTCTTCCCAGGATGCTCATTAGCTGGAAGCTGAAATGAGGAGTGGAAATAGGACTCAAACCCAGCACTTCAATATGGCATGTGGGCATATCAAGTGTTGCCTTAACCTCCACTCCAAATGCCCACCCCTACTAAGCCATTTTATTTATATGCTGGGAGCTCTGTTGTACATTTTCTTAATATAATAAATCTATGATAAAGTTACAATTAACATTGTAAATAAGAAACAGGCTTGAAGAAGTTAAGTCATTTGTCAAACTGATTGTCAGTCTGAGATGCTAGAAAGAGATGACTGTGCTGGACTCACTGCAAAGATTATGAATGAAGCAGCAGAGAAATATCCAGTACCACTTTGAAAGCTATCATGGTCTCTGCTGTGAGAACTCAGGGACCAATTTATACTTGGTTCCAAAAATGAGTTCTTACATGATTTCCACTGTTCCAGGCAATGTGTAAAAATACCTCCTTCCTTTATCTACATGAAAGGTGGCTTAGTTATTGTCGGCGTAGGGTAGACGCAGTTATAGTGGCTATAAACATTAGCTCTCCAGAGTCATATACTACAAAAAAAAGTTTAAAATAAATGCAGATTTTTACTTTAGCCTATCCATATGGTTTCTGTCGCCAAATGGTTTGCCTCTTATTTCACTCTGACTGTAAAGATGAGAGAGTTAAATAATGACTACTCATTCCAATTCCAGAAAAAAATACATGTTTGACTCTGGATTGCAAGCATTCATTTTGAGAGTTCAGATACAATGAAAAGTTAGAATACCATTGATAAGTGCTGAGGTACAGAGCTGAGCTGTATTTTATTCAGCCTAACAAAAGGAACCTATATTCTTAGTCTATACAAATACAAGTTGATGTACCATTGAAGCAGGACAATGAAGTTGAGACTTAAGAGGCTGTTCTGGCCTGAAAGCATCAAAAAGCCCAGTATGCTGAGTTGAGAATCATAAGAAAATAGATACAGTTTTTAACCTGCTTTCATTGTCACTAGACTCCTAATTATAATGCCATCCTATCCTCAAGAGAATCTGTACTATGAAATAACCTCATATTAGAAACTTCCTTTTAATGAGGTCCCTAAGTACTTTAGAAACTAAATCCTTTTTAATTGGATTCAAGACAGAACTACCTTATACCACACTTAACCCTGTGATGCCTTCCTTGATACTCTGTGAAGCTATCTTGGTTCTCTCTGCCCTTTAAGGCCTAATCGGGCCCCTCAGCTCTGGCTGAAGGAGCATTGTTGCCGTCTCCAGTTACCAGCCTCTGCCTCACAAGAGCGCTCTTGGGACACTGGTCAGTGAACTGGGCCAGTTACCTGCCTTTTAGGGATGCTGCCCAGGATGGCCTTCTTGACAACTTAACTACGTTCGCCCTCACTGTTTTGTTTTTTTTTCTTTTTACCTTTAGAGAAAAATATGGTCTTCGTTACTACTGTTAAGATTAGTAATTGAAAAATAGAAAATGCAGTCAAATCCACTGCTTACTATCTTTTATTCCAAAGGTCAATTGACTTTTTCTGAAACAAAGGAGAGAGCTCTTCATTCTTTGCACTCTTCCCCCCTGGCATCTTGACAAACATGTGCCTCACCCATAAACTCACCCTCGGCTGAGGCTTAGAGCAGAGTGTGAGAGTTCAGGAAACTGCTCAACATAATGATTGGCCCATGGGGGAAGAAAAGATGACATTAAAATTCTTCAGATACTTTTACAGCTATTAGACATTTGAAATGGCATAACATAAGTGGCTTGTTTCAGAGAACCAGGAAGGGGAAAAAGCAGATTCCTGCAATTTTGCCTGTGATATCTTTTCCATCTGTCATGCTTTAGTGGAAATTTACATAATAATAGGTGAGGAAGTGTTGCGGTACACAGTAGTCCACAATTTCTTTCCCAAAAGGCTTAGAAATACAGTACATTAATCTAGGTCAAAAAAAAAAAATCTATTTTCCTGGAAGATTCAGAAATTGTACCTCTCTTCACAGTGACATGGGAATAACAGAAGATGACTCTCCCAAGGGAAGTCTCTAGGGCAGTAGGAGATTGGCAGTAGCCTGGATCTTGTGGCCAATTAACAAAAACGTGGTTGTAGCTGGTGAGGCGGCCAGTCTGAAGGAAGATGTGGCCTTGCCTCCAACGCTAGTGAGGTCATTGTTCCCTCCTGACTTAAAAGTTGGTTCTCATTTGCTCTCTAGGAGTAGTTCCCCTGAGGGCTTTTTGGGGAACATAGGATTACAGGCCCAGGTAGCCAGACAAAGAAGGGCAGGGTGTGGGCATTGTGGCACAGCAGACTGTGGGACACCTGCATCTCCAGTCAGTGCCTGCGATCAAGTCTCACATCTCATTTCAATCCAGCTTCTGGCTAATGCACTTGAGAGGCAGCAGATGGTGGCTGAAGTGCTTGGGCCCCTGGCACCCATGTGAGAGACCTGAATGGAGTTCCTGGCTGCTCGCTCCTGCCTGACCCAACCCTGGCTGTTGTAAGCATTTGGGGTTTGAACCAGCAGATAGAAGATTCTGATATCTCTCTGTGTCTCTGTCTCTCTCTGTCACTCTGCTTTTTAAGTAGATGAAGATAAATATTAAAAAAAAAAAAATGTGCACATCTACCCTGCCAGTGAAAGTTTCCCAGGGGATTCCCCTAGGGTCGCATTTGGTAATCCAAACCGTGGTGTCCCCGTAATTCAAGTTCTGAAAGCAGAATGGCAGCAGCATCTCTTTGCTTCCTAGGTAGTGGACAGATGCTAACACTTTCTACATCAGGGTGCCAATTATATAAAACTAAGCTAATTGGGTATGTTTTCATTAAAAGTTGGTTTCTACAGGATGAGGCATTTCTGTTGGGTAGCTGCTGTTCTAGCTGTGGAAGTCCTGTTTTTACATAAGAAAATAGGAGGTTTGTCTTAGGTGACTGTTGAAGCAACATTTAAACCAAGAGAGGTTGAAGTTGTAAAAAAAAAAAAAAAAACCGTGTTAGGTGAACACAAAAGAAGTCTGAAGCAGTTCTGGGGTCTTTTGGAGTAAGGCAGAACTCTTTAAGGGGTAGTTCAAGCCATGCTGAGAGGACAGAAATTGATTTCCAAGATGCGCATCAACCAGTAATTATTGGAATGGCTGTGCCTCTAAGCTACGTGTGTGACTGGAGACAGCCTGGACTGCTGATTCCTAACTTCATGTATAAAATGGTACAGGGATGGAGGTTTGGGCAGGTGTACAGTTAACTAAAGTTAACTAATTGGAAATTTCTTTGGTTCTACAGAAAGGGCACAGAAGCCATCAGAAAGCTGTGCCACCTTAACTTCCTGTGGTTTGGGGCCAGTACAAAGCAAAGCCCTCTTGTCTTCAGGCAGAAATTTAGTCAACTAATTTTTGCTTTAGTTGCCACTTTTTTTATGCCACTCATTCATACCTCTCAGTTTATTTTATTGTAGCCATATTGCTTTGACATCTAAGTACATCAAAGGAGCCTCAAGGAAGAAACTGTAGGCAGGAATATGTGAGTGGGTTTAGCATCAAAAGAACTTTTAAATACAGTTTGTGGAATCAGCATCTATTTTTTTTTAAAAGATTTATCTATTTATTTGAAAGTCAGTTACACGGAGAAGGCGAGACAGAGACAAAGAGAGAGAGAGAAAGAAAAGTCTTCCATCCGCTCCTTCACTCCCCAATTGGCTGCAATGGCTGGAGCTGCGCCTGTCTGAAGCCACAAGCTAGGAACTTCTTCCAGGTCTTCCACCATAGGTGCAGGGGCTCAAGGACTTGAGCCATCTTGTACTGCTTTCCCAGGCCATAGCAAAGAGCAGGATCAGAAGTGGAGCAGCCAGGACTCAAACCAGCATGCATATGGGATGCCTGCACTGCAGGTGGCAGCTTTATCTACTACACCACAGTGCCAGCTCTGAAATCAGCATCTTTCTAAGTTGTATTTTATACCCCTTGAAATCAAGCCTGCACTGTACTGAGGACAAATTAGAAAGACTAAACATGGGGGACCGGTGCTGTGGTGTAGTAAGTTAAGCTACCACCTGTTGTGCTGGCATCACATTTGGGTGCTGGTTCAAGTCCCAGCTGTTCCACCTCTGATCCAGCTCTCTGCTATGGCCTGGGAAAGCGGTAGAAGATGGCCCAAGTCCTTGGGGCCCTGCACCCACAGGGAAGACCAGAAAGAAGCTCCTGGCTTCAGATCGGTGCAGCCGTTGCAGCCAATAAGGAGTGAACCACTGGATGGAAAACATCTCTCTCTCTCTCTCTCTCTCTCTCTCTCTCTCTCTCTCTCTTTCTCTTTCTCTTTCTCTTTCTCTCTCTCTCTGCCTCTCCTTCTCTTTCTGTGTATCTCTGACTTTCACATAAATGAAATAAATCTTTAAAAAAGAAAAAGACTAAACATGGGAGATGCAGGACTATGGAGACCACTAGTTAGGGTATCAGATTTGGTTTTGTGGCTCTGCCAATTTTGCTTTGTTATGTTTTTTCTGGGCAGTTAGACTTCTGCCTAAAGAAAAGAATACGCCCGTGACTCTCCAGGGCAGCAAATTGGCTTCAAAGAATCATCTTTGTACTTTCTAACATTGTCTTTTGTCTCAGGATGTTGAGGGTACAATCAACTTCTAGACCACCATAAAACTACTTTTAAAAAAAAAGTCAAAGCTAAGGGTTTTTTAATTAATTCAGGGGATTTTTTATGTTTTTTTTTTTTTTTTTAACCTTTAGCTGCTTTATAGAAACTGAAAGTAGAGGGTCCCAGCAGGGGCAAAGCCCACAATTGGTAGTGGAAAGTGTTGTGTGTATGGCCAGTGCCGGCTCACTAGGCTAATCCTCTGCCTGTGGCACCGGCACACCGGGTTCTAGTCCCGGTTGGGGCGCCGGATTCTGTCCCAGTTGCTCCTCTTCCAGTCCAGCTCTCTGCTGTGGCCCGGGAGTGCAGTGGAAGATGGCCCAAGTCCTTGGGCCCTGCACCCCATGGGAGACCAGGAGAAGCACCTGGCTCCTGCCTTCGGATCAGCACGGTGCACCGGCTGCAGCACGCCAGCCGCGGGGGCCATTGGAGGGTGAACCAACAGAAAAGGAAGACCTTTCTCTCTGTCTCTCTCTCTCACTGTCCACTCTGCCTATTCAAAAAAAAAAAAAAAAAAAAAAAGTTGTGTGGAGGAGAGTTGCTTGAGAAAAACGTACCCTTTTCATCAACAACCTTTGGATTCTAAAATAAAAAAGTGTTCACTACATGTTAGCTAAGATTGAAAGAGAAAATATATTACAAAACAAGTATGAGGAGTAGGTCCTTTTTTGACTTAAACTAGCTTGCCTGCTTCTGACTTGACAACAAGCCACAGATCCAGTTGAAATTCGGCTTTTGTGAAGTAGGCACCTGCTTTGCTTGCAAATGTGCATACAGAAGAGCTTCATTCACAGAAAGAGGAAAAAAAAATACATAGCAGATTCACTAATTTAGCCTTCCAGGCCCTTAGTTCCTTGATCTGTCAGCCCGTTAGAATTCAAAGGCAGCCTGTAAAGGAATTTTCGATTCACAACATGATGACTTTGTAGATGTCCTGAATTCGAATATGTCTTGAATTGAATTTGTCTAGCAGGACTGTAACTTTGCTTTTTAAGAAAAAAAGGACGACAAAGTAGGAAAGTCCAGGATTCAACCTTCAATGATCATTCTGTGGCTGGTTTCAAATGTTTATTTGCTTAGATTTAGAAAACAAAGCAGGTTTCATGTTTTGAAGACATGCGCAAACCTGTCTCTTTAAGACAAAGTTCACTTAGGAGAGACAAGTGTTCTTATGCACAATACAGTAAGCTTCAAACTTGAAATAATTTTATCTTACCTGCTTGGCCACAGAATTGTAGAAAATTACTTGTTACCTTCTTTCCATATTCCTCAAGTTGTATAGTTAGTTGATTGTATTCTAGAAAGTGTTCCACAATTTTCCATATTAAAGTATCAGGGAAAAAAAATAGCAATTAGAGCTAGAACATTCCAAAAGGCTATCTTTGTCACTTATGAGGACACCTTAGGTGGGAGAATTCATCCCCAGTGCAGGCTGGAGGTTACAAGAGAGTCACTGGGATGGTTTCAGTGGTACTAGCCCTTTGTGGGGTTGGCTTCTGCCATTGAAAGGGTAGACCATTGACGTGCACCTGCAGTTTCTGCCCTGCAGCTGATGAGTGACTCAGTAACCGAGAACCATGCAAGTTACTGACCTCCTGTCTCTAATCCTGATTTCTCCAAAAGCAGGAGAACACATACATGCATAATACACACATACGTACATAATACATACATCATACATGCATGCATGCATGCATAGTAAGAACTGCCATATTTTACCCTCTCCGCAGCTTGGAGAAAATTGCCTTTTCAACATGGTGGCTGCAGAGCACCTGATCTTAGTTTATTCCTCCCCCAATTAGGTTTGGAAACCTCAGAGGAAGTTTCTTTAATGAGCATGGTGTCAGTTTTCCTAAGAGCGGTTAGAGTAGTTGTAAAATCTGATCTTTGGTATCACTGTATGGCCATGTCTGTACTTCCCGCCATATTGGTGGGTGCTAGTAAATTGCTGTTTGACTCGGGCAAGCTCTGATACCAACTAGCTGTCTCTACATAAGCAGCACTTTTTTTCCCCTTGGAGTATTCTTACCCAGAGTTTCCAAGTAAAGATTTTTCCAGAGAAACAGCTGTGGTTTGAAAAGATTTGTGATAACCCAGATGGTTTCTTTGAGGATAAATCTTACTTGATCGTTTAAAATTAAAGTCTTTCAGTAAAGTTGAGTGTTTTCTTTATAGTTTTACACTGCTCGTGTGTGTGTGTGTGTGTGTAGGCCATTGGCCTTTCTTGTTTGTGCCTTTACCTTTGGAAACAGCAAGAATTTTGTACCAGTGTCTGAAATTATCCAGCAGTTATGTGGGAAAAATATCTGAGGGAACTTTTTATGACAGCAGGAACTATTAGTGAAAAGAGAGAGTCAGATACCAACTACCCTATTTGGAGTATGTAGCACTCAGCCTCTCTGGGAATTGCTGCTCTAAACTTCTGATACATCATGGTATAATCATATCTCACAATTATAATACTGATTACACATTGCTTTACCAGCTGAACATATGCAAAAATACTGCTAAACTTACCAATTTCGGGGAATCTGTGTGGCAGCAGGCACCCAGTCCCCCTGACAATACTCTGGGAAGGTAGAACAAAAGGGGTAAGCAGACTGGAAATTGTAAATAGGTAAGTGTTCTGCACTTCTACCCTTACCTTGAAGCCCAGTGCTTCCTGACTACCCAAAGATGCTGTCAGCCCTCACCCGGGCCCGCCTCATAGACAGGAAGATCCATAGATCTATAGGTTACCCCAGGAGCTGTCTTCCATACTCCATCTCTCTTACGTTCCCTTCCTCAAGACTCTGCTAGATGGTCACGGTTGAACAGCATAATTAAATACTGTGACATGTTAGTGGCTGCCTAGATTTCACATATTACCCCTGTAACGTATGTACAGAAGTATGAGAACTTTATCGTGATCCACAAAAAGGGTCACCAGAAGTGGAGATGTTAGGCACTTTGTCTAATCTGTGCCTGAGACTGGGTTTTGGTTTTGTAATTACCTTTTGTGTTACCACTGTACTTACTTCATCTGTGAACTTCAAGTCCTGATGAGGAGTGTAGGGAAGGGGTTGATCAATAGACATATGAATGATGACTTATTATAACTTTGGCTCCAAAGTCTAAAAGTCTTCAAAATGCAATGAACTGTTGAACATGTTGAAATAGGAGATTTCAGAGAATAACCTGGGTATGTGAGGTCATGTTTGCTTTTCTAACGTGGTTCCTGAGACTGGCAGAAATCAAGTTCCTTACTTAGGAAACTGCACCTGTATCTGCTGAGCCCCAGTGTCCCTTGGCCAGTCATTTATCTTCTTTGATATCAACAGAACCTTCCTCTGTACTACAGAGGCAGCAGGGAAAGGGGGTTGTAGGAATGAATACTGAGGCCTGAGGGACTGGCTGCTCTGATACGTGTTGCAGCCACTGACCATCACAGAGCATCTGTGGGTTTTGTAGGTGTTTAACCACCCACCTTACACTGATGTTTGAAACAGAACCTGCAGAAGGAGGGAGGCCTGTCTCTGGAATCTGATTGCCGAGCCATCTGGTGTTGCAGCTGACCTGGAAATGAATCCAGTACATTTCAGACCTGAGTTACAGCTGGCGTGGGGAAATCTGAGAAACAGGTGGTTCCCTTAACAGCTGTATGTTCAGTTAGGGCCGGCAAGAAAGAAAATTTCATGCTTGTTGAACCTTCATGGGCTTTCTGGGATCTATAGTAGTTCCCTAACCTTTTGCCATAATAATTACTTTATGAAGGCAAATAATGGCATTTCTGCTTTCTTTGTTGAGACATTCTGTGCAAGTCAATGAATCTAAGATGTTTAAGTCAGTATATTAAGTGAAGATGAATTAAAAAAAGATTGATTGCTAGCTGGGAGTATACTTACAGAAACAACAATCTTTCAAATATATGCTTATTCTGGAAATACATGAATTGAAGTCCCGTGGTGGAGAAACACTAATTGCTGCATCTGAAATGACTGTTTAAATCTGGAGGGCTATACTTATCCTTTAGCATTTAAGATAACCAAACACAGTTGTTATTAACGGAATCATTATGCATGCCAAATAAAGTATAAGACACTTTTAACACAATAAAGGTAAAGAATAATTTTGGTTCTTTCTTATCTGTTCTAACAGAAACACTTTGGCTGTTTACCTCGTACGAAAGGGGTGGGGGTATTTTAGGCAAATCTGTTATTTATTCACTGATTTAGAGGGGATAGAATTAAAGTGACTAAGATTCGGAGAAAGCAAGACATTTTCCCCAAAGTCATGCAGGAACCAAACTATGAAAGCCAGAGAAGACTCTCAGAGTATTACCCCTGTCTCACTGTCTGTCCCTTGACTCCATATTTGTACAAGTTGTCCATTGCATGATAGTGCCCTGCTGAGGCTGTGAACAGGGGCAGCCCTGGACACAAAGCCATGGGCTGTGACAAGGGGTTGTGTCCACCTGGAGATGGGACATCTTTTCCAAATACACACAAAGGTTCCTAGTTGATTTGCTAAGTGTGGCACCTAAAGGGTCAGGGGCAAATGAGGGAAGTACATCACCAGCATCACAGCATAGGATGTTCTATTAAAGTTCCAGTAAAATTAGAGTTTATTTTAGCATAATTTCTGTCATAAATGAGATAAAAGCTGTGTATAGTGTGAAGGGGATCTATAACAACAAAATTCCTTATTTCACCCTACCAGTTGCACAGGCAAGGTGGACCCTGGTTAAAACTGTTAGGAGTTTGATATTTTATTTGATTAAAAGTATTTTCATTTGAAATAAATGACAATGGAACATTGTGACATACCTCCACTCCTTTGGGGTACCCCTTCATATGTGTACTTCCTCTTTAACTTATAATTAAAAGTCATAACAAAAAACAGGAGCCTACAACACATCCAGTGCTTACCATGTGCCTGTCTCTGGGGGATTAAGCCACCTACCCAAGGACTCCTAGCTAGCAACTGGTGGAACTGGGGTACCATTACATGTTGGAGCTCACGTTCTGAATCATTGTGCTGTCCTTATTTAGACAGCCCCAACTTGTGAGCTGGAAGGATCACTTTATGGATCCATTATCAAATTATAGCAATTCAAACTGAAAATAAATTGTAGTTATCAAAGAAATGCCTAACCACTTGTTTTTAGGCCTCAGGATAATTAAATTCCATTTTCGAGTTGGACGTTTTAGATATTTTCCCAGTTCTTATTCTGTACTTTGAGTCACCTCTCTCCATTCCTTTCCCCTTTTCACCTGCCATTCCATACTGCTCAGCAGCTTCAAATGTTCCCTTTATTAAAAAAAAGAGGGGAAGGGACCCCCACCTACCTCATTCAAGACGAAATCCAGGCGGTTAAGCCACTAGAGAGGCCCACATCCCATATTCGGGTGCTGCTTTAAGTCCCAGCTATTCTGCTTCTGATCCAGCTCTCTGTTAATGTACCTGGGAAGCAGTGGGTGGCAGCTCAAGTCCTTGAGTTCCTGCCACCTATGTGGGGGACCCTGATGGAGTTCCAGGCCACTGTCCCAGCCCATCTGTTGTAACCATTTGAGGTGTGAACTTGCAGATGGAAGATTCTCTTCATCCTCTCCTCCTCCCTCCCTCCCTCCTTCTCCCCCTCTCCCTCTCCCTCCCTCTCCCCCTCTCCCTCTCCCTCCCTCTCCCCCTCTCCCTCTCCCTCCCTCTCCCCCTCCCTCTCTCCCTTCCCCTCCCCCTCTCTCCCTCCCTCCACCTCCTTCCCTCCCTCTCTCCCTTCCCCTCCCCCTCTCTCCCTCCCTCCACCTCCTTCCCTCCCTCCCTCTCTCTCCCTCCCCCCTCCCCCTCTCCCCTCTCTCCCTCTCCCCCTCTCTCCTTCCTTTTTCCTCCCTCCTTCCTTCCCTCCCTCCCTCCCTCTCTCTCTCTCTCTCTCTCTAAGTAGCCACCCTCAAACTAAGGCGCAGACAGCTAGGAACAGTTAGAAGTCTCCATCCCCCAGGGGCAGCAGCTTGATACTTAACAGAAAATGATCTGTGCCTTCCTAGTGGACTCTCAGGCAGCAGCAAGTGGTAGGGATTTTGTTGGTATAGCGGGAGAGCTTCCTTTATTCCTGAGATCACTGCGTGTTGGTCAGAGCTTTTCAAATTCACCTAATATGAAAGGGACACGAGATTGCTTTAGTTTATACCATCTTTGTTCTGTATTGCTTTTGTCTAATTGTAATTTGTTCTCTATTCTCAGCCTCTCTGTCATTCTTCTATTCCTTTAGGACAACCTAAACTTTTCATTCTTGGCTTTGAACATGGCCAAGCTGGCATTTGTTTTTCATCTCCCACATTTATTCTTTCTTAGTTTCCTGCTTTTCAAATTTCCCCACAAACTCATCCATCTCTAAAACTTCTTTTCTGGAGTGTATCACCTCCAGAACCACCTGCCTTAAAATATTAGATCGTGCCTCCTTATTGAAGCTTTGATTATTCAATAAGATTGAAATTTGGAACTTGCCATTTGATCCTTACCCCAAAGCTAAGACCAGAAGAGGGAAAGGAGAACTAAATGGGGTCTGTTAGTTGGAGGTGTTGAGATGGCTTTTCTTGTTCTTTCTGTCCCAAACCTGGTGAAACATGTTTGATATTTTTCTTCTCAAAATGACTACAGTAGTTTAGTGGGAGTTGGGACTTGACTTCCTTAATTTGAAGCAACCCCTGTGGCTCTTCTGGAGTTTACACTGCGACAGTGAAGCTGAAATCACTAGTTGACTAGTTATTAAAAAGTCTACTGTCAGGCCAATGCCGTGGTTTAACAGGCTAATCCTCCGCCTTGCGGCGCCAGCACACCGGGTTCTAGTCCCGGTCGGGGCACCGGATTCTATCCCGGTTGCCCCTCTTCCAGGCCAGCTCTCTGCTATGGCCCGGGAGTGCAGTGGAGGATGGTCAAGTCCTTGGGCCCTGCACCCCATGGGAGACCAGGAGAGGCACCTGGCTCCTGGCTTCAGATCAGCAAGATGCACCGGCCGCAGCAGCCATTGGAGGGTGAACCAACGGCAAAAAGGAAGACCTTTCTCTCTGTCTCTCTCACTATCCACTCTGCCTGTCAAAAAAAAAAAAAAGTCTACTGTCAAGTAGCATGGCCAAATAAATTTTGGTCAAAGAAATCAAATTAGCTGAAGTGTGAGCCTATTTTAAAATGGTCAGTCTCTCCATCTCTTTTTTTTTTTTTTTTTTTCTTGACAGGCAGAGTGGACAGTGAGAGACAGAGAGAAAGGTCTTCCTTTTGCCGTTGGTTCACCCTCCAATGGCCACCGCAGTAGCACGTTGCGGCCGGCACACCGCTCTGAGATCCGATGGCAGGAGCCAGGTGCTTCTCCTGGTCTCCCATGGGGTGCAGGGCCCAAGGACTTGGGCCATCCTCCACTGCACTCCCGGGCCACAGCAGAGAGCTGGCCTGGAAGAGGGGCAACCGGGACAGAATTCGGCGCCCCGACCGGGACTAGAACTCGCTGTGCCGGCGCCGCAAGGCGGAGGATTAGCCTATTGAGCCGTGGCGCCGGCCTCTGGTTCTTTAAAGAAGGATTTCTGATGCTTGGATGCATGGAAGTTTGTAAATGAGCCATAGTCACACTCTGGTTTTCCAAAAGGTTGTGAACATTAATCTTGGTGGATTTTGATGAAATTAAGTCCAAGATAAGTTTCCAGATAAGGAGGAGGAATCTTAGATGCACTTCACAATGCTGTGCGAATGGCTTTGTACATCATTTTCCCCTCTCTCTTGAATGAGTTTTTATTTTGAAAAATTGGAATGCTGATATGTGATTCTAAGTCTTCAATGTCTTTCCTTGCTAGCTCCCTCCTTCTTTTGTTCTGATCTTTGTCTTGATTTATATGATTTCCCTACCGAACCAGTACTGGTGCGTCAGAGCTGCACATTTCTCTCCTGCTATTTTCTGTGCTTGATGCATATCTCTTAAGTTCTTCCTGTCCTTGTCTGGCTTTGCAAGTCTTCTCCACCAAAGTTTAGACAGTCTTAATGAGTGCCTTGCTCCACTTTTTTTCCTCTCCACTTAACAAAAAGGTACCATCTTTCTTTCCTTCAAATTTCTAAAGTCCATCTCCTTTGTCCAAGCCTCATTGTGCTGAGAGAACTATATGCTGATTAGTAAGTTGTTACCCAGTGTCTTCATCTGCAAGTTGAAGTAGGGGCTAGCCATCCTGCAGATGCAGAAGGAATGGTCTAAGGTCTCACCACCATTTACTTTGACAGAAGAGGTTGGTTGCAAAGAGGATCTCTCCTGGCCTTCTCTTGGGGGGCTTTCAGCTTGGACTCCCACTGGCTGTTGGAAATGAGGAATCAAGAGGTTAGCAGTTGGTGTGCCACAGCCATATTTAATACATGGGCCAGACTATACTAACATCTTTTTGGCCATGTAACCACCCATTTAATTTCTAACTGGTTAGAATACAGTCTCTGATTTTCACAGACAAGTACTGAGTGTCATATGTACAGAACTTTGCATTTTGTACTGTGATGAAGATAAAAAAGAATAAGGCATTATCCCAGCTTTTAAGAAGCTTATAATCCAGTTGTCAAAACCTTTGAATTTAGAACGTGTTTTAAAAGTGTGATGTTCTAGAGGTATTTCAGATAATTGTAGTTACTGTAAATTTATGCTATTGTTACCATGATTAAGTATGTCTCTTTAGGTAGGTGCTAGCCAAAAACAGGTCGTATTCTCCTCACCCACCCCACTGCCACATCCCACCCTCACTCGTGAGTAGCTCCATCCAAATAGTTGGTGCACTGAGCTATGAATTGGTTTCCAACATGGGTAAAGCTAATAAATATGATTTTGGATGAAAGGCACGGTGTAAATGCTTGAGATGTTGTTATTACTGTTCTCATACGCTTTATTATTTTTAAATTATGCATCCTTTTAAGTAGATTATTTCTTCGCTGCAGTCTCCATTATATCTAAGCAAAGCATTCACAGAAATTTCTAAAACCTTTTCATTTCTCTCTGTAGGTTGTTGTTTCGTAACATTTTATACAAGAAAAGCTGCACTTGAGGCCCAGAATGCACTGCACAATATTAAAACTTTACCTGGGGTGAGTCGGTTTACTTTTGTACCAAAATCACTTTATTGCTTGAAAATGGTCCTTTCAACTGAAGGTTCTAGTTATGAGCTCTTAGTGCCAAAAATGACTTTGGTCTTTTGAGGAGTGTGTGCTGACCCCTCTGTTCCCTACAGCAGTCAAACCAGCTGGCTGGCCCGTACAGAAGCCCTGGCATTAACACTGATGGGGAGAGCTCTCAAATAGCACGTCCCCTGGTTAGAAAATCAGAGTGACCCCACTGGGTAGCAGCAGCTGCCAAAGTGTATTGGGTGGGCTAAGATTTTAAAAGGAAAAAACCCAACACACACAAGAGAAGCAAATGGAAAAGGAAAAGCTTTTACTCACCAGGAGCCCCTTTTCAGATGTAGTCTTTATATTTTCTTTTGAAAGGACAAAAATGTGCCCTGTACAGCTGTAATATCAAGCCTCCTAATGATTTCTAAACAGTCAGTGGCGGTTAACAAAGTCCGTGTCTTAATGCCCAATTTGTGGCTTCATGTTGACATAGAACAGAAAACACAAAGTTTATCATATTTTTTCCCATTTCCTTCCCAGTAATATTTCATGATCAGTAAAATTCCCTAGAAATGAACTGATGCTGCCTATAGCAACTTCATCAGAATACATTATTTCTGGAGGACTTTATGGCATTTTTACATATTTCATGTTTATGTACATTTCCCTATGTTGTTTGGATATTCCCCCATTGACACAAATATCAGTGATAAGTTAATTTAGCATCACATTGATGTGCTTACATAATATGAAGGTTCTGTAGTAGGCAGTCCAAATTTAATTGAAACTTGGTTTGATAAGAATAACATAACCAATGCCCCTAGTATTTTCAAGGTATAATTTTAACTCTGATTTTTGTCTGTCTCTGTACAAATACACAAACATATGTGTGCTTACTGACAATAACAGGCACATATAAGCATTTTATCACTTGTTACCCAAGAAAAGATAGTATTTGTATAATACACTTTAGATCCATTAAAATATTTTTAAAGATTTATTTATTTGAAAGACAGGAAGAGACAGGGAGGAGGGGTCTTCCATCTGCTGGTTCATTCCCCATATGGCTGCAACAGCCAGCTGCTGCTGAGCCAATCCGAAGCCAGGGCTGCTTCGGGGTCTCCCATGTGGGTACAGGGGCACTAGGAATTAGGCCATCCTCTGAGGCTTTCCCAGGCACAGGAGGAGGGAACTGAATGAGAAGTGAACCAGCACCATATGGGATGCCAGAGAGCCGGCACCATATGGGATGCCCAAGGTGCAGGTTGGGACTTTAACCTGTTGTGCCACAGCGCCAGCCCCTCCAAAAATTTTTATATTTGTAGTGGAAAGATGCTGAACAAAAGGTTTCCAAAACAGAACCTCTTACCTAAAAGTAATAAATTATGAATTTTGGTCTCAAATCATAGCACTCTAGTTTTTGTCTTTTAATTTTAGCAAATCATAAAATAGAACATTCAGAAAAACAAGGGAGTGGTACCACAATGCTTCTTCCCAATTTAACTACTTTCTGTGAAACTACTTAGGTTTTCTTTTTTTTTTTTTTAAGCAGCCTGCATTTTTAAAACAAGATTGATTTGTTTGAAAGTCAGAGAGAGAGGGAGACAGGAGACCTTCCATCCACTGGTTTACTACTACCTGGATGGCTACAACAGCCAGAGCTGAGCCAGACTGAAACCAAAAGCTTCTTCCACGTCTGCCATGTGAGTGGCAGGAGCCCAAGAACTTGAGCCATCTTCCCCTGCTTTTCCCAGGCCATTATCAGGGAGCTGGATCAGAAGTGGAGCAGCCAGGACACCATCTTGTGCCCATATGGGATGCTGTTGGCACAGGTGGCAGCTTTACCCACTGTGCCACAATGCCAGCCCATGAGGTGATTTTTATTAGTGATCAAATTAAATTTAAGTGCTTTGTTTAAAAAACAGGTGATATTTCAGCTTTATTCTCCATATAAGTGGAATTTTTCCCATGTAAATTTTTGAAGATTGCAACATTGGGTCCCATTACTGAGTGGAGCAACTAACAGTATTTACTAGCTCAGCCAACAAAACAATAAAATAATTTTCATTTCCTAGGCTCCTAATCAACCCAGGGACCAGTCTGTATTCCTTCTTTTACAGAGAAATGCTTTGTAGTAATTAGTACACAAAATTGCACATGAGTATGCTTAAAAATATTACTTGAGATGATGAATTATTACGTATATTTAAGGTGTAGTATAGTTTGACTCCAAATAGCATAATTTTAGATGAAGTCAAAGCTTAGTTCATTTGTACTCATCCTCTCTACTGGAAGCACAGCTCCAACATGCCATATTCATTTGTCAAGAAACCCAGAATTAATATGATGAATGGGGCATGGTGAAATTCATAGGCAATACTAGTGGGTATATTTCTGTTTGGGATATGTTACTCTCACCCATCCGATAGTGAACAAATATTATATTCTGTATTCAAATACATCTAAATCTGTATGCAATTTAAATATACTCACATAATTTAAATGTGTGTATGCACATTATCTTTTCTTTCTAAAAATTCTGCATTTAGAATATAAGGAAAGTGATTTTTAGAGACCAATTGTTAGGGACAATAATTCGGGAGTTGGAGGGTTGTTTTTAGTTTTCTGTTTTCCAGTTCACTTTAATATGTCCAATTACCTGAAGCAGGTTAAACAAACATTTAAAGTCAGATCTGACTTTACAGTGTATACACTTCTCACATTTGCCATATCAAACGTGGTGAATCGGTACAGAGTTCCACAGCTTGCTCTTCTATACAGCTTTATCTAACAAACATCACCACAACAGCTACAGGAAGAACAGGAAAGTGATTGCCTTTCAGCTGTGAGCCTTTGGTGGACAAGAAGAAATGGGACCAGGCATGAAAGATTAATGCATATTCTTGGAAAAAAAAATATTACAGAGTGCCTTGCTGTTTGATTACAAGCCTCCGAATTAGTCAACATTTCCATAATTCTAAACCAATATACACCTGTTTTCCCACTGTGATGTGAAGGCACAACTTAATTTAACAGAAACCCTGCTGTGCTAAATCTCTCATTAAATACCAAGTGAATTCAGTAATTTAAAGTTGTAGCACTACTATTTTAACTGGTTGCCTTCATATTATGAAATTAATAAGAAATTAATGATGCACTTTGCCATATGCCTTCAATTTCTTTCTGAATAAAAATAAAAGGGATAAAGAAAAATGCATCACCAGCTGACACTTTAAAGCTTTTCTGGTTGTAATCATTTTCCTGCGGATAAAATCCATTAAAATGGCACTTGCTGCCTTTTTTCTAAAGTGTCCAAAACTCAATTTATGACAAGATCAAATACTTCTGGGGTTTTTTGCTATGTAATTTTCTTTTGCAGTTGATTTTTTAATAAGGAACTTTTATTGTGCAACCAAACTTGATTATTAATATGTAGGAATTTGCTTTCCCCCATTGTGCCCCATCTTCCTTTCTTGAGGGAAACAAAGAACTTACAGTAGACCTAGTGGAAACACTCTGATAGGACTGTCTGTTATGCAGTCGAAGGCGCTTGCTGTTTGATTTGAATTAAAAGCACTGTCTTTGTCATGTTGCACATAGATTTGAAAGACTCTGTGTGGTGGTGGTAGTAGTGAGTACTGGGAAATGGGGAAGGGCAGTAGGATTCAGGTGAAGAAGCAGGCCTCACCGAGCTACATAAGGTAGCTGGATATGTTTCTCAAGCCTACCTCTTACTGTGTAACTGAAAAAAAAAAACATTGGATCTTATATCTTTTAAAGTTCAATATAAAAACTAGAAATACAATAGTAGAAAATAGGGAGCAAAATTAACAGCTCAACAAAGAGTGGAGAATCAGGGTCATTTCTTTGTTTTGGTCATGCTGTCTTCTAGATGTGGTTGCTTGATGTTGAAGCAATAAATCAAATCTCAAAGTATAGTGTCTTATTAATTACTGACATTTCATGAGATTAAAAAACCACAAATGATTTCTGAGTGCCTACTATGTTCCAGGCACTAAATTAGGTATTGGCAGGAAATAACAGAAGTTAAACTTGATGGGACCTCCAGCTGGTCTAACTAGAAGAATGGACAGTAGACAGATAATTATATTTACTTGGTTTATCCTGTGGTGCTCTTCCATTTCTGACAGAATACAGTTCCACATATACACACCTTAGATCCCTATTGAGTAGTGATTTTAAAGCCTGAAAAGAACTTTGTGACCATGCCTGTACCAGCTGGGCTGCTTGATGAGCCATTGGATTTAATCTAACGTCCTTGGATTGACTTTGTCCATGGTTGTGTCTTCTGTGTTCTTGTACAAATTTCGTTTGCCTCCACTTGGATGTAACAGATTGAGCTTAGCTGTAGCTCCCTTTGTTTAAGCTTTCAGATAGGCACAACCTAACCAGTAGTATTAATATAGAGAAAGGTCATATTGTCCACCATTGGATTCCCAGAGTGAAATCCTTGTACAGACAACTTGCAAGATTCGTTTTGTTTTCCTTTCTTGACCTAACTTAGCTCAACTAAAAAGTAAGATAAAGACACTAATTCAGGCCCAGAAAAATTACCAAGACCTTTTCAATAATCAGATGTCAAGACCAAATATCCCTGTGCCTGTGACAGCATTATGCCTTCTGTCATTTTTTCAAGGTCTTAATACACATTGTTTCTAACAAGTAAGGCTTTTTGATTGAAAGTCTACAGCAGTATCATTAGAGCATTTGCTGTATAAATTAATTTAATTAAGGATGTAATAACAGAGAGGAATACAGTTTGAAAAAGCTCTTAAATTTTAACAGCAAGGAGGAATCTGCAGAATCTAAATGTCTTGTAAAATATTAATTGCAAATTTCTCCCAGACATTTTCTCTGAATATGCCTTACCCTTTTCTTTGTAGAATTACTACCAGTTTTATTAAATGCAGTTTATATTAAGGAGTTACTGCCCTAAGAGAACATTTGTTTAGAGCACTCCATTTCCACAGTAGCATACTGAAAGGTGTTTTATAATAACACATGCATTGTGAGCGAGGATTACACGTAGATTTGAGATTTAAAAACAAATGAGCCTGATCCAGTAGGAAGGAGCTGTAAATAAAATGGTCTCTTGGGGCAAGTATGTTCACCCACACGAAGTGATGGGCCCATTCCAGCCTTGCCCTGGAAGAGATAATTTACCTGTGTGGGTAGGCACTTTCCTCCCAGGTGGGCTCTAACTCAACCCTCCATAGAATTATCCCCCTGTGTCCTTAAATAGTACAATGCTAGGGTTTATTGTTCTGTGCAGCAGAACAGCTTGGCTCGCACTGGGACCAAATTCAATTTGCCCATTGTAATATATTTTGAGGTACTCATTTTCTTTGAGCTGTTCTACTAATTATTAATATGTATTTAATGCCTTTGTTCTCAGAGCCATGATTATTATTTTATCATTGTCATCATCATCATTATTTCTGTCATAAAATTTCTCAAAATTCATCTCCTCATATCCTGGAAATTTTCCCCCAACCCATCCCATTTGAATGAAGCTCAAACTAGGCCAACTTAGATGAAGTTTTTTCTTTGATCCCTTTTTTAAAATCATTATGGAAGAAAGAGCCAAAACATCTGTGTGAACAGGTTTGAAGCCTCAAATATGTGTGTCTTATGGAACGCCTAGAGTATTGATTCATTCAATAACTACGGAAGTTTTATTGTTTGCCAGGCACTATTCTAAATAGTAGGGAATACAGTCATAGCAGCCGTGCCCATTGTAACTAAATCATCAAAAATAAATAAATAAAAATAAAGCTTGTCACCATGCTTAAACCAAATAAATGTTTCATAAATAAGCCATTGTATATTTAATGCCCATATGAGCTAGTTTTATTTATGAAAAATTTACAGTTTTAGTAAAAAGATTCTGTTCACCGGTACTACAAATGTTCCAAAACACAAAATGACTCATTATTGCATATATTAATATGTGATATGGTATAATTTGTTCCATATGCATGGATCTCTATATCTTATGCATATGTGTGTATTAAAGTTATACACATTCACACATACACATGTAAACATTACTTGAGTCAAAAAATGCAGGACAATATAACTTAAAGGTACATTTTCTCTTTTATTTAGCCTATGATTGTACTACTCTTAATTACTTCATTAGTCAACTTTTAAATTTTAGGCTTCATGAACGAGAATTTCTCAGTTCATCAGTATAATTCTTAAGTTTGTTTTTGCTTTGAGTCAGAATCCTGGCTGATTCACAGTGCATGAGAGAGGATGCTTTAGAACTACCATTTAATGATGATAATCCCTGCCTTCTACCTTCTTAACAGGATAGTACAGAGCTGAGTGGGCACGGCACTGACTGTATAGCTTTTTTATGAGCTCCCAAAGAAGTGTGCCTTGTAGGATATTGTTTCTATTTGATATTTTCTTTAGGTGTGAACTCTTCTTAGGTAGCAATCCAACATATAAAATGTGTCTGCTGTGCAGTGTGTGAGTCAGGACATCCATTTGGTATACATTCTTCAATTTACATTTGCAGAATTTTTACCTGCACTGAAATCTTTGTAGGACTGCCTAAAAGGAACCATCCCTCTGCTGTGTGTGTTGTTTTTACTTGACTCTTAAATCCTGAAAAAATAAAAGCTAAATAAAAAGTGAACAGTTTTTCTTTAAGATGACTTTATTTTTTTTAAGATTTATTTATTTGAAAGACAGAGTTACGAAGAGAAAGGGAGAGTCAGAGAGATCTTCTGTTTGCTGATTCACTCCTCAAGTGGCTGCAACAGCCAGGACTGGGTCACACCAAAGCCAGGAGCCAGGAACTGATCCAGGTCTCACACATGGGTGCAGGGGCCCAAGTACTTGGGGCCATCTTCCATTGCTTTCCCAGGCACATTAGCAGAGAGCTGGATCAGAAATGGAGCAGCTGGGACTGAAACTGGTGCCCATATGGGATGCAGACACTGCAGGTAGTGGCTTTACATGCAACGCCACAGCACTGGCCCCTAAAATGATTTTTTTTAATGACTGTGAAGGAGAGTGCCACAGTTTGGACATGGACATTGATGAGTCCCCTGCGGGTTGCAGAAACCCTTTCCCACCCTAAGAGCCCCACCATTATGAATTAGGGTCCAGGTGTAGAGCCACCCTTAAGTGGGGCTCAGCCAAGTGTGGCAGGATTGCTCCCAAATTACTGCTTTAGACTAGAAAGAAAAAAAGTTGAAGGATTGAGGGAAACCCTTGACCCACTGTTTCCCAATCTGTAGGGATCTAGAAAAGTGTATTTTAATACTTCCTAAAAGGCCATCGAAAGTGTTCTGTTTCATCCACCGTTAAGTTTTTACATGCCACCTGAGTAGTGAATTGTTCTGCTTGCT
This sequence comes from Lepus europaeus, assembly GCF_033115175.1. Taxonomy (NCBI): domain Eukaryota; kingdom Metazoa; phylum Chordata; class Mammalia; order Lagomorpha; family Leporidae; genus Lepus; species Lepus europaeus. The sequence goes on along the minus strand of NC_084840.1, from coordinate 70,163,063 downwards.
GCTGGCAGAGCATCAGTTCAGTAACTGTGAATGGCAGTTATTTATGTATGGCTCTGATCAACTACTATAAAATTAAAAAAAAAAAACTGGTTACTTTTAGAGTAGCGCCTACTCAGTACAAGGAAGGCTATGAGATAAAATTAATGAGGATTCCTGGTGGTGAAAAGTTGTAAATGCTAGTGCAAGGTGAAACAGGAAACATAGCCACCCTTTTTTGGCGGTAGGACTCAGCTGGACAGCAGTTTTGTTTTGCTTTTAAACAGCATAGTCTCCACTACTTACCAAGTTAGTAGGACTGTTGTGAAGGCTTGCAGAGAATGTGTGTAAGTGCCCTAGCACTCTGCCTGATGAGATTTACAAAATTCCCCTGCCATTGTTTGAGGAATATTGATGTGTCATATCATATGAGGGTATGGTAGGATGGCACAGTGGCAAAATGAAGTAATAGATGTTAGAAATAATCATTTCTGTATCATAGTGCTAGATTAAATTGGGAATATTAAGTGTATTTGTATGGACCTCAGCTCCCCAAAGGTTGATAAGATTTCAAAAGAAAATTGGAGGGAAATGAATTGGATTAAAGATCTGGGTGGAATTGCAGAAGAAGAGGTTATGTTAGTCCAATGAAAGGGGTGGAAGCGAGCTTTATGCTGGGAAGTTGTTGCTGGAGTATGAGGCGCCATGAGAATTCATCAGCTGAAAGACTTGAACCTTTCACCTGTAAGCTGAGCATAGCTCCAGAGACTGTGTCCATTTGAAGTGGGCAGGACAGTTCATAGACTGAAACTTCAGGCCACAAGAAATGCATATCCTATGGGTGGGTGTGGAGAGAAGTCTCCTAGAGCCCCAGGTTCTTCCTCACCCACTCAGAAATAAAGAATAACTGAGCCGGAGCACCTGCAATCAGGATCAGAGGGATTCTCAGAGTGCCACTGCTCAGCCAGGTGTGGTCTGGTTTAATAAGGGAAGCACCCTGATGGCTTAGGAGGAGGGAGAGCAGGAAGAAGCTTTGTGTATTCCTCTGCTTGTTTTATCCATAGACTGTCAGGGTACACAGGTGCTCAGGAACTCTCACTGGTACGATGACATAAGCTGTTAAAGTTGCTTTGATAATAAAGCAATATTTCAGGACCGTATCATTACAGCTTTTACTGCCCACAAGTCATTGAGATGAAAGGATAAACAATAAACAGTACACGCTGGAATTTACAGAGGGGACATGTTGACAAATGTTCTCTTTTGTACTCTTTATTGTTCCTGTTGTTACTTCCTGTCAGCCCTCAAACACATATTTGTGCTGCCATCCCCTCCTCCACCAGCACTTAAAAACACTGGAAATTCCTTCCTTCATCTTCATGTGGTTAGGCTGAATGGTTCTCAGAGTATTCTTGTCCAATCTCACAGACCTGCTTTTTGCCCTCCATGTATTGTCTCCATTCATGTCCTCTTGGGGAAAAATCTATACATGTATTACTTTATTTGGTTCAGTTATCAGTTATTTTAGAGTTCTTTGTATAGACAAATCTGGATCACTCAAGGTTTGACGATCCACTTTAGATTCTCCAGGCATCAGCTTCCCTCTCCCCGCTGGTTGAGAACCAACAGGGAGCTTAGCACTCATAATTTTATCCACCAGGGAACAGAGAAAGGAAAGGGAAGAAGATGAACTCCAGTAAGTCAGTTTAAGTCTTTGTTTGCAGTCTTGGTTTGACAAGAAAGGGTGTTTAACCTAATGAGGTTTCAGGATTATTGGTGGATTTCTTTTATCTGTTTGATTCCTGTCCCCAGTTAACATGGCTAAGTGAGTCATCTGTGTTTGTAAAAGGCTTTATGGGGTTGTTTATTTGTTATCCCTTCTAAAAATATTTCAGGTGATGTATTGATAGCATTCACCTTGTTACGCCGAGGACACTGAGGTGCCAGAGATTAAATTAACTTCTCTGACCTCCCCTAGCAATTCAGTGCCACAACTAGAATTAGAAGGCACAGTTACTAAGACTCTCCGGGAGCTTGGCCTCCTCACCTTGGATTTAGGCGTGGTGTTCACATTTTCAGGAGGAGGGAACATGACTCAGGAGGCCACCACAGCACAAGAAAGTTGCTCCTCTTTGTTGATTTCCCATGTGGGAGCTCTGTGACTGTATTTTCATTTTCACACCAACTCCACAAGGCTTATATGTCATATGGCCCCATTCTACCCACAATGAAGCTGAAAACATAAAGAAAATGATTAAGTTATATGGAGTTACCCAACTGTTAACTGAGTTTATATACAGCTTCAACCCAGTGTTCCTGGCCCATGAAGCCAAGTAACTTCCTACTCTGCTGTGTGTGGGGCACAGGCTTACCAGTCCTGGCTTCTGCCACCAGGTAGGGGGACTCAGAAGGAACACTATTGCTCCCGTTGGAATGACCACCAAAGAAATCTAAATCTTCAGCCCTGCCCACTACTGCAGCTCATAGGATGACATATTAAGCTCACTGAGGGTGTGAATCGTCAGAGCTATCCCCGTCTGACAGCTTAGAACAGCACATGGAAGCAGCAGGGAAATCCTAGGTGTCAGCTGGGTACCACCTCCCTCTCAGCATGCCCACGCACCCCACGTGAGTCCTTATGCATCCAGAACCTCGAGGCATGTGGCCGCATCTCTACCAGACCATACTGTCTGTAGCAAGCACAGGTCATGAAAAGATTGGTGGACAAAGCAAGGTGTTTGCTGGAAACCTGGGTGTAAGGTTACTAACAGCATGCTCACTAAGGGGAAGCTCAAAGACAGTCATTACTGTAAGAGGGACTGCTTTGCAAAAGTGACTGCAAATGCAACACCTGTCTTCAGAGGAGCATAAGCTTTATTACCACCATCATCTCATTGATGTTCGTGTTGTTAGAGTGCTTTGATTTATCTGCATCCACAGACTTTTGGTCCCAACCCACAATTTGCATTCTAATGCCCTGCTCCATTCATCTGGCCTCCCTGTCCCCTCCCCTCCCATCTCGCCCTGTCCCTGTTCTGTAGTAGAAGGGTAGAGTGGGGATCTCAGGTTCATCTTGGAAGACTAAGCAGAAACTTACAACCCTAAGCGGGAAGCAATAGGAAGAGAGCAGGCTGTGGCCTGGAAAACAGCTAGCCATCTCAGCATACCCTCATCATCACTCTGATACTCTGAAAATACATGAAGGGCTTTAGAAAGTACTTTTTCTACCCTGTGTTTCTACTGGTGAGGAACTGAGGTCCTCACGGTGAGATCTGCAGAACCATCTAAACTTTTGGATCTGCTGTTGCCAACAACATGGACCACACTTCTCCGCCACAATCAAGAGTGCTAAGAAACAACCATGCAGCAATGGGACAGATCAGACACAGTCTCCTGCCCACTCCCCTGAACTAGTTACTGCTGTCCTCTCAGCCACGGTGACAGCAGGGTTGTGTGGCATTGATGGGCCTAGAAGCTTGGGCATTCCTGCCCTCCTAGCCCCATTCCGCCATCTGCTGTATTCTGTCCCCTCAGTGTTCTCCCAGTTCATCAAGGGGAGAGTTAAGATGAAAAGCCAAAGCTTTTTCCCCGGACTGGGATATTTTCCAGGGAAGTTCTCTGGTCATCCGACATTGTGTTTTCTGTCTTTATATGAATGTAACTGAGTAGATGAATTTGGAGGTAGAGACTGGATTACCTTCACCATTTTCTCATCTAAGGAAGGAGGAGCTAGTGCTGTGGTGATTGTCGCCGGTGCAGGCGGTGAGACCTGGAAGTTCTCCGCAATCTGTGGGCCTACACATTGTCATCGTTAAGCATCAGAGGCAGAAGGACCAAGTGAGAACAGATGACAGGTTCCTGGAAGCTCACCTACACTCCTGTGGGGCTGAGGGTGTGCTTTAATGTGTGAAGTTCAGCACTTTATGTACTTGCCACACACTCAATATTACCTCTTCATCGGAACTTTTAAAAACATTCCAGGAAACTGTACCAGATATTTTGTATTAAGCGTTATGGGGGTACAATGCACAGAGGAATTAGAAAGTTCACTGCATATATGAGGGTACTTCAAAAGTGTGTGGAAGCAGAATTAAAGGTGTTTATTTTAGTGTAAAAATTTTGCATTTTCATGAGTTTAAGGAACCTTGTTTAGCATATGCTGCACGTAAAGTGAGAGCAGTCGTTATACAACTTCAGGATCAGCATGTTTATAACAAATTTGGTTCTATAAATGTTTCATCCACTTGACTGCTGTTTTTTCACTGGTGTTTAGAATCTAGCCAAATAACAACAGATATTCAGTTAGTAGAATACAATTAACATCTATTGAGTTTTATGTCCTGGACACTATACCAAGAATTTTATAAATATTTAATCTCATGCAAATAATAAAATACTAAGTAATAAAACAGTTGTAGCTTGTTTTCTCTCACTGCTTGCCTTTTTCAGCTATAAGTCTGTCATCCTAAGTTCGAGAGTTAAAGTCGCTACACCTGTGAGAAATTTCTAACGACAAATCAATGAATATCTTTTATGGCAAATAACTGATCTAGTCCAACTAAATATAAGTATGATGTAAAAGACTATTTTCATTTAATTCAGGCTAACCTCACCTTGTCTTCCTAATCCATTGCCAAATTTCAATTTATGATTTGTTAATCATAACTAATTGTAAGATGTCATTTAAGTAGGTGCATGAGCTATATAGCAACACTTTGTTCAATTTTATCTTGCATTTCTTCTGAAGCTCATAGAGGCATGAACTGTAACCACAACTTCTTAAACACGTACTTACACACACACACACGAAACCTTTGAAAAAGTCCCATTGAGTCATTAGAGAATCTAGTCACTAAATCAGACCTGCCTCAGAGTTGCCCAGATGTAAAATCTTTAGGTTATTCTAAATATCTGCAGGTTAAACTAAGTATCTGTAAGGAGAATAAAAAGAATCAAAACCCCAGAAATCCTGTAGCTAATTTCAGGGGATTTCTGTTTATTTGAAAGCTGTGAGAGTCCACAGAGAAAGAAAGGTCCTATGGAGAGAAACAGGCCAGGTCTAAGCATAGACCACAGACTGTAGAGCTTAGAATGTCCAGCCTTCTCACCTGATAGATGAGGACACTGAGGCCAGGAAGGTAACATGCTGAAAGCTGAACAACACGTTAGTAGTGTAGGAGTAACCGGTCCTGCCTCCGAACTCTGGGTCTAGTGCTGTTTTTAGAAATTGTGTCCTCTCGTTTTCTCTACACATTTATGCCAAGTCATCATTTGACAGACTCAGAAATTGCCAGTCTGTCTGTGTACCTTTACACTCTGTGATGTGAGGCTGTTGAGCACAGCATTTCCTTTTCTCATTTCTGTTTGCTGAGAAAGATCAGTGTCTGCCCTTGGAGAAAGGCCCAGAAAGATGATAATATTCTTCTAGATATTATCTAAAATAATAAAGAAGGTAGTTGAATTAGTAAGAAGTTGATGAAGAAAAAAAAATAGTGACCTTTAATGCTTAAATTTATTTCTACAACTAGAAGAGTGATCTGTAAGCTTCAGGATAGAGTACCTTTTTTTTTTTTTTTTTTTTTTTTTGACAGGCGGAGTGGATAGTGAGAGAGAGACAGAGAGAAAGGTCTTCCTTTTTGCCGTTGGTTCACCCTCCAATGGCTGCTGCGGCCGGTGCATCTCGCTGATCCGAAGCCAGGAGCCAGGCGCTTTTCCCGGTCTCTCATGCTGGTGCAGGGCCCAAGCACTTGGGCCATCCTCCACTGCGCTCCCGGGGCACAGCAGAGAGAGAGCTGGCCTGGAAGAGGGGCAACCGGGACAGAATCCGGTGCCCCAACTGGGACTAGAACCCGGTGTGCCGGTGCCGCAAGGCGGAGGATTAGCCTGTTAAGCCACGGCGCCGGCCCAGGATATAGTACCTTTTAAAACAACATATTAAATAAGAATCTCACCAGGCCACACCACAGTTGTATTAAATAAGTTGTATTAAATAAGAATCTCTTGGGATGGGAGCCTGGCACTAAAGTAAGGATATACTGTTACCAACTGATTGTCTTCCCTCAAGTCTGGCTACTCAAAGTGTGGTCCAGGGACCGGCAGCATGGACACCATCTAAGAGTGTGTTATAAATGCAGATAGGAGCCCCAGCCCACCCTGCCTCTGCCAACCTGCATTTAAACTCGATCCCTAGTTCTCACCGCAAACGCTTGCACACACACACACAAATAAGTACAGTGATGGATATGTTAAATCATTTGGTTATGATTATCATTTCACAATGTGTCTGTAACAGAATATCACATTGTATAATTATTTTAAAAAATAACAGAAATCTTACAGATGCACAGTAAAGTTTAAGAAGCATTATTGTATAGGGTCAGCCTTGCCGATACTGTTCTCCTAGGAGTCTCTGATGCACACCATGAGGCAGCCTTGAATGTATGTGACTTTGCATGCATACCTCTATCCCCACTGAGCTGCTGTGTTCACTCCTCAGTACTAGAGAGCAGAGAGATCCTCTGTGGCTGCCACCTTCCCTTGTTTCTTTTTGGAGCATTCTGAAGATAGCATGAGGTAAGCTGGCCAAGAAGGATGTGGAATGAAGAAGTAAATGGACATATAGAGACACACTGTGTCCTCCAGCATCTCCATTTGTCATCGTCATCTGTACTCAAAAACCTACTGGAGAATCTCTGAATAGGACCACCATAGAATTAATGCATCCCAGACTATAAAGAGATGAATGGAATTGGTGCCTTTTTAAGCATAGGTTTTCTGTCTAGCATAAGCTAATTCTAAGGCATGAGGAGCAATGTCCTGCATGAAGAGTTAATTTGTGGTACTTGGCAGCCCATTTCCACCTCGCGGAAACCACAGGAGTGTAGAATCCCTGCTGTTGCATCATTCATGGACTCGAAATTCCTTACCAGGAAAGCAAAGTATTTATTAGTCTGTTTCTGTTGGTACACACAGCTTGAGAAATTTCTGCTAAAAAATTTTCAACTACCACATGAGTGCTGGGATAGAATATACTGTCTCATAATAAAGACATACTCTATGTTTGTATGTTTTACAGTTTGGGAGGCTTAAAAAGAAAGTCATCTGCCCTAAACACTTGTGAAATTTGTCCTTGGGTGAGTTGTTTTCCATCCTGACTTCTTGCAGATCTGGAGACATTTTTCACATTTTGGATTATTCCTAATCAGACATCTTGGATAGCAGTCTATGAGCACAAAGTACGTTGCTGCATAAAACTGAAACATACCACGGCCAGTACTTGGATAAAGTAACAGTCGTTGCTTACAAGTCGAGCATCAGAGAGTGGCTGCACTTGCCGACCAAGTAAGCAGAAAGTGAATAAAGGATCTGTGTGGAAATGGAAGCAGAGTGGGACACGGAAGCAGAGTGGGACAGGCTGAGAGACAGTGAAGACCCAGAGAAGAAACCAGCTGAGGGTCTGACGCCAACTTGATGGTGTGCTGGAGCTACACAGAACAGGGGATCCAGAGAGAGTACATAGAATGGAAGGTGAAAATGACCAGGCTTCCATTAGAACTAAGTGAAAACAGTCCATTGACTTTACTTATGACAGCCCAATGACTACCTCTTGAGGAAAAACTCGGGTCAGCCGAGTTTGCATATGGTTGATCCCTTTCATCCTCACATTCCTCTACTGTTGCTGTATTTCAGTATCTGAATAGAGCTGAATTTAATAGATGTGGGCTAAAAATTTTAGCCTTTACTGTTCAGTGGTGCACTTTTGGAGACTTGTAACCTTACTGTTTTCTTGTCCATGTCTGCTTGGCCTCTGTGTTGGATGAGTCTCCTTCACACTCAGTCTTGGGGGAGAAAAATCCTGTGTTGGTAAAACACAGCAGCAGGATCAAGTAGTCATAAACAGCACATCAGCTTATCAGTAAAAATGAGCTTTGGCCTCCAAACTCACTTGACCAACCCTGAAATTCTCTTCTCACTTGGAAAGGAGGGAGAAAGCAGTGCTAAAGGTGTTTTAGTCCTTGAAAAGGTCTTGTCAGCACCTCCTAAGTTGTGCCTTGATGAGACTGACTACGTAGTCTCGTACTGTACTCATTTTAAGAACACACCCTTTTGACCGGCGCCATGGCTCAATAGGCTAATCCTCCGCCTGCGGCACCGGCACACTGGGTTCTAGTCCCGGTCGGGGCACCGGATTCTGTCCTGGTTGCTCCTCTTCCGGGCCAGCTCTCTGCTGTGTCCCGGGAGTGCAGTGGAGGATGGCCCAGGTCCTTGGGCCCTGTACCCACATGGGAGACCAGGAGAAGCACCTGGCTCCTGACTTCGGATCAGCGAGGTGTGCCAGCCGCAGCGGCCATTGGAGGGTGAACCAACGATAAAGGAAGACCTTTCTCTCTGTCTCTCTCTCTCACTGTCCACTCTGCCTGTCAAAAAAAAAAAATTTAAAAATAATTTAAAAAAGAACACACCCTTGTTACATTTTTATGTAATTTGCTTCATAGGAGATAGCCACTCCTATTCCCAGCTGGAAAGAGGAAGATGGAACAACATGCTGCGTGCTTGTCAGGGCTGATGTGAGGCAGATCTGTCAGCTGTGCCCAGTGCCTGGTTCTCAAAGTCTTAGAAACCAAGAGCCTCAGTCCCTTTTGACAGCATTTGTGGATAGATTACGTGGTTTCTATATGGGGGGCATATTTACAGGCATTACATCTCGACTTTATCTCTAAACATGATATTTCTTATAGTTTTATTGTATGTGGCTATTAAATATTTCCAGTGGCAGCTTTAAAAACCTGTACTGTTAAAGATTTCACTGAAAGAGAAAGTTAGCTGAGATTTTACACAATTTTAAATAATGGAAGCACAAATGTGAAAGTACTTTAAAAAGTTCATGGAAAATAGAGTAAGAAGATAACTTTTATACCAAAAAATTAAAATCCATGCATAGTTTGTTTTTATAACATGTATTTTGTGTGAATTTTTTAAAGATTGCTCATATATCAGCTGGCCAGATCCAGCGTTTATTTTTCAAAGTGAAGGTTGGATCTTGCCCATACTTCAGAGCCTTGAAGAAGCTAGATTGGAGCAAAGTACAGTGGGAGAGAGAATGTAGACATCTTAAACCATGTGCCAGCCCATTGCCTTCATCACACAATGAAGAGAAGTTATCAATACTTTCTCTTGAAGTAGGGGAATTTTGATGTTTTTCATAGGGATAACAACCAAAGAGTATGAGGAAATATCACCTCTTAAATGTTGATGTGCCCGGGTTCTATTATCTCTTTCTTATCACACAATTATTTCCTCCGGTCCCTGTCACTCATTCTTACAGCTTCTACTACTACTGTAGGCTGCTGATTGCCAAATAATTTATCTCAAAATTATAATTTTATGGCTGTTACCAAAGAGGTCTCTCCAGATAGTCCACAGGCAATTCCTATACTAAAGCCATTATTTTCTTACCACAAATCAGGTGCTCTTCCTGTTACTTAAGTGAATAGGTGAGCCGACCAAGACAAAAAGCTAGGAACTGTCTTTACCTTCTCTTCTTCCTACACCGCACCGTTCTATCCCCCATTTCCAACCAGTGAGGAAATCCTGAATTCTGACTTTGTACCCACCTCCAGAATTATTCCTTCTATCACAGCTAATAAAGGCAGGTAAGGGATTAAGAGATTTCAACATAATCTCTGAAATAACTACGTTCCTTAGTCTTCCAAAGGCTTTCTTGAGTAGGAGAAGATGGCTTGGAATTGCATTCAGGACCCTGGAGTTGTACATTACTCTCAGCACATTTATGGAAGGGACTGGACACATTTTGGCAGGATAAAAAACAGTTGTGACTTCTGAGTCTAGCAGGTGAAATTTAAAGTTCATACTCTGCCCCTCCCTTCTTTTGCAGCTTCTAGGACATTCTTACAGTATCCCAGCTATATGCCACACCACACATGTGCACTTTCACAGTTCTAGGAAGGTAGAAATAAATACTCCTCCATGGTAGCCACTGTATCATATGCTTAAATTTATCCCATCACCTGCTACTCTTTATTCTCCTTGAATGTTGACATCTTGGTCTCTCCCATACTGAGCTTCAAAGTTTTTGAGGAGAGGGATGTTGGCAGAGAGCAGCTTAATGCCTCATACCATAAATGGTGTTCAATAAATCTGTGTTGAGTAAATGAACTCTCAGAATAACTTTTGTTCATCAACACTCTGTCAGCATTAAAAAGAAACTCTAGTGGGACAGGAGTGAGAGGTAGGAGAGTGATGCCAATCATTTTTTTTTTAATTATAATCATTACATGAGTGAAAAAGTCTATAAGCATATACTACCTCACAGAGTACTTTCATGTGTACTGCTAATGCAGTCCTCAGAATCATGAAGTGGTTTTTTTTAAAGATTTATTTATTTATTTGAAAGTCAGAGTTACACAGAGAGAGGAGAGGCAGAGAGAGAGAGAGGTCTTCTGTCCCATGGTTCACTCCCCAGATGGCTGCAACGGCCACAGCTGCGCTGATCCTGAAGCCAGGAGCCAGGAGCTTCTTCTGGGTCTCCCACACGGGTGCAGGGGCCCAAGAACTTGGGCCATATTCTACTGCTTTCCCAGGCCATAGCAGAGAGCTGGGTTGCAGGAGGAACAGCCGGGACTAGAACCGGCGCCCATTTGGGATGCTGGTGCTTCAGGCCAGCGCGTTAACCCGCTGCGCCATAGCACCCACCCCGCAGTTGAGTTTTCTGATGTGATTCTTGATTCAGACATGAGTTTACCAAGACAGTAAAAGGTCAGGTGATCTGACTGTAAGTATTTGGAATTGTCAACCCCAAAATTCAAACCCAGACCTCTGGATTCTGACTGTGATGTTCTTTTTTCTACAAGCAGACAACCAAACATAAATAACAAAGCTTCCCAAAAGGCCACTAACTGCTACATTCCAAAACTGTAAGAAATCATGAAAGTATGACTGGCTGTTACAAATTAAACTATCAATAGAGTTGGGTGGTTTTTTGTTTTGTTTTGTTTTGTTTTTCTGTATTTCTTAATTTCTCTCCAATATTGTCTCACCTTTTCCTTGTTTACATTTACCCTTGCATTTAAATTTTGGTTATTTGGTAAGCATGTGAAAGCCCAGGTCTTGATTTTGGTCTTTAGATGGCTGAGGTTCAGGATAAGGGTATTTATAGAACAATTGAGGTGGCATCATAATTTCCCCCAAGCTCTGCCAACAAGTAATTTCCAAAGTTGGTAAACGATGTCACACATTAGAGTGGAAGGTGGAAATCAAAACTAGACAGTGAAATTAAACTCATAAAGAATTAGCAGCACTGGAAGAGACCTTCATTTGGCAAAATATCAAAGTTAGTATTACTATAGAAGGTGAGATGAACAATATCAGATGTCTTACTTAGATGTTTAATGGATTTGCATTATAAACATAATATGAAATGGCCCTTAAAGCATTTTTCCAGACTTGCCACTTATCTAGGTATCTAATTTATTTATATGCTATTTTTTGTCCATCCTTGTTTGTTTAGAAAAAAGAGATATTTAATCATTTCACTGATTTAAGTAAATAAATGGAAAAATAATGCTGTGTGAGGTATGGTATTTATTTGTCTGGTATAAATGAAGGAAGGTGTCATTTCTAAGCCAATCAAATCATACATTTTTTATGAGAGGTTGCAACTTGGAGAGAGGTGGAAATGTTAGACACTAATTAATAAATGTGGCTAGCAAAACAACTTGGGACTCAGAAACTAAGCTCTGGAAGGATCATTTGAATGCCAAATTGAGTGGTATCATTCTGCTGAACTGATGAAACGTTTGTGTCCTGTCAGAAGGTTCAAGATGAAATTCAGTTGGCTTTAAGTTTCCAAGTTAGTTTTGAACCTGAGGCTTTAAAGACTGGCTTATTACAGAGTTGATAGCTTTAGATTGCCTTAAGGTCAAGAGGAAACTAGAGTTTACTGAATAAAGCATCAGTGGTGGGGCTGGCACTGTGGCCTAGCAGGTAAAGCTGCTGCCTGCAGTGCCAGCCTCCCATATGGTCGCTGGTTCTAGTCCCGGCTGCTCCACTTCCAATCCAGCTCTCTGGTATGGCCTGGGAAAGCAGTAGAAGATGGCCCAAGTTCTTGGGCCCCTGCACCTGCGTGGGAGACCCAGAAGAAGATCCTGGCTTCGGGATCAGCACAGCTCCGGCCATTGCAGTCATCCAGGGAGTGAACCTGCAGATGGAAGACCCGCCCCGCCCTGCCTCTCCTTCTCTCTCTTGTAACTCTTTCAAATAACTAAATCTTTAAAAAAAAAAAAAAAAAAGGCATCAGTGGTATCAACAGAGAGTTAAAGCTGCTTGAAGTGGATGAAGAATGTGTTGTGCTACACATGAAATATTCATTTCCATAGATGGTTTAGAGTGGAATGTTGTTTTAAGTCATCGAGACTAGTGCTTAATTCAGCCTGTATAAAAAAGTAGCAAATATTGCAGAAGCATTATTGGAAATCTCTCCAAACCTTAGAAAGGAAATAGGCTCAAAAATTGAACTTTTGATGAGTCGTCTGAGGAGAAGATAATGCGGTTCCAATCCTGGGCAGTATATGAAGTTGAACCATTTGAAATATCAGTTTCATAGGATTCAGCCAAACTTGAAGTATAGAAGTTTCTCTGTCATAAATGCACATTAGTAATATGGGTAAAGGAAATACTGGTGTTACGGAGCTAAGAAGGGTCATTATGCCATTTTTGTAGCAGAAGTTTCAAGAATAGGGAGTTGTTCAATTTGACAAAAACAGAAAGAAATGTGGCACAATATTAAGAAATAAGCCTGAAAAGGTAGCTTTTGGTCAAAGCAAGAAGTCTCCTGAAATATAAGGCAAGGAGCTAGAATTGAATTTTTCAGATAATTGAACATCATTGGGCACAGGAGAATGATTTCTGGTCCTGAGTCTTCAGCGAATTCAGAAAGTGGTGATGTTGAAGATGGTTTGGAAGGCAGTGATCCAAAATGGTGAGGATGCTATTGCAGGAACCCAGGTGAGCTGCGGTGAAGACCGAGATGGGATAGTAGCAGTGACGGCAACAGGAGTATGAGGAAACAGGAACCTTTCAGTAGAGACATGTCCAAACTGAGAATTCCAAGTGAAAGAAAATATAGGACCAAGCCAGAGTGTTATGTGAGAGAGGGGGCAATCCGAGGCTCTTTGCCTTCCTGCAGATGGTGCTGTATGAGCAGCTTTCTCAGTCACAGTTTCGCAAGTTTCCTTCGGGTGACTAAAATTCCAGTCCAGTCTGGGCAGGTTTAACCATCCAAAGGGTATTCCCTATGGAGATGAGTCAGGGATAGAGGCTGGAAAGAAGGCTGAGAAGATCCGGGCTGAGGAGCCAAGTTCCAGGATTGATGGCTAGCACTCACAGCTGGGCACTCAAGGAGAAAGCCGGCATGAGGGCCAGGCAGAAGGACAGCTCAACACAGTGGGCATCTCCACACACAGGGAAGGCTAGTGGGGATGCTGCAGTGTCGGCCTCTGACCACCACGCAGGACTCTGGTCATGCCAGTTTCCTGGATATTGAGAACTGGGTAAGTGAACTAACTACCTGGAAAAGGCTCTGTGAGATCTGAGACCAGAGGTGGTCATTTTGGACACAAACAAGTATCAAAATGATAGTTTATCTTTGAACCAGACTCATTTCTCTTAAAATAGGAGTTTATACTATGTTTATGGGAGAGTCTAGTATTGGAAATCTAAATTTCAATCTAAATTACTAATAAATAAACTAATGCTAACAAATAAAATCTAATAAACTTAACTAGTCTTGTTCTGCTTTAATTTGGGAGTTGGGCTGGTTGTTTATTACATCAGAAAGATTCAGTGACAGGGAAGAACTGAAATGTTATCAAAGAAGTTGTTCACAACAATACTAATTACTAATAAACTAAATCTAAATTAAATTAAACTTAATCTAAATTACAATCCAAGTGAAATTTATTAAACTGTTCATTAATGGCTATATCAGCTGTTATTATCTCAGTAAATATTTTTCATTGCTCAGTTAAGCAACATGTCTAATACAGCAGGTGGATAACATCTAAAAGAAAGAGTATTAGAGCATCCATTGTTGACTTTGGAAGACAGTTCAGCCATCAGAAAGAAATCATGGTTAGAAAGGATAGTGGTATATTTTGTACTTAGTGATAAGAGCAAATTGTTACCTTTCTCTTAAATTTGGCTCATTAATATGTACTGATTATGATCTTCCAGTTGTTGCACAAAATTCTTATGGTCTTTTGCTGTGATCATAGCTGTAGTAGTACAACCTTAGCGGCCCTGTAAATTCTACAGGCTTTATGTTGAGTCTTTCCATGTAGCTCTGTCTTCTGAATAGTTTTATACTATCGATGAGGGGGGGTCATTAAAACATGAAGTTCTGGAGCAGGCATGTGGCCTATGAGTTAAGAAGCTGATTGAAACTTGCACATCTCATTAGCAGAGTTCCTGGGTTAAGTCCAAGCTCTGCTCCTATTCCATCTTCCTGCTAATGCACACCCGGGGAGACAACAAGTGATGCTTCGAGTGGTTAGGTTCCTGCTACCCACATAGGAGACCTGAATTGGTCTTCTGGCTTTTTACTTGGCCCAGCTGCAGCAGTTGTGGGTGTCTGTGGAGTGAATCAAGGAATGGGAGCTCAGTCTCTGACTCTCAAGGAAATAAAGATCTAACAAGCTTAACTAGTGTTGTTCTGCTTCTGTTTGGGAGTTGGACTTGTTGTTGCTTACATCAGAAAGATTCAGTGACAGGGAAGGACTGAAATGTTATCAAAGAAATTGTAGTTCATAATCACATTGATAAATACAGTAATAGCAATATCTTTAGCAAGATTCAGATACCATATCTGACAAGAGTTAAAAAGTAGCATAGATTGACCTTTATACCTAACATCCTATAATGCTCCCAAGCTAACTTAAACTAAGATTACAATTATTGTTGAATAGTAGTGCCTCTAAAAGCATTATGCTATGCTTTATTCATAACCGTTACTTTTTCATTCATGATCTGTGCCTCCTCATATAAGCCTATTCATTTTCCTTCTAATTTTAAGAATAAATAAGGCACACTGGAAACTTGGTTATTATTTAGTGTGAAAACACAGAACCTAATCATAGCTAATAAGTATAATAAGTGCTAGGCTGTACCTCCTCTTGCTTGGTACGTGCCTTATATACAGAAGGTAACATAGGCGGAGTAACAAGGATGCCAAGTTACAGATGGGGTTGTGGAATGTTATTTGACAGCCGATTAGAGTAATCTGTCAGAAGTGATGACTTAATCACCGTAACAGACTCCAAATTCCCTCATAGAATTCCACCCAGAGTAATCTGATTTTCCTGCAATATTTTATTTTATTTTTTTGTCAGGACTAAATGGTTACATTGCTTGTTTTCTTCCTCTCTAGTATCCCGTGTGATTTTAACAGAAATGTAAGTAGGTAGTGCCATTATAGCTAAAAAGGCTGACTTTAATCACAGATAGATGAGTCTGGCTTCTGTGTTTCTCTGTCACTGGATTACTGGCAGATGTGAAAGAAGCTGGAAGTTGTGCTGTGCAGCTGCATACTTCCCAGGTGACCAAGGAAGGCCATGTTCTTTTCACTTCAAAATGAGACTTCTTTCTGTTGTTAAGAGCTTTGTCTTAGGATGTTTAGCTACTTGAAAGGAAGGGAGAGAGGTCTTTCATCTGCTGGTTCAACCCCCAAATGTGCATACAACTAGGAGTTGACCAAGCTGAAACTAAGAACCTAAAACTCTATCCGCATCTCACCCACAAATGCCAGGGGTCCACGCGCTTGTCTTGGGCCATCATCTGCCACCCTAGGCTGTATCGGCGGGAAGCTGGGTTGGGAGCAGAGTAGCCAGGACTCAAACCAATACTCCAGTGTGAGATGGAGGGTACCAAGCAGCAGCTTAACCCCATGTGCCACCACACTGGCCCCAAGAGCTTTTCTTTAATCCTCAGAGAAGCTCCTATACTATGTAAAGTCGTGATGATTCCAATTACTCAGCACTTAGGCAGTCAGTGTTTCAAGTACTGAACATGGCCCAGTGGCTATTAGAAAGAAATTATAATTTATTTCTGCTGGGGGTTCCACCCCAGTGTGATTTGCCAGTAGTAAAGGAAGAATGACTCCCGTTTCCTTGTTGTTGTCACCTTCAAACCGTCTTTTTCTTTCTTGGCTTAGATCACTTTTATAAGACTACATGTCAGAAAATATGGAGTGAAAGTTTTCTGTGTACCTCCTGTGTTAACTCTCTTACCTGTGATGCACACGAGTGATTGGGAATAACACTGTGCCTCTCAGGATTGAAGAAGGGTTCTGTTTACTCTGCTTACACCACGGAATTCGCATCTTCAAAGGGCAACAGTTTTCTCCAGAAATTCCAAAGCAGTCTTCAAATGAACAGATCTCGTATAATCCAGGCGGTTCACACAGAGCGAACACCAGAGCCTTCTGATAAGAATGACAGCATACCCCAAAACAAGTGCTGTGTGCTTTGATTCGTTTTCTAGGTCCCAGTCTAATTTTTTTCACCATCGGTTTGTGAATAAGCCACAAAATGTAACATCAGTTAATGTCAGTGAATGAAAACCATTGTTTTCCTCTTATGGATTAATTGGTAGCTAATCTTGTATATCATCAGTTTATTTTTTTTTTATCAGTTTATTTGTTATCGACACAGGTGTAGAACATTTCAGATAGCTTTCCCTGTGAAAGAAACCTAGCAGTCTTATTCCACGTTGTAAGTCTTATTTAGAAGGGCCTGAGGGACTGTGGGGTTTGAAGTAACGTTGAACCTCCGAAGGACAGCACACACATGGTTCCATCTTGGTGGGACAGTGGCTGAGGCTGTACTTCCTTGACTGTAAACCAGCATTTTTTTTTCTTTCATTCACTGCTGACTTTTAAGTTTGCTTGCTGCTCTTTCATGAAGAAAATTCAGACAATATGTGGGGTAAAATTTTAAAAATTTGACAATTTATGTGAAATACAATGTATATAATGTACAATACAATAATATATGTATATACATATACACATGTGCTGTACTGATTAATATATGAGTTGTTTCTAACTTGGGAGGAAACCTATAGATCAAGGCAGTCTTTAGGCCTAGTATTGGCAAAAAATAAAAATTGGTTCTTGTTTGGTTTCTTAGAAGCTACAAACTCTATTGAGCACAGCTGTGTAGATCTGTGCAGCGGTGAGGCTTTGGTCCTGGGCACAGCTCTGGGTGTGAATCCCTGCTTAACTACTTACTTGCCGCATTATTTAACTTTAAGTACTTAAATAACTCAGGCAAGTTAATTAGCTTCTCTCTTCCTTTGTTCCTTGCGTGTTCCCATCTCATAGGACTGTTGAGACAACTCAGTTAATGTATAAAGAGCCCATAACAGCTTCTGAAAAAATAGGGGTACAGTGAGGATTTCCTCCTCCATTTTCACAAAAATTACCGGAATTCTCCATTTCCGTTACTCTAGCTCCAGATCTGGATTGTGTCCGTGATAAAAGCTGGTTTTGACTGATCTGACAAAGGAATTTTGTCATCTGTGTTCTTGAAGAGCTACCATTCTATGAAAGATATTCTAGCAGGCTTGCCATACTGTTAAACATTTAAAAAAGACGGAGAATTCATGGATTCAGTGGACATCACTAAAACTACCATTGTCCCCCTCACCCCAGTTTTTGTTGTGAAAAACATTAGTGGTGATTGAGTGGCACAGTCACTTACCTAGAGAAAGGGGCAAAACCCTGTAGTTTTGGGGTGCCTTCCTGTAACAGAAGATCCCATGACAGTAATCTTTGGTGGGGGGGGAGCAGTGACCTGCCTCCAGTTTGTGACAACTCTTGAACTATTTGTTAAATTATTTGAACTATTTATTAAATTTTTTGAGAACAATCCAGAAGGTATAGTGAGTGCTTTTGGTATTTCAGAGTTAGCTATTCAAGCATGATAAGAACATGTTTGTGTTGTCATGGAGTGAAAGAAAAATACTAATTTGTCTTTACTGGCTGGAATCCTTTAATTTTCTCATTTTGGCACTTAGCCCCTTTGTGAAGTGACTTATTCCCGTCCCCTTTTTCTCTACTTTTAAATATTTTATGGGCAGTAAGCTTATGATATGTGCCGGCACGACTGCTCTCTCAGGAGGTCAGGATAGGTTTAATAATGAGATGCGCAGCAGTGACTCTGTAAAACCCATTTCAGGTTAAAAATGGCATGTTTTATTGAATCTTGTGTTAAAGGTGGTTAACTCATCAATTGGTGATGGCTGGGGTTAAACAAGTTTCAACATGAGTTCTCCAAGGTGTGAGAAACCAGCCTTGCCACACTCCCCTCTGCTGCCTCCTTTCCCCAAGGGCTCCATCCTCCACACTAGGCCTGTGTTAACTTAGAATCTTCCCTTTATGCATCACAGGACAGCCAGAGAGCTTTGGAGAAATCACACTAGACTTCGTCTGTAATGGGATCTCTAGAGAGACGATCAGTGAAGGTCGGTGCTCTGTGGCCGGCCTCATCCCTGCCACTGCCATGTGGTAACATCAGAATATTCGCAGTGACAGCTGTTGCCAGAGTGTGCTGCTCTCTGCACAGGCAGTTACCCCTACAGACTTGGAGGAATGGCTTCGCTCCAAAGTTGTATCCTCATTTTCATTTTCATGAGCCACAGCTGGGCTCTTCTGTGACAGATCGAAGGTCAACACATTCAGAAGTAAGGAGCATCAGATCCCATCAGAGGTCAGCCTTTCTGATGACTGGCGTAGACAGCTCAGTTCCGTGTGTGTGTGTGTGTGTGTAGGGAGAAGAGGAGGAAGGAAGTCAACGCCACTCATTCACTCGGAAGTGGATGAAGGGGATGTCTTGTGTGCTGCAACAGACAACTTCCTGCCAGGATGGCGAGAACGGAGGCATGAGCCAGTGCCGGAGTCAGAGAGACAGCGGCATGCTGTCAGTGGTGCACGATCTGTACTACGGGGCAGAAAGGACAGGGCCTCATCTATAAAGAGCTTCCCCTCGCTAAAAGCCCAGACTCTGAGAAAACTGTCCCAGAGTACGCTGTGGGAACAGTGCCGTTTTCTGAGTGACTCAGCCTTCACTGTGCACATGACGGCACTACCTAATACACAGATGTAACAGAAATTACACAACTGATCCCTAAGGAATGTGCTTACCTCCAATTCCACTTTCTCCTGGGAAAGAGCTTTTCAGATTTCCCCTTTTATTATAGTTCATTTGTTTGTAAACAAATAGGGCTAAATAGAGACCAAAAATTTAGTCAGTACCTTAATGTATAATTTTAGCCAAAATGTTCTATAGTAAGATGAAAAAAAGAGATGCATGTGTAGTCAAAGAAATCGCCAAAGAAATGGATTTCGAAACTTTTTCCATGGAAATTTAAACTTGAAGAAATAAGTAAACTTATTCCCAGATTCTTTCCAAAACTGTAGCTCCAGTCATTTCCCTGGTACAGGGATGCTGCAGACAGAGACTGGTGTGAGGGAATCATGGAAACCCTGTTGTCTTCTCAGGCTGCTGCATACACAGGTGAATTGAACACAAGTAATAGATTCAAAACTGTGTTGCATTATGACTCAAGAAAACTGCACTGTGCATCCGAGGGTGATGTTGACAAATTTCTGAGGCTTACTGAACAGTACAGAAAGATCGTGAGAGTACAGATCACCAAATGTTTTTATTCAGACATAGTCAGTTCTCTATGATTGTAGTGATACAGCCTCAATTTAATTAACATGTCTGTTGGAGGATTCCTTGCAAAAATTCTTGAAGTTCATGTGCTCATGAGGAAAAGGAGTTCTCCTCTGAGGAATGCCCTCTTCGCTCCTACTCTGTGCCTTCAAGTCTGTCATCCTCTTCCCTGAAATATTCTTCATGTATCTCCTGGCTAACCTCAGCATTGCTTCAAGAGTAAACTTGAACATTGTTTCATCCGAGAGACCTTGTCCATTTGGTCCTTCCTTGGATTGTGTTGGACCCTCCTTTGAGTTCCCACACTACTTGTCTTAGCACAGTGCATTCCATATCTGGTAGACAGCTGATTCACCTGTCTCTACTTTTGTCTGCAAGCTTCGCCGTGATGAGAACTCTTTCTCACCCTGTGTTCCTGGCATCCACCCTAGTGTCCGATAAAGCACAAACCAGTAAATAAATGCATAGTCCTAGCATCTTACTGGGTCACATCTTTGAAACCATTTCTGTTGTAGGAAAATAACTCCTTTACTGTAACTTGAGATTCTCAACTCGAATGCTCACTCTTCAGCAGTAACTTCTCTGCTCCACTCAAGTCAGTCTCCCAGAGTTCTTGGAATCATGAAGTTTGGAGAAACCATTATGAGAACAAATCCTCCAGACCATGTTTTGTCTTCCTTGACATTTATATCTTGTGTGTGATCAGAAATTTGTGTCTCAGATAAACTACTCATGATAATGAGCAATTCTTAGTACAGTACTGATTGAACACCCTTATTTAAGAAGGTCACAGTGCTTTACATTATTTAAATTGTCTTCAGAACATACCTGAAGTAGGGTCACCACCCATTCAGAATTCATCAAACAGCCTGACAGTCCCAGTCTCTGAAGTTCATCCTCCACCCTCTCCTCCCTCTCACCCACCCCCCGCCCCCAGCCAAAGGAAGACCAAAACAAAGTTCAAGTCTACAGTGTCCGTGGCTGCTTTATTACTGTTGCTATTACTTGCCCAAGCCTTCTGGGTAATCTTAGGTCAGAAACTGAGTGGCTGCAAGAAACCGAAGAGCGAAGTCTTAGTGTAATACTAGTCATAAAGCTACAGAGATAAAGTATTATGGGAGTTCAGAGGAAGGAAAGATTACTTTCACCTAGGGGGATATTGCAAATGCCTTTGAAGGAATGTTTGTCTAGCTGCTTCAGTGAGAGAAACCTGCAGTTCTTAATCGAAGACTCATATGTCCAAGTCCCGTGTTGGACATTTTCTGGAAAAGCAGTATGGGAGAGGGGAGTCATCACTGGAATAAAGAGTTGGAAGATTACATTTTTGATCCCCATTGTGTCATTAGCCAGCTGTGTGTCCTTAGTGAAGTCACGTATTCCCTTTAGACCTATAAACTGAGAGCATTGGTCTGTGTGATTCCTAGGGCCATTACAGCTTCAGGGTGGAATGATTCAGCCTTTGCCACTCCCAGACCTCCCCGAATCCTGCACTGCCCTTCAGAGATGGAGCTGAACACCCACAGCACTCGTGTGTGTTAACCATCATGACACGCCGGAAGCTTGTGAGAACAAGGCTGCATTTTTTCAGTTTTTGTGTCCCATACATCATGCTGGTTCACTTGTCTCCTTTCTCCTTTGTCTTTAGCCTGTGAATCCTGTTTGTCTCTCTTCAGCATATTAGCCTATACAAATCTTTCCCGGCTTGAAAGAAAAGGTGCCTCCTCCTATCCTCCATCCCTGTCCTCTGTTGCTGTCCTCCATGGAGTTTCCTAACTTTTCATCCTTCATTGTTAATCTTCTGGAAATCGTGGTTTACATTTGTCATGTCCACCATTATCCTTTCCATTAATCTTTCACTACCTATAGTCCAGCGTTCTGGCCTCTACCACTCATTGCCAAATCCACAAAGATACTCGGGCATTTTCATTGCAGCCTCTAGAAGCACTTGGCTGTGAGCCCTTCTATATTCTCTTTTTTTTTTTTGACAGGCAGAGTGGAGAGAGAGAGAGAGAGAGAGAGAGAGAGAGAGAGGTCTTCCTTTGCCATTGGTTCACCCTCCAATGGCTGCCGCGGCTGGCGCTGTGGCCAGCGCACCGCGCTGATCCGATGGCAGGAACCAGGTGCTTCTCCTGGTCTCCCATGGGGTGCAGGGCCCAAGCACTTGAGCCATCCTCCACTGCACTCCCTGGCCACAGCAGAGAGCTGGCCTAGAAGAGGGGCAACCAGGACAGAATCCGGCGCCCCGACCGGGACTAGAACCCGGTGTGCCGGCGCCGCAAGGTGGAGGATTAGCCTAGTGAGCTGCAGTGCTGGCTCCTTCTATATTCTTGAAAGTGTCTGGTCGTGGTGCCTGTGCAGCCAGTTGCTCCAGCTTCTTTGCCTGCTTCTTTGCCTGTCCTCTCCTCTGTCTTCCTTAGAATCCTAGTTTCTGAAACTCTGCTTGGTTCTGTTGTTGGTTTTGACTCTTTTCACTCTATTCTTCCTCTGACAGCTTCATCCAAGCCTGTGGCTTCCACTGTGACTCCCAGCCCTGGCTCCTCTCGCAAGCATCACATCCCCAGCTTCTCTCTACAGCTCACAGCCACATCAAGTTTAGCCTCGGTAGTCTCCCCTACAACTGTTTTCTCTTATTTTTTTTTTTTTATATTTTTTTACAACTGTTTTCTCATGGTTTCCCTATGTGGGCAATGACCCACAATTGACCTAGTTGTCAAGGTCTGAATTTCTCCTTCTCCCTCATCCCCAGGAATTTAGGACCTTCATTGATGTCACCTGGACTACTTTGTTTCTTATTTACTTGGGAGAAAGAACGAGCAGTCTCATCTACTGGTTCACTCCTCAGATGCCTGCAATAGCTAGGGCTGGGCCAACCTGAAGCTGGAGAACTCAATCTGGGTCTCCCACATGAGCATTAGGGACCCAAACTACTTCAGCTACCACCTGTTGCCTCCTAACGTCTGCATTAGCAAGCACTGGTTCAGAGTGAAGCAACTGGGACTCAAACCAGGGACTCAACATGAGATGCAGGCACCCAAGCAGCATCTTAACCACAAGGCCAAACGCCTGCTCCTCACCTGGACTCTGCAGTAGCCACTTAACTGTCCTCCTGCCTCCTCTATCCCTCCTAAAAGCTGTCCTCCGTGCTATAGCCAAAACTGAGTTTACTAGAATAGAGATTCATTCCATCTTCATTGCCTTTGCAGCTTAACTCACAAGACCCTCTAAGAACTGATGTTGACTGTCTTTGAAGCCTTTTTCTCGTGGTCTTCCCTGCTTCCATTTTTTAACTCCTTGCAAGAAGAAACTGTACTCTCTCTCACCATTGTATCTTTATGTGGGATAACCCCACAGGCTTTATATTTCATTCTCCTCTTCCTCTGCTGTCAAGTTTGAAGACTACAGCCACGTGTTACCCTTTCTTGGAAACTGTTGCTTTCTTTGCCAAGCAGAATTAAATACCTGTGTCTCTGGACTTTCGTATACTTTGTCTGCCTGTCCCCTAGCACTTAGCTGTGTTGCCTGGCTAGCTGTTCCCTCACCAGCCCGGGGGCACCTGAAAGGGAGGAATTTCTTCACTCAAGCTTTGTTGCCAGTCTTTAACCTGGAACCTGACACACTAGCTGTATCTTCCGTATTTACTGAAAATGTAGACAGATGCATGCTGTAAGAATATCTTTTTCAAAGATTCTGCCTGTCTGCTCCATTTGTTTTAATTTCTCCTGCTGTAGAATAGAGGCCGTGCATCCGAGGTTTTCCAGTTTACCTCTGCCTGTTTTTTAAGGTATAAATTCCACTCTTCTGAAAAGACCGATCTACTTGTAGTCTGCGCTCCACAAATTGAATATATTATGAATAAAGAAAGGAAACTAGTAGACCCCACATCTAGAGGCCTAGATGCTGTGCATAAGATCATCTCACCTTTTAGGAGAAACCAACGGCTCTGAATTATTTAGGCTGTTTCCTCTCATCGGTTCCTCCTCTTTGCTCCTCCTCTTGTGTTTTGAGGACCCTAGCAGGCATGAGGTGTGCATAGGCTGCCTGATAATCATTTCCCATCATATAAGTGCCAGAGCTGAGTACATTCCCCTTTCATTTAAATTAGATAAAACCCAGAGCTGTGGCTTGCAAGTGATGGAAGTCCACTGGGGAAATTAAAGGTTCAGAGAGAACGGGACCCATTATAATAAAAGCATTTGCACAGCCACTGATTGCATCCACCCTGTGGCTTCTGTGTTCCTTGGGGTATGATGAAATATGAAGCAAGAGGGCCTTTGAAAGTAGTTTGAGGAATTTATTTTAATTGGAATTGGTAGCGTTCTGTGCTTGGAGTAAACTGGATCATGCACAGTGGTGCGATCAGCACTGTGTGAGGAACCGTGGAGCATCCAGGTCTGCTGTGATGCAGGACCTCGGCCCCACTGCATCTGCACATGTACTGAACGTGATGATAAAGTCTTTCTCCCTCCCACCCAACATCCGCTCACTCCTGTCTTCCTTACGTGCTATGGCTCTGCATTCCTATTCTGTAATAAAACATTAGGTTCTGGCACCTGGATCGATCAACTACTAGACTTTCAAATTACTCAGAACCATGAGACATAAGAGGAATCCACATAGCAGACATGTTGAGTGGCCTGAAGAGAAACAGACAAACCCGCATTTAAATTTGTTAATATAATCACAATAACCAAATGTTTTCTGCACATCCTTGACTCTGCTTATGACGCACTTTACATACATTTTCTCTTAATTCTCACAACCCTACTATGCAAGTGTTAGTTCTATCTCAGAAGTCTGAAGTTTGAAGAAGACACCCAAGGTCACAGGTAGCTGTAGTGAGTGGTGGAGCTAGAATTACCTGTCAGAGAGTGGCAGAATCGGATTTAAAACTCAAGTCTGACCCCGAAGCCAGACTTTCAAATATTGTGCTACCCTGCCTCGTGACTTACAAGGCTTAGATTTCTGTACATAAACTACAGGTACCCTTTTTAAGTTAATTAATCTTAATGGGATAAGTCTTATGTGCTCTTATAACAAAAAACACTCAAGTTGAATAGTGTCAGATTTCTGAGACTGTTTTTCCAGTTGTTCAATCTGCCTTTACTTTCTCACTTTTTTATTTTTAGATGCATCATCCCATTCAGATGAAACCTGCAGATAGTGAAAAGTCCAACGGTAGGTGGTAACCAACTGTCTCTTTTAATAATGTGTGCTTCTTTACATTAAAAACTCAGATGGGGGAGGGAGGAGCCAGCCGCAGCTGCTTATTATCTGAAAGGCAGAGAGCTCTGCTCCAGGACCCTTCCACTGTGGTCAGCACGTCTGGAGAAATGCATGTCCTACTCCCCTGCCTCATTTCTGCGAGAATGTTACAGGGAACAGTTTTCCGTGTCCCTCAGTTTGGGACTTGCCCTCTATAGTGACCCTATAGCATGTGGCTACCATCTCCTCCAGCAGACCAACATAGGGACACCTGATGGGTGGGCAGAGGACACGAGCAGCAAAGGCGAAACTGGCCATTAACAATTAGGCTGTCATTTTCTTTTGCATTTCCCATTTGTTCCTCTCTGACTTGGAGACTAGCCCGTCCTGTTGCACTGTTTTCTAAATTATACTGATGCATTTGCATCAGAATTCTGTCTCCTGACTAACGAAGTATACACTTGGTGCAAAAATATGCATTTGATGAGGTCCATGAAAGAACTGAGATTTGCCTCTCCAAGACACAAGAGGGCTGATAGCCTACATTTCTCTCTCAAGTGTTGGCTTCCATTTCTGCAGACCTTCTTCCCTGCTCTGTTCTTTGAATTTACTGAAATGTATGTTAAAAGAATCGCCTACCTTCTTAGACTGCAGAGCTTCTTTGTCCCACAAGACTGACATAATCAGCACTGTTTCCTTCCAACAGGCAGTTTTGCACCTCATTAATTAGTAATCAGGGCAGAAGCCATGCACTTAGAGAGCTACATATCTGCAAATGTAAATTATGATTGGGCTCCAAATCTCTCCACAAGGTTTTTTTTTTTTTTTTTTTTTTTTTTTTTTTTTTTCTAATTGTAGTGCATCTTATTTTCTGGCTTCTCCACAGAGTAGAAAGTTTTTAAGAAAATTCCAAGTCATTGTGTCATGCTGCTAGTGCTTAGTGTATCAGCGCTTTCTTTCCTCTCTTGAGGAGTAGACACTGGTGCTTTACTCACTGTTTTCTCCTCAGTCCTATATGGCTTTGTCACCAGCATGGCCTGCCGCTGCGTGGCTGTGAGTCCGTGCTCAGCTCTCTCCATTCCTTGTTCGGCAGTTACTCATTGATCACTGACTGTTCCCACCCAAGTGAGTAGGGGCTGCAGCTGCAGCAACAGATTTGAAAAAGACCATAAGAAACCATATCCCTGACTTCCCGGAGCTTACATTCTGTCTACTGTATGAGTATGTGATGATCTCTTTTTTTAAGGATTTATTTATTTATTTTGAAAGTCAGTTACACAGAGAGAAGGAGAGGCAGAGAGAGAGAGAGAGAGAGAGAGAGAGAGAGAGAGAGAGAGAGGTCTTCCATCCACTGGTTCACTCCCCAGTTGGCTGCAACAGATGGAGCTGCGTCAGTCCAAAGCCAGGAGCCAGAAGCTTCCTCTTTCTCTCACATGGGTGCAGTGGCCCAAGGAGTTGGGCATCCTCCACTGCCTTCCCAGGCCATAGCAGAGAGCTGGATCAGAAGTGGAACTGCTGGGACTCGAACCACTGCCCATACTGGATGCCAGTGGCGGCTTTACCTGCTATGCCACAGTGTTGGCCCCATATATAATAATCTCTTAAATACAGAATTTGAGTCTTCTCATTCATAAAATGAAAAAGAAAAATTGGCTGCTTCACATAGGTTAGCCTTCCCCCAATGCTGACTCAAATAAGATGTTTATGACAGTCTTTTTTTTTTTAAAAGATTTATTTATTTTATTTGAAAGAGTTACACAGAGAGAGGAGGAGAGGCAGAGAGAGAGAGGCAGAGAGAGGCAGAGAGAGAGAGAGAGAGAGGTCTTCTATCCTTTGGTTCACTCCCCAGTTGGCCGGCCAGAGCTATGCTGATCTGAAGCCAGGAGCCAGGAGCTTCCCCTGGGTCTCTCATGTGGGTGCAGGGGCCCAAGCATCTGGGACATCTTCCATGGCTTTCTCAGGCGATAACAGAGAGCTGGATGGGAAGTGGAGCAACTGGGACTCAAACCGACGCCCATATGGGATGCTGGCACTGCAGGCAGCAGCCTCACCCGCTACGCCACAGCACCAGCCCCTATGACAGCCTTTGTAAGTGATAGAGCACTTCTGTAAAAAGTTGGTTATTGTCATCACCCAGAAATCCCCCCTGGCTTTGGAGGGCTTTTGGTTGAGCCTGCCTATCTGTGTGAAAGACCAATTTCCTGTGCTGGTGTCTAGAGCCCCTTTGAACCAGAGGTTCATGCTTGTAGTCTGCTCTGTTCCTCACGGTTGAGAGGGAAAATGAATCTTGTGTTTGTGGAGTGAATTCTATCAGTGCAGTTCATCTCAGAACCTGTGGCCCCCAAGAACTGCTCTTTGTCCTTTCACCCGTTAATTCTTTAAAAGTATGTCAGGACAAGGGCCATGGAGTGGAAGTATGTGGCTAAGGGTTTGTCCTATATTTCTGAACCTTAGGTTGTAGTTAGGAAAAGGTGGCATAGTAGAGAACTGAACTGAAAACGTGTGACCTGAGGTACCCAAATAGTTGAAGCATGAAAGGATTTCTTCTTTTGCATTTTCTGCAATATATATATATACACCCTGATATCAAGAATCCTTTCCACAGGCTTGCTGCCAGGAGTTCTCACAGTGTTGAGTTGCTCTTGCTGTCCATTGTCTACCCTGGATCATGAGGATAATATTTGCTTTGACTCTAGAACCATAGCAACACAATGAAATTGCCATGGGTGGGTTCTCTCGATTTTTGCAAGATCTCAAAAGCCTAGGATAGGGCCCCACTATTACTAGGACAAGAGAGTACCTAAAATTGGTGTTTTTAAGGAAGCATGAGGGATGAGCATTTAAACACTATTTTGAAAAAACTGGATTTGACTCCTGACTCTGCACTTGTCAGTCATGTCCTTGAGCAAGTTACTTGGCAGCACTAAACCCCCACATCTTCAGCCGTGAGAAGGGCAACAGTAGGGTCCCTGAGCTCCGTTTGTAACGCCCATGTTAGAAAGTTGTGCGAGGATTCCTAAGCTGCCTTCTGTAAAGAGCTTAGCACAACACCTGGCACATAGGAAGCATCCAGTGGGCCAACTAAACAGCATAATTCCTGTAACCATTTTGGTGTGGTCCAAGTAAAGGAGGCGAGTACGTCCTGCCTTGGGCTCTTCACGCCAAAGCAGAAGTCTGCCAATAGCAATGAAAACGCCCAGGCCTCCTGGTTGAGCCAGTCCCCCCTTGGCTTTTTAGACTTGGCGTTCGTTTTCAGAATTTCCTGTCAGGAATCCCCAAAAAATACAGATGAACTGGAAACTACTTTTGAAAGGCTCTTCTTTACAGAGTTCATATCGAACCTCACCTCGCGTAGACGTGAACAGGTTTCAAGGTTCTCTTTGGACCTGATTTAGGAATCAGAAGGCATGTATGGCCGGCGCCGCGGCTCACTAGGCTAATCCTCCGCCTGCAGCACCAGCACCCTGGGTTCTAGTCCTGGTCAGGGCACCAGATTCTGTCCCAATTGCCCCTCTTCCAGTCCAGTTCTCTGCTGTGGCCCGGGAGGGCAGTGGAGGATGGCCCAAGTGCTTGGGCTCTGCACCAGCATGGGAGACCAGGAGGAAGCACCTGGCTCCTGGCTTCGGATCAGTGCAGTGCGCCAGCTGTAGCGGCCATTTGGGGGGTGAACCAATGGAAGGAAGACCTTTCTCTGTCTCTGTCTCTGTCTCTCTCACTGTCTAACTCTGCCTGTCAAAAAAAAAATAATAATAATAAGACATGTATGATTTTCCCAAAGCAAGTGATAAAAGCTGCAACCCTTTTTCTGATTTCACATGGCATTTTTGACAGGTAAGCATAGTTTCAGAAGCTCAAAGAGCACTAAGATTTCTTTGGCTCAGATGCTCTAAATAGCTCCTGTAGTTGTGAAAGAAGTATAACGAGCTCTAATTGCACTTTTATTGAGTTTGCTGACATTTATGGATAGCACAAAGGACTCATCACAATTAGACAGTCACTGTCTTCGCTATCAGTGTGTTCTGATTTGTAAAACTTTGATTTTTGCTGAGCAAGGAAGGGCTATTCATCATAGATTAATTAGTGATGGACATTGAATTCCGGAACAGCAATCACCCTTTGAAGCTTTGGTCCGTGTAGAGAGTCTGATAGTGGGAACCTCTGTAGTGAGCCCAGAAATGTTATATTGCACTTAGATCAGCCCTGCACCTCTGGATTTTACTGAACCAGCTTCCTAAATCTCCAAGGCTTCCTTGGCCATAGGCTTTGATTTAAACTGAGACCTCTACCCATTTATGCAAATTCAGTAGTATTTTATTTTCTTCCCACTTGTGCTGTGCTGGGTATCCAAAAAGGGGGGGAAAACCCACTCTGAGTAAGCAATAAAAAATGCTCTTACTTAAGGAAGAGCACGCTTGATATAAAGACCCAACTTACAACAGAACCAAACTCCAGTTTCTTTGTTTTGTTTGTTATTGTTTTCATTGTGCAAAGTTGAGTGATAGTATAGGAATGGCATTTGAAGAAGTCTGGATTTGTGGTACTTGCATAAGCCAGCACGAACATGGTTACTGTCTTTCATGCTATATTCCATGTATGCGCTATCCAGCTTTTAACCCTCTGTTTGTAGCGGTGAAAGGTACCAGCTGTGCAAGACTGAAAATTAAAAGCAGTTACCAAAGCTGGTCTAGCAGTGAGTGATAAGGAAAGCATCTAGGCTGCCTTTGGTTTTGTGTTTGGATCTCAGTGGCTAAAGCCAGTATTGACTGTTACATCATGCTTCTTGCTGCAAGCAGGACTGTTTTATTCTGTAGACGGAATATAAAATCCATTTTGCCTTAACCCTCCAACCTCTCAGCTTGTTGGTGGTCCTTAAATCCTAGAATCCAGAAATGCTCTTTAAGCCCATTGCCTCTTTCCCAAGTCCTCCAAAACCTCCAGTATCCATGTATCAAGTACAGAGCTAGCCAGTCAAGATCACTAAGTATTGTTGGGCTCAGGTGAAGACCTGCAAAACCTCCATTAAACATAGGAATCACTGGGTGTGTCCGTCCAGTCTCTGTCTGACTTAACGGAAGAAGAAGAAGTAATTTTGAAATTCAAAGTGGAGAGACTCACAGCATTGGAGGCAGTAATTAAATGCCATATGTTAACACTAGCACATTGAAAAGTTGTTAATTAATTCAGGCAGCCCTGAATCCAGGTGTGACTTTGACAGATTGTACACCAGGGTGTTAACCCAGACTCACAATTAGAGTTCTTTTTTAAAGGAAGTTTCTGTTCCCCAAACTTAAAAAAGTCACCCTTGATACTTAAAGTATTAACCCTTTCTCATTCTGCCACCTTGAGGAGAACTGTTGTTAATGGCCACCAGTGTGGAAACCTGCTCAGTTCCTTTGCTAGTGAGGGAGACCTCAGCAGTGTAGCACTTAAGATATGAAAGTATTTACCCCCCTTTCATCCACTGGCTGTCCTGGGGGAAAGTGACTTCCTCAAGAGGGCAGGACCTTACCTTTTACTTCTTTTTTTAATTTCTTTTAATTCTTGTGAAGTTCCTAGCAGAATACAGTGAACATAGGTTTATTTAAGCAGTTGATCTACTGAGGAAAGAAGTGATATACAGCCTTTGAATGTTTGGGGGAAAAATTCTTCAGTTTGGGGGGAAAAGAAATTCAAGGTAATTATGTTTACTTAAAATGTTTACAAAGCTGTAGGGATTCATAAAATAGGAATCCTGGGAATAATCTTGTGAATTTAAAGTTTTCACTGGCAGACTCAAGGGAGAGAAAGGTGGCTATCATCTTCATTTTGTCATTAAAGGAAGTATAGTCCAACTGTTAGAACCACAAAGCAAGTTTGGCTACTAAAAGATTGCTACTGTCCAGCTTGCTTTTTGCATGTGAGTACATGCAAGCCCACACACACAGAGAAGTAAATCAACATTTTGAATAGCATATGGATGATGTGGGTTTCTATTTTTTTCTTAGTTAATACTTGTTATTTTTAAAAGAGAAAGTTCTATTCCTTCCTTCTGCCTGGCCAAATTGACCTTAAGTGATGGGTAAGCAGTCAGGATCTCTTCATAAGTGGTTTCCATGCACTTGATATTCATCTTAGGAAAAAAAAAACATTTTTAGCTTTACTCAAAAGCTGCATGTTTCATTTACTGCTGCATCAGGCTGGAGCTCAAAGCCTGCCTATTATTTTAGCTAACCACCCTGATTACAGGTTTACCAGGGAAACCAAGGACCACGTGGGGATCTTTTAATTTGTTTTTGTTTAAAGGAACTAGAATCAAATTCTAAACAACAGGAAAATCCTTACTCTCAAAAATGTGACAGCCAAAGTTCCTGAGATAGGCATCCCAGAGAACAAGGAAGAAATGCACCTGGACGTACCCTCCTCCCTATCCTGTGCCATTCCAGTCACTTCTGCCCCTTTCCCTTTTGCTGTTCACGGGAATGCTGCAGTCCCACAGGGCCTGCCAGACCCGGATCCTCATGTGCGAAGGAGTCCAGGCCTCCCAGGTAGCCTGCAGGGATCCTGATGTTGGAGGACCACCACGTTTCAGCACAAGGGGTTCACCTTGCCAGGGCATCTTGTGCTTCTACAGCTCAGATGCTGGGCCAGCACTACCCTTGTCTTTCCAGGTCTTCACTTCTTCATAGGTGATCACTTACTCTGAAGGGAGGAAAAAGACTTTAGTTGAAGTTTTCTCAGCTGCGTAAAGGAGGTCAGGTCCTCAACAGCCTCCCTCCTAGCAGTCAGAACCCCTGGTGCCTGTCACCCTTACCTAGTTTGAGGCTCAAGACACATATTGACCTGTCCTGACACAGCGAGCCCTTCTGTGCAGATAAGCAGAAAACAGTGTCTGTTGGACTCAAGCAAGGTTGATTCCTTCCATCTACCCCAAATAAGGTCCCCCTTGTACTTGACTGCTTAGTACTTTATCCCCCCACGTCGCTACAGCCTACCCAGTCTCTACCTGTGCTTCCTCAAGTCCAGCTCAGATGCTCCCTGCTCCAGCAAGTCTTTCTCAAACACTTTGGTGCACAATTCATAGTCTATAAGCACTGTGGCTCTGTGATGGTCATCAGGTATTCCATGGGGCCCTGGAGTTTTTCCGAGTTGTCTTAGAAGCTGTTAGAGTGTAGGTGGAGGGGATTCTGTGTACCACTTCAACATCCATCCCAAGTGCTTAGGTGGGCTACAGCATATCATTGGGCCACCGTCTCTCCATTGCTTAGGAAAGGGAAAAGGAAAAAGAATTGAGTTGAAACCTTTGTTTAATGAATGACAAAACTGAGGTCCTAGACATCGAGGTCACACATCAGATTACTGTGGCAGCACTAGAACTA
Source organism: Lepus europaeus (assembly GCF_033115175.1). Classification (NCBI taxonomy): domain Eukaryota; kingdom Metazoa; phylum Chordata; class Mammalia; order Lagomorpha; family Leporidae; genus Lepus; species Lepus europaeus. The sequence goes on along the minus strand of NC_084840.1, from coordinate 70,130,779 downwards.
GAACTTGGGTCTCTTCATCATAACCATTGCTCTCCCCTTTGAACCTCATCTGCTTCCTTAGAACTTGTATAAAACATGTCAGAGTGAAAAGTTGGGTTTGGGACTGGGCTAGCAGGCTGTGGTCTAGGATAGGTCCCATAGAAGTGGACTTCAGAAACTTCATGGAAAATTGAAAAAGATATTTATTTTGGTATAAAAAATTTTGAAGTCCTTGTGTTGCTGTTTCCTGCTATGTATTTTTCATGACTCTCTTGAATCTCCCTGGTGTACATGGGTTTCAAGATGCTTTTTTATATCATAATAACTTGTTTCAGTTCCATTTTCTAGGAGGTACCCTGGTTTTTGCTGAATGGCCCTAGGCAAGTCCTTGCCTGCCTTCAGGGATACTTTTTAGGGATAGACAACACATTTCTCAAGTCTCTGGCTTCCACTTTGGAATTCTATGAAAGGGGCCTTTAGCTGTCTTATTTAGGCTCTTCGAAGCTGTACTACCCAAGACTGTAATCACATCTGGCTTTGTAAACTTAAATTAACTAAAATGAAATTACATTTAAAAAAAATCAGTTCCTTGACCACACCAGCCCCTTTGAAATGCTCAGTAGCTACCCCTGGCTTTATCAGGCAGCTGTGCTGGGCAGCCCAGATGTGGACTTTCCAGGTACTGCAGAGAGATCTGTGGGACAGCATTGCTTGGGTGATGCCCCCTGCCCAGCGTTACCTCACCACCTCACGAATAGGCCTGCTCTAGCTCCCAGAGGCAGAAACCATGTATTTTAACTTAGGTTCCAGAAGCAACTGGCCCCACAGTGGAACACAGATTCAAAACAAAGGTTTAACACACAAATGACTTGGGACTCTGTAGTCTCTTATGCTATCCGCCCCCCCCACACACACACACACACCTTTTATTTAATTCTAAGAAATTGAAGGAAATCATGGAAAATAAGTGGAACTTCTCTTCATGGGTATCTCTGGCATCCTAAAAAAGAGGCTCCAAAAACTGTTCTGAAATTAGTGATAATGTAGTATTTCAGGCTAAATGTAGGTCACATATTCTGAGCACAAATATGGAGGTTTTGAAGAAAGTCTGTGAGATCATCTGAAATAAAATTTGCCTTATCTCTCCTCCTATCAGTCCAAGGTTATAATTTGTACATCATCCTGATCCCAGAAGTGCATTCCTGTGCATCAGGAATCTGAATTGCTGGAACAGTACTGTTCCCTCTGTGTTCTTTGTTTGTCAAGGGTTTCACCCCAAGGGTAGAGACCATCTGAGGTAAAGCTGCAGTAGCAGCAGCCCCGCGCTCTTTGCTAGGTTGAGCTTCCTCTTTAGGTAAAGGAAGCCTGGCTGGTTAGAACCAGGTGTGCAGGCTCACTGGAGCTGTATAGCCAGTGCTGTGGGAGTGAACTGCTTTACTGGCTCTCAAGATATGAGACTCTCTCTGATCCCTAGTTACTGTTAGCTGAATTAGCGGGGACATGGCTATTTGAAATAGAGGGAGAAAAGTGTTCTTTTCCCTTGAGTGCTTTGTGAAAAGTTTCATTTACTACACAAAAGTACTTCAAAAAGTTTGTAGAAAACGGAATTAAGGATGTTTATTGTGGTGCGAAAAATTTTCAAATCCGTGTAGACAAGTGAAATTCAAAGAAGTTCATGGAAAATGCATGTTATGAAAAAATAGGCATGAATTTCAGTTTGTTGCACTAAAATAAAATTACCTTTTAATTCTACTTTCCATGAACTATCTAAAGTATCCTCCTATTGTTTTTCCTTTCTTTCCTTATTTCTCAAGTTTTAAGAGCAGCTACAAAAAACCAAGTTAAAATCTGTGTGCAAAGATATCTCCGTCAAATGGTAGTGTTGTGCATTTACACATGTTCTATAAAATTTGAGTAAACTCATTACTGTTAGTTCCTGGGTGGAAGAAAAGGACTCCAACAAACAGTGTCCTGTATCCTATTAGGATGTCTTAATAGTAAGAACAAGCTCACAAAGAGATGAGACCTTCAGGGAGGGAGAGGCAGGATGGGGCTTCGGGGAGGAAGAAGAGTTAGCCATAGGACGCCTCAGTTTCGCATGGCCGGGGCCGGGTTGGATGTGGTAATGAAGCATTGATTACAAGAAGAAAGATGAAATGGCCTTTGCTCATTCATTCTTTTTATCTCCTAGCCGTGGAAGACAGAAAATTGTTCATAGGAATGGTTTCGAAGAAGTGTAATGAGAATGATATCAGGGTGATGTTTTCTCCATTTGGCCAGATAGAAGAATGCCGGATTCTCCGGGGACCTGATGGGCTGAGTCGAGGTGAGTGTGCCTCTATGAAATCGCTTTCCTTAAGTGCTAATTGGAACTCTGTGTCTTAGTCAAGGTGGATGTAGGCACTGCTTACAGCACGAGGTCACCCTGTAATATGTCCCATGTGATAAAGTTATCCAACCTGAACTTTTCACCGTGGTTGAGATGAGCACCTTTTATTTCTCCGGTTGAGAAGGTCTTGCTGCCAGCATATTAGCTCAGGTTATCACTGTCTGATGGGGAGCCTGACAGGCTGCCCTATTGGTACACATCCTTTCTCAGCCTTCAACCAAAGCAGATTTAGGGGGCCACGGAGGAGATGTGAAAGATGAGAAAGGATATTTGTTGCTTTCTTTTTGGTCCTCTGGCTTTCTGCCTGTACCTGAAAGAAATGTTACCGCTTGGTCCTCTTGACAGTGACACAAAGCAAGAAAAAAATGCTGATGCTCACATGTAGTGCAGAGCAGGTACAGATTAAGGGTAACTGGGCCCGTGTCGGAATGTTACAGATTTATTTCAAAAAAGTAAAACTCCTGGAGTCTAAGCCCAGAGAATCCTTTAAGTGACAGAAGATGACTGTGCCCCGAAGAAGACTGTAGGCTCTGCTTTGCTGGGACCCCGAGCCTTGGTGAAGCAACCATACAGAATAGCTGAAATCACTGGTCTTTTTCCACGTTCGCCTCCCGCTTTGACAAGACCACACACCCCCTTCCTTAAACTGTTCATAAAGGCGGACACTGGGTGCTCACACTTGTCTGTCATTCCAAAGTGGAAGTATTTATGTAGAACGGGTCTTTTCAGTCTTTGTAAGAAATCCTGATTTTTGCAACATGGCAAGGTTTTCATTGTTATTAATGTGGTTACCAGTGCAGTGTCCATGGGGCTAATTAGCAACTTAGTTTCATTCTCCATTTCTGGTTCTGGACCTTTCCTGGTCCCCGAAGCCACGTGCTGAAGGAAAACCTAGGCGGTAAGTATCAGGGCACACTAATTTCCACCCACCTCACTAGCTACCAGCACCATGTGAGGAAGAACATTTGTTTTTGATTTTTAGACATGTCAGCTGCTAGAATTGAACACCCAGAGAACAAAAGTTCCACCTACATCCACCTCCAGAGCCCCAAAACAGAGGTACTCTGGAGGAAGATCAGAAGGTGATGCAACACCTTAAAACGTTTGCTTCCTGTGTTTTTCTCTGAATGTGGTTTAAAGCGGGGAAGGGCAAGATCAGTGTGTAGATCTGTTTATGCATTCGCTAACAACTCTGAAATTCTTGTGCACCTAAAAGATGTGATTCTTTAAAACCTGGACAAGATGTGATGCAGAGTGCAGTCTCTACACAGCACACCTGGTGCTTGGCTTATCACTGTCACCAGGGCCAACCAGAGCAGGCCCTTGTTCTAACAGATGAACAGACTCTGGTTCCTGTGCAACCTCACAAACAGAAGGACAGTAGCACACATACTACTCAGCACATTCAAGCCATAAGAGCTTTGACTAACACCTGGTCATCTGATTCTGCCACATCCATTATATTTACACACTCGCCCACTTTTGCAGACAGAGTAGGAGAGAGAATACCGTGGGAAAAAGCATCATGGCCAAATAAAGAATAAAATGTTTAGGAAAGGCATGAGAACATTTTTGTAATCCCTTTTCTGCTGCTTATTTAATATTTACAATCATTTTTTTCTCTCATTGTTATTTCGTTTTGATTCTCCAAGGTATAGAGCAAGAAGAAAGGACCAAAACAAGAAGACCCTTAAATTAGTCATATTGAAATTTATAGTGTTTTAGAGGTCAGAGTTGCCAAGTTCAAGTGCTAGAACTTCCAGTGACATGAAATAGGGCCCTAGTCAATTGTTCTGTGTCTGATCCTCGGTTTCCTCAGTTGTAAATGACAGCAGTAAAAATAGCCGCGCTGCTTGTCTCTTAGGGAACCGCTAATTGCTGATATGACGGCTTTCAGTCCAAGCCTACTATGTAGTTGGGTTGGTAGAGAGGCCTTGAACGTGGAGCTTGAGTGCTGGCTGTGGGCTCCCCTCTGCTTGGCCGGCCAGTTGAGGAAATGACTCTCCTTCTCACTTTCTCCACGTGTCCAGTGGGGACAGCAATGAATAGCATTGCTGCCTGAAGCATTTGGAGCTCCTTGAGCACGCGTTAGTTATTTCTGCAGATAAGATTTTATAGCAGCCAAAACTTTCCTGGGAAAGAGCAAGACACACAGTGCTTAACAAGAGAACTTTAGCTAATTTGATCTGCCATTTGGTTGATTAACCAGCACTTGACACCAGAAGCAGCCTGTTTCTGGAACAAGTTATGGGAGCCCTCTCATCAATATTTTATGCAAATGATGGCTCAATGTAAAGAAGAGAATACTCCTCCCTCTTTTCCCTTCCTTTTTATTTTTAACAGAAAATAGTTTCTGGTGAACTGATGAGAATTCCCTATTGCAGAAAAAAAAAAAAGAAAGAAAGAAAATAACTCATTTGTAACCATTTGTTCTGAAATATAAAGACAGACAGTGTGTGTTTTTCAATTAGCAGTGCCCAGGGACCATTGGCTACAGGGGCCTGCTCCTGAATCAGTGTGTTTGTTGAAAGAACAATTCTCTTTCATGCTACTCTTTTGCTTTCATTAAAGAACTGTGGTTTTCAATCAAATATTAATAAGTGTCTCCCATTAGTGGCACTGCACATAAAGGACGCTCAGCATTTCTGTTCTCCCTGTCTGTCGCTGGCTCAGCTGTTTAAAAAATAAATAAATAAATAACGACTCAGTGAAATGAAAGCTTGGCTGCCCTGAAAAGATGTACCTTCTAATACAAATCCAGGATATAAACCATTCACTAGGAGAGTTTTCAAATCAAACCATTTGATTATGATGAGGGAGAAGTGCCCTTGAGTGGTTCACTTTTTTTCTTGGTCTGCTTTTGCCCAGTTTAACTTCAGAAATGGAGACAAAGGAAGCAGTTGGTCCAGCAGGCGCCCTGTACCACCCCAACGTTTCTAATGCCAGATCAGTCGTTATGTTCTTCCCTCAGAGGCACTGCACTGTGCTTTCGCCAGGCTTGGGGACTCGGCACCCTCCTGCATCACAGCAGTGGGCTGCTCAGACCAACAGCTTACTCATCAAGCCCTGATACACTTGCATTTAGAATCACTCTTTAAAAAAAAAAAAAAAATCACAACCTACCTCTGGCAATAAAGAACATTTTAAAATTCCCCTCATTACTCACCGGCACCAGCCACTGCTCCAGAACAGCCACTCTGGGGAAACTGTCATGAATCTACATGGAAAGCACCTAGAACCTGCCAAGCACATGAAGCTACTCAACAAACATGGGGACTCTTCCCATTTGAAGCAAGATGCCCATCTCTAAGTGTGCTTTTCTCCCTGGGGGACAGCGTCCCCTTCTGATAATTTTTGCTGCTTGGAAAATGTAGTTGGAGATGCTTTGAAGCAACTTCAGTTTACCCAGATGGTTCTACAGTGGCATCTTAACCTCTCAAGCCTGTTGTAGGAGCCTTCACTGGGAAAAAAAAAAAAAAAAATGAGCAGGATACCACTAGCCCACCCCTAGCAATTCAAATGAGTTGTTTGCCCTCAACAGCCAAGCTTGAAGTTTCCAAATCAAATGTCTCAATTTGACAGTGTCACCTTGGCATGTTGATGTCCTAAAATATTCTTAACCATAATCCCACATTCCGAATGGGCTATTTCAGTGCAGCCTGCGAAGTTTTCTGCACCATGGCAATTGAGTTTCTAATTCAGAGACAATAAAGGAGTGTATTTCATTTTCTTTCCCACAAACTGTAGTCAGATCTTCACTGCCATTTAAGGTAACTTTCTGCTTGTTTAAGAATATTCCAGCTGTGTTTATGGTGTTTCAACGTTTCCCTGCCAAAACCCTTGACAAATGAATTGGCAGTATTTTCAGGGATGTTGGAGAGCCCAGACTGGATTTAGCCATTAAATCTTCATTTGTTTTTGCTCTAGCTGATCAGGGCAGGATATATTAGGATAGGACTTTTGATACTAAAACATACAGAGAGAATGTAAATTTTTATCACAGTTTAGTCCTGCCTGAAAAGTACCTTAACATTCAGATACTTGGAAACTTTCATGCCACCTCTTCCCTCTCCCCCGGATTACTGACTGCATTTTGCCATCTTTTTCTAAACATAATCTTCCAATCTCACCTCAGTGATGAGATTCACCAGCTGTTTAGTAGGTCCTGGTCTGAACATAGCCTCAGGCATCATAAATGAATGATGTCCCCATGCCAGTTTTAAATCTACTCAGCCAACACTGGGGATGACGCATTAGAGTATTGATTTTCATGCCCTACCACTGCACTGGTAGCATGTGTTTAAGGAGTCCTGCCACAGCTAAGAGGATACAGCAAGGGAAGCTGGCTGTGTTATCTTTCTTCGACTGATTAGGAATTTATAAACAAGTTTTCCATAGCTTGAACTCTCCTCCACGTTGCCCAAGTTGTTTTAAATTATGTTTTGTTCAGTTGAAATACAGCAGGCTGCTGCTCCTCTCTCAGAGAAGTGGCAGAAAAGCAAGAGGCCATGGCATTGTTCAAGCTTTTAAAAGTACTTGTACTTCTGTACATGTGTATGTGTGTGTGTGTGAAGCAAGAATTCATCTGGTTCTCTAAAAATTCTCTTGCAGCTCAGAGAAAAGGTAGAACACATGAGTTAAGATACCCCTTCAATTGAAATGACAAGTGTAACCGATGTGTCCCAAAATCATCTCTGTGACAGGGCTACGTGCTTTCCTTAGATCCTGTCTGTAGGAGGAAATTACTTTGCGAAGCCTTTCCCCAGTCAATCATTTATCTGTTTTAGCAGCAGGAAGGTAACCTCATGGAAATAGGAAGCACTCAGCTCCTTTCGTTTCTGTTAGCAATCTGTGGCATTCTCAAAGAGGAGACAATAAGTAATTGCAAGGTAAATTACAGGTTGGCCACATTTACAGAAGTCTCTCTTTTTTTTTTTTTCCTGATTGTTTTTATTTGTGATTATGTATTTGGAGGTTTTAAAACAGTCATTTACATGTGACCATACCTGAATCCTCTCCCCACCAAAAAAAGAAAGAAAACAAACTTCATTATTCTGATACCCGTGTCTCCCCAGTCTAGTTCCTCCATATTTTGGTCTGTAGCCAGGTCTGCTGAGACTACACATTCATTAATCCAAAACAGTGGAGGGCTAACCTGTTGTCAAAACCCTGCTGCTCCCAGAACTGCATTTGTAGTAGAGGATGGGAACAGTTGTGACCCAAGAGATACCTGTCCAGTGGAAAGCCTTCTAGTTGGCTATAAAATCAAGCCAGCAGCTGGTCTCAGTGCTCACAATTTATGCGGCCCCATGTTAGTAAAAAGCCAAGGATTGGAGAGCCAATCCCAAAGTGGGTTTGCAGTGGTGTTGAAGGAAACTTAAAATCTACCCACAGGACTAGTATGACTACCTGTTTGAGACAAATTACAAAGATTAGCAGGCTACCATTCCAAGAAGCATTTGGTCCTGAAGTCGCTTAACTTCATCCAGAGTGGCATAGAGACTGAAAAGTTTCAACATACAGTCCCACTTTATAAATGACACAGTAATCCTTTTAAGTCATTGAACACAGCACACAGTTCAGAACTTGACAGGAACCCCTGAGGAGACAGCTTCTCAGTTACTGTACCGCTGCCAGTAGAATAAAAAGGTTAAAGAAGCCATCATATTTGTCAGATCATTTTTTGGATAGGGTAAGGATTTTACAATTGGAAACATCAGTCAAGTTTTTAATTGCAAGTTTCATACAGGAACGGGCAATGGTCTGAGGTTATAATGGTACTATTCTATTGCTCACTCTCTTCTTCTGAGACCGATTAACCGCTGTCTTTCTCTAAGTTGCTTGCAGAAGTCCTGCTTGTGTGAAATTGTGGTAAATGCATAAACTGTACCTTACTAGATTCTTCTCGACATTTTCCATGTTCTTTATGCATTTTAACCTCCTTTGGAAACTTGGTTTGGCACATGAGCCTAGAGACTAACAGCAAATGATTGAATTAACGATCTTCTTGACTATAAAAAGCGGAATCAGTCCAGGCTTCTCATGATTTCAGATCAGTCTCCACTAGATGATTTACTTTGGCCTCCATTTGTAGTCTGAAGATGAAAAGTGGGAAGCCAAAAATCTCTTGGTGTTACTTCGCCTGTTAATGTTGGTGATGATCACAATGTCTTTGAAGCAATGTTTCTTGCAACAGATGGTAAATTTGGGACTCTAGTTTTAGAGCTCAGCATCAACAGGGAAGCCAGCAGAGTCACTGTCATCTGTCTCACACTCTATTACACACATCGTCTAGATGCCTTCGAGAAGGCCACTCAATTGTTTTTATTGATGACAAAAGCTACAGTCAGTCTAGGTACAGGCATCATGTTTAAATAGTAGGTTCTCTCAGCTGCTATACTGTCCAGAACTGTATGAAACAGCTCAGTATTCATAGCAAGCTAGACTTCATTCAGGAGTCTTAGGCCAGCTTAACCCAGAGGCGAATTCCCATATACTGAGAGTTTTTGTGTATTAAAAAATTACAGCATGATGCAAAAAAAATGCATTGACTTATTTTTATGACTGGATGTCATTGTGCTTTGGGGGTATTGGGCAGGTGTTGCTTTCTCTTATTGCTGTTTGATTAGAAGATGCAACAACAGTATTGACTTGATAATCTCACCAGGTACACATACAAAATGAAAGAAGAAAATATGTTTTATGACTCCTGAATTGATGTACATAAACTAAACAATCTGCTGGTTGTTTGAATGTAGAATGCTCTATTTTGCTTACCGGCCACGGGGCAACAATCTCATATTGTTGATGCCAGAATTCTGCTTTCATGCATTCACTCTGAAATGACAATAGGCTTCAGCCTCTCAGTGTTTAGATCTGCTTCATTTGGAAATCTTTTAAGTAGTAATAATAATAATGTTTTGAGGAAATTGAGTGGAACACTAAATTATTCTCTGATACCTAAGTTCAAACTGTGCAAGGCTAAAGAAGCTGAAAATCAATGCACTTTTAAAGTCATTAGAGATCATAAGTGAAGGAAGTCTGTATTGCTTTAGCTAAGCTTTTAGTGTGCAGTGGTATTATTATAAAATCAGCCTGAATCTGCATTAATTTCACAGTCTTTTTCTCCAAGAAGCCCAAGGGTGCATGATGAATAAAATGTAAATTTCAGAAGGCAGTGTTTTTATTAGTGAAAAGGGCAATGAGCCATGTAGTTGGAGCAGTGACCTGCATGGTGGCCAGTGCTGGTACAGGAGGCAGAATCCAGCACTATAGATTCTAGTTATTGTATACCATAAGAAAAACTAGATAGGGGAACTTCGATGGGTCTCAAAGTAGGTGTTCAGAGAAATGTACATTGTCTTGTGTTTATTAGACTTTAGGTTAAATCTCTGATACATTTCAGAAGTCACTGCTTTCGTAAGCTGTACAGAATTTTTATACAAATAAATTCTATGTAAATTTTTAATTTTTTGCTTTAACTGCACTGCTGAATATTCTTAGAAGAATGGAACGTTTGTTTTTGTTAATGATTAATAATTACTAAATCGTTTCTATTGGGTTTTGTATATTTGCTTGCATTTAAATAGCATCAGTTTCTATTTGTACATATGTATTTTTAACTACCTGGAAGAGATTAGATATATTTATTTGCTGACATTCTGAACTCTTGAAATTTATTTGCTAATTTGCCCTTTGTGTGAGCATTTTCTTATTAGCTTCTTTGAAATCAGCGATAAAATTTGAAATACAAAGCCCTGATGTGTGGATGCCCTCAGTAAACGTCATCAGCCAAGGAGAAAATGAGAAACGGCAACTTTTTATTTTAGAAAATGCAAACTAGATCTTGCTAATTTCAAACCCTGTGGCTAAAAAAAGTACCCAACTTCATTCCCTAGTTTTTTCATTTAAAAAAATAAACTAATAGATAAATCTTTCTGCTGTGGTCAGATTAGCAAGTCAGCACTGTGGAAAAAAAAAAAAAAAGACGAAACCAGAGAGAGAAGTTGTTTACTTTTATGTACTACTGAGAACAGTGTCGTCTTGTGGCAGTTCTCGTAGACTGTGTTGGTTTAACAAGCGTCCAACCCTTTTGTCTTGTTGTTTTTTGTCTTTCCTGCTCCCTGTCCCCTTGTTTCCCACAGGCTGTGCGTTTGTCACATTTTCTACAAGGGCAATGGCACAGAATGCAATCAAAGCCATGCATCAGTCTCAGACCATGGAGGTACTGTATCATCTGCCCTTTCTTTGTTTTCTTTGTGCAAATGATGGGGAATGGTAAAGCAATTCTCTCCTGTGTGGATTGTTCACATGACAATCACAGATTTAAACTTTCACCATCTCACTTCATTCATTCACCTTCTCTCTCTCTCGCTCCCCCCACCCCACTCTTGGCCCCCTCGCTCCCTCTCTCCTTCCCTCCCTCTCTGTCTCTCTCTCTCTGTCTCTCCATTTTTCCCCTAATGACTTGAAATGCATTAGTAAAACCTTCCATTTGTTGTACAGTTATTTTTTGAGCCTTTTATTTCAGCAGCACAGGTCTTGCGATGTAAAGTGTTGATCACTTTAAGCAAAGTGTGATTCTGGACCTACAGGATCAAATACATTCCCCACCCCAGGATTGGTATGGATTAACAATAACAGCTCCCACCCAAATTGCTGCTTTCCCTGTGCTAAGTCGCAAAGATCTCTTTGTTCTGTTTTTTTTTTTTTTTTAAATTTGGTGTCAAGTTAATCTAGTCAACCAGAATTGTGTTTTTTGCACCTCAAGAATGTTGGAGAAAGTTAATATTTCTCCTGCTTAACAGTGAGAATGTTAATTTATGCATTTTCCCTTGCAAAATTTTAAAGTGAGCAATGACAAAGAAACACAAAGGCTCAAATGTTATCTCCTAAGGAGAGATAGTGGCTTAGGGGAAGATAAATACACCGATGTGGGTGTATACCCACAAATGTAGACACTCTGTACTTTGAGTCTGTGATTTGGGTCATGGCCTTTCAGAACTTTGCACAAAAGCATTCCGAGAGTGATATACTTAAATTACTCTGTATTGTCTGATGCAATCATTTGGGAGTGCATGTTCTGCTGTATTGTGTGTACTGTATCTTTGTGTATGGGTGATCTTTTCTGGAGGTGGCCTTGTGGTGTTAAACTATGTTTTCATATTTTTGGGGAAAAAGATATTTTCACTTTTATTTGATGTGCTGAAAACTTCTTTATGAATTGTTTGGGCTTCTTTTTTACTCCCACTTTTTGGGGGTTTTATTTTTTGTTTGTTTTTGTTTGTTTTTTGCAATGCTGCACCTCCCAAAGCACGCTGGGAGTTAAGTGATCGTTATGCGTTGTTTTGTGGGCAACTTTTTTTGTAATGAATCAAAAGGTGGGTGGAAAGGGGGGAAGGAGTGTGCATGGCGTTGTCACTAAGTGTTTATTGTACTTTTCTGAATTGTGATACCAGCATTGCAAAGCCTTTGTCTTTTTTGAATGTTCATTTTGACTTTGATATTTAACATATCTTATATAATCAATGTGTTTTCCTTTCAGTGCAATGCATTTTTAAGACACTCCTAGCCCCCACCTGAAAGCAAGCTCAGGTGAAAATCAGCCATGCTAAGAAATAATTAGCTGGATTTGAAATATCTAGGGATCCAGTCCTGTCCACCATATAGTTTTGTATGTGATAGTGTTTTGGTTCCCTTTCTTTTAACTTATTGTGGATCAGTCTGATTTCCAGCTGTAGTTTGAAGATGAAAATGAAAGTGCTATTAGGGAAACAAAAATTGAGAAGTCTTAACCTGTATTTATTTTCCATGTATGTCTCATTCTTAATTATTTTCATTTCCTGTAATTTAGCAATTTGGACCCAAGCCAGTTTCCCCTTAAATCATTTTTTTTAACTGAAATTCCTTCAATGCTGTGAGAAACAGTGCCATCCCGCTCCTTTGCTCAGAGCCCCCATGTAATGCCACAGAGATGCCCACGGGATCTGAGTTCTCACATCTCACTGTAGTAGCAGGGCTCCAGGGTGAGCAGAGTCGAGGGTGACCCCACAGCAGAGAAACAGGAGGTTCCTGTGATGGAAATAACTTGCTACAGCAGTTGGGGCATATTTATTTTTCAGAAATCCTTGACCCTTTATTATTATCTCTGTCATTAAGATATCAAATTTGGTATACTTGTTTCTGAAACTGGACACCCACACTGGAAAAGGGACCATCTCCAGACACCTGAGTTTCTTGCTCAGCTTAAAGAAACTGACATTTAAATAGAAGATCAGGGATTACGCAATCAAATTGTAATTGTACCAGTGAAGCAGTCTTTCTTATCTAACTACATTACTTTCAGGACTCTGACATACATTAACCAAGGTGTTTTGTGTAGTTCAAAATCATATGTATCTTAAAAGAGCAAGATCTTAAAAACAGTTCATTTGATATTGTGCCTTCCATGTCTCTACTTTCCTCCACTGTATCCTTACCCCCTTTTTTCCCTTCCACAGTTTAAACAAGTCATTTTTTAAAGCCATGACCTTTGGCTTAATTTTTGGCTTTCATATCACTTTGTAGTACTTAAGGAATAAAATAATAATACATATACTGTTAGGAGGAGATGCTATAATTTGTGATGGAAGACATTGTATGCAACAACAACCCTTTCCATGCAAAACCTCTTCTCTATAGAATTTCTATCTGGAGAATATTTTGCTGTCTTTACAGTGATGAAACGTTGAAATATAGAGAAGAGAAAAAATGCGTTAAAGATTTTTTTTAATGGGAATGTTATTTTTATGCAGTTTACTGACATGTAACATTTTGACTTTGGATCCAGTCCTGTCCACCATATAGTTTTGTACATTTGTTACATTTGTAACATTTAGTACGGTGATTCTGCCTACCAGAGCTGAAGACAGATAGGCTGGCAGTTCACTGAAAACAGTCTTCTCATTTTTCTCACTTAAAAAAAAAAAAAAAGATAGCATTGCCTCGTGTAGTCAGGGCTACCTCCCCAGTAACTACACAAGGTGATGAGGGGGGAAAAAATGCAAGTTTGTTTTCTAGAAGAAAGAAAAATGACCCAAAGGGAATAGAAGGGAAAAGCTCATTTAAATAGGGATATAACATTTCTGAGAAGAGAGAGAGAGCAAGGTCTATTATCATGCTGAGTCTCAATAAAAGTTTTTATTTAATCACTCGGGTCGAATTACTTCTTTTTACCTCAGCAAAACTGAACCGCTTTAATTGTGATGAAATGTGAAGGCAAGCAATGCTAAGGAGAAAAGACTGGAGAGAGGGATGGGGGTTTCTGCTGAGTACTCACAGTAGCAAGTGTTTTCAGGGGTGCTTTGCAAAGGAGAGCTTTGTGCTTGAGGTGTTAGGCTGTTATTTTCCCTGATGATTTTATCTGCTTCAAAAAGGAATTCAACCTACTCTCTGACCCTGGCTATTTCTTTGTTACTACCCCTACTCCTTGCCTTTTAAAGGAAATTGAATCTGCAAGAGGCTGCCTGAATGCTGAGGTTCCGGGAGCTAGGGAAATTTAGGGAGAGAAGCCACGTGGACACCTCCTTCTAACACTTAAAATATATCTCCTTTGAACTAGATGGTGCTTCTGTTTTGCTGCTTTTGTTTTTGTTTCTGTTTTTTTGGTTTACAGTGTCTCTGGGGATTTTAGATAAAGTAGGTATGACAAGGAAGAGAGGCCTTTCTGAAAATATATGAACAGTTACTTTGGTCAGTGCCTATGTTTTCTGAAAATCATCTTTCACACACATTTCCTAAAATGAAAACCGCTTCTCCCTGTTATTGCTGGGTTGATATGGTACCCACGGTTCCAGTGTTGAAAAATACGTAACTAAAAATGAGAGAGTAAATAAATGTAGAGATGTTATTTCCATTCCTATTACAATGTTCCCCTCTCTCTGTCCTCTGACCCCATCAAGTCTTTCTTGAAGACAAGCAAACCAGGAAGCCTCATTCAAGAGAATTGATAAAGTCTGTTGTCGCTAAGGAGGCACTGGCCCTTGAAGGAAGACAGGTGGATAGTTTAATAATCAAAACAAGAAAGCAAATGCCTTCAGCCACACCGGATCCCCCAGAGATGCCAATGATAATGTCTGGAATTTTCTATCCGTGGTACTATTCTGAGAAGAAGGAATATCAACCCATTTTTAAGCTATTCCAGCCCTTTCCATGCACTCCAAGGTAGTTTGAGAAAGATGGGTCCAGTGCTGACTAAGTACTATGAGAGGATTCAACCAAGCTGTAACTTCCTCTTCACTTTCCAATGTGTCTGACCACAGGGCTGCTCTTCACCTATCGTGGTGAAGTTTGCTGATACTCAGAAGGACAAGGAGCAAAGGCGCCTCCAACAGCAGCTTGCACAACAAATGCAACAGCTCAACACTGCCACCTGGGGGAACCTGACAGGTCTGGGCGGACTCACTCCACAGTACCTGGCGGTAAGTGCTGGAGGCAGTCAGTCCACGTGTGGCATCCAGAAGGCAGAGGCTTTGCCTACTGCACTCTTGAAGCCTGCTTTTCCCCTGAGTATGCTAAGGAGTTCATTTCCAGTACATGTTGAGTCTCAGAAAATAACTGAAATCAGCATTTAAGTAGAATATTTTTCCAAGTTAAATGGATTCACATAAGAACATAGCTAATTTAATTCTTGTCTGATGTAGGCTGGGCCAAAGTCCCACAGGCTAAATTTCTAAGCAATGTTTCAAAGGCATCATACTGTCCTGTGCTAGTTGCAACATGCTTGCTGATTGTTTAAAAATACTGAGACACCTGTGGTTGAGAACCTGCACCGTGGCCAGTTAGTAGGGCCTCAGTTGAAATCTCTTTGAATTTGGCGTTTCATGATCTTGGGTCTTCCCAGAGGAACTACATTGACAATACCATAGGCGTCTTACTTTATGTATTTGAAACCAAAAAAAAAGAAAAACCTTTCAGGCTGAACAGACCCTTTCATCCATCTGTTACATTTCATGGTTTCTGAACTTCACTCTTTATTTATTTTCCTTTCTGCTTTTCATTTCATTTTATCAGTGTCTTTATTGGAATGCTGTGATCAGAGTTTAAGGCAATTCTGCTGAAAAGAACGGAGCAGGACAGAGTAGTGACCATCTCGTATGGAACTTAAAACGTCTTCACGCTAGCTTGACAGTAGCATTTGTAGTAACCAGGTGACGTGGAAACTGGAAGCCAATGAATAATCTACAGTTTTTATTTTTTACTTAAAATTCTGCTAAATCATACTCCTCTCCCCCAGTTTTTCTGCTTTGGAATCTAAATGCTAAAAACTTCACATTTATTCCTGTAACTTTGTTTTGTGAATTTGGGTGTTTTATTCCAGCCTCAGAGAGAGAGAGAAATGGTATGCATATGCAGACACTGCTGTATTTGTGTCCTAATTCTGTCACTTGACATTTTTACTCTCCCTCTTAGGACTGTACCATCCATTAGCTGTGCTTTGTAGCAGAAACTACCCTGTTTGGTAAAGTCCTCCCTATCGCCTTGGAAGGTGAGCTTATCCTACCTGTAAAGATGAGCACAGGGAGCTTCAAAGAGGCTATGGAACTTCATCCCAGACCACGCAGTTGCCAGTGGTCCATGGGATTGCAGCTCTGCCTGTTCCTCCCGTCTTGCAAGGTTGCTTGCCTGACGATTCTCTGAGTACAGACTCAGATTATGTTCGTCTTTTTAGCCATCCCATCCCCAGTGCCCAGTGGGGGCTGGTATGTAGTGGCTACTCAGTACACCATTGGTTATAGGAAGCTTGCTTTTCCTATCTTTATCTGAGTTGTTAATATCTGAGCATTGACCAAGTTTACTCTCACCTTCCAGCTTTTTTTACCTCTCATCTACAAGGATGTCCTGAGAGATTTTGTCATATGCTCTGTTAAAAAAAAAATGTCATTTTCCTGGCCTGCCAGTCTAGAAACTTTTTTAAACCAAAAATGAGTTTAGTTTAATGATTATTTGTTTTTCACAAACTTGGGCTGTTCAGGTATTCATAGGCCATCGGTTCGATTATGCATTCCAGAGTTTTTATCCAAGATTGACATCATGCTCACTTTGTCATAGTTCCTAAGAGCCCAGTTTCCTGCTCAACCATTTTTGAAAACCAGGACGCATGTGCCCACCCTCAGTCGTGTGGCACTCACAGCTCCACAGCTTACAGAAATCTCTGGCACATGTTCTGTGACCACGTCTGCAAATTATTTCCATACCTGAAAGAAAATTAATCTCAGCCTTGTGTATAAAAACATGTTTTTAGAAGCTCTTAATATGTCTTCTGTCACAGGCTTTGATTCTTATTTAGCAGTGTTAGTTCTAACCATTGTCATTGAAGGACATGCACTCTGAAAGGAATCTTGGCCCCCAAGCACCCACCACCTCTGTGTTTCCTGACAGATTCTGACCCTGGAGCTCTAGAGCTTGTTTATCCATGGAAATAGCCTTGGATAGTGGCATATTGGTACTTCCACTTACCTCAGCAGGTGGTGTTGACTCCGCAAAATATCCTCAAAGCTAATTTAATTTTACTTTTATTCTTTAAAATTTGATATGAGGAGGGGGTTGGGACTTAGAAGCATTAAAGAATGGAAAACTCAATAAGTTAACTCAAAAGTGAGATATTTCTGCATTAAAATGAGTGATCACTAGCTTCTCTCATTCATTCATTCTCTCTCTCTCTCTCTCTCTCTCTCTCTCTCTTTCTCTTTGAATGTGTCTGTATGAGAGAGAGAGAGAGAGAGAGAGAGAGAGAGAGATACCTTGGCAGTATATTCCATGAACACTGCAGATGTTTTTCTGGGTTTAGTACCCATAAGTCCCACGTATCATTGTACCCAAGACAGATTTAATTGACTACTGATAGTCCACTCTGCTTGATGTTTATATGTCAGTTGATAGGTGTCCATTTTGAGTCATACCCAGCTGCAGAGTTTTTCTTAAAAACTCAAAGAGACTTATACTTGGTGATAGGAACAACAGTGTTCTACATGTTGTTATTCACAGCTCCAAATAAAAATCTGAATGCTATTTTTTAAAGATGTATTTATTTATTTGAGAGGCAGAGTTACAGACTTTACTAAAAGCTTTATTTTACTAAAGCAAGAATATCAATAAATCCAGCCAGCCACTTAGTGAAGCAGCTGTTAATGCAGGTGCACTGGGCAGGTGTGGGAGCCCTTCAGAACAGGAGCCACAGGCCTTTCCCTTGTGGCACTAATTCTGTGACGCAGGAAAATGTGTTTTTGAAAGCTCTAGGGAGACTTTTCACACACAGATAGGTTGTTTCTTTTTTAAAAGATTGTGTGGTACTGCATAGTTTCGGAGTACAACACACCGGTCGTCTTCTCTCTGCCAGGGAAGATCATCATGCGAAGGGCTGACCATTTTCTTGGTCATCCAGTTGTGGCTCTAAGTGTGCAGCTGTGACTGGGTTCATTCATGTCCGTTGTTAGGATGCTGGTCTGGATGTTGGCCTGAGAGTCAGTGAGCCCGTGTGCCTCTAATGAAGAATAAAGGAAACTGAACTGTGAAGGAAAGTAGAAGAGAAGGAGGGAGTGAAGCTTGATTGACAGAGAGGAGTTAAGGTAACTCCAAGACTACAGAGAGATACAATTAGTCATGCTACGTTGGTTTCAGTAGGTTTAACACCTGGTTGTTTAAAAAGAGTAAGTTGATTAATTGTTTTAAGGCCCAGTGTTCGTTTCCCCAGTGTCTGTGTTTCTTATTAGAGATTAGGCATTAATATGGATTTACACTCCCAACTCCAGGGACCTTCAGTCCATCAACAGGCAGTAACAACTGACTATAAAGGGGGAGAAACTGAAGTTACTTTGTTCTCTGGTTTACACTCTTCTGATTTTCCACTTCTGCGTTTCCTTCCCAGCTTCTGCAGCAGGCCACCTCCTCCAGCAACCTGGGTGCGTTCAGTGGCATTCAGCAAATGGCTGGTAAGTGGTGTTTCGTGTCTTGTCTTTTTGACCATGACCTTCTCTTGTTCAGAAAGCAAAGATAAACGGGAAAAGAAGAAGAACCACGGGTAGTCTGCTGGACTAGTAGCTTTCTGTTCTCATTGTTGAAATTGGCTCTGAAGTGGCTCTCCTGCCTTTTGCATTTCCTACCAACCTGTTCACCATGCATGACAGTTACAAAATGAAGAGGCTGAGAATTTCTGGTAGCATGCTCTCTAGTCACGTGTTGTTTTCTTAACTGGTTTTGATTGTTGGGGGGTACTCCCCACAAGATTCTTATATCCAAGGCAACAAAAATGATTGACATCCCTCTAAAATTTTAATAATAGGGAGTCAATAAAAATGTTCTGACCTCCATAATGAAAGGCAACATTGCAGGCCTTTCTTTGATACAGCTTGCAGTCCCTTGATAACGACAGACAATTAACAGGGTGCCTTTTTTTACTTCGGTGCCTCAGTTGACAGAATTGTGCATCCCAAGCTTTTATGTGGAAGTGTAATCTTTGTTCTTGAGGAAATCAAAGTGTAACTGCGTTTGAAAGCCTGCTCATTGAAGGATTCTTTTGTATAATGAGCTGTGCCAGTAGTAACTGAGGTGCAGTGATTAGTGAAAGGTCATTCCTGCTGTGCCACCTTCCATGCTGATATCCTAACTTAACACTGAGCCAGGGAAGGCAGCATGTGCAATAAATCAGAACACAGGTGCCCATTAACCTGCCGCGAGGAACAGTTAGAAAGCTTTTTCCTTGTTTGATTCAGAAAGGGTAGGGGAGAGAGGGCAAGCGAAAGAACAGATTTCTGGCCTATTAGAATCAAGCACAGTTTGCTTTAATCAAGGACACCCTGAATCAATGAAATGAAACCTGAGTGTGCAGAATAAAAGCCAGATTTCTTTATCTGTCACTGTGAAAACTTTTCTGCACTTTTTTTCCTTTTTTTCCTTTTTTTTCTTTTTTTTCTTGTTACACTTTGAATGAATCTGGAAAGACTTTCAAGAGGTTTCTCCCCATGTGTGTTCTGTGATGGGCAGCCCAGTCGTCCACTGTGATTCATAGCCTCATGGTAACTCACTGTGTGATAGCATACATTGGTCTCCAATAAAAATACTACTAAATTATGCACTGGATGTGAGGTCTGCGGTCGTTACCAGCTTTTACTGTTTGTAATATAGCCTTTGGATTACTAGAAAAACTTGTGTCTTGAAATGATAGTTATGTCATTGCAGTATCTATGAATATAGCTTTCAGAAGCTGGCCTTGGAACTAAGAATCACATTGAGTGGTTCATTTATTTTTAATTCTGTGAAGGGAACTAGATAGACATAGCAAAGTATTCCGTGAAGTATCATCTCCCATGATTTAGAAGGATAAAAACCTCCCAATGGCAAATTCTAAAATAAATGCTAAGATTTGTCACATTTTAGCTGATGTTTTTCTTCTAATAGTATGACCCACACACACCCAAAATTAGGGGCTTTCCTAGAGGAAGCCTCAGGCTCTCCCACTCCCACGGTCGAATGATGCAGAGAGGGACACTGGATCCTGAGGCTACTGCCGAGTGTGTCTTCCCGGGTGGACAGACGCTCTGTCATTTTTCACTGGGACACATGTGCCTTTGCTATGCACATGGTTCATTCATTGTTGTTAGCACTAACACACTCTGTGTGTTCATTTGAAATCTAAGGGTGCCTGCGAATTACCTTCCGAGGTGCCAGGGAGCAGCTGGCTACCATAAAATCATCTGTAACTGCTCTGGGTTTTCCAGAATAACTATTTATTGAGCCTTCAATATACTAATAAATTCAGCATGCTAAGTCTGAACAGGCTATGAAGTCAAAAGCTATACTGTCCACTCTGAACCATCATCTTGGATATTTAGAGTATTCAAGAGGTGTCACAGCTCTGTCTTCTTGGCAGTTTCTATAAAGGAGTCCCTTGTGGATAAGCAGGTCCCCCTGTTTCTATGTGTGTGAAGGATGAAAGCTTTGGAGTATCTTTTTTCCAAGAAAAGGAAAAGAAAAGTCATATGACCCCGTCCTATTCTTTTGTCCCAAAAGTCCGGTTTAACGTTTGTTCCTCACATTAATCTACACTGGTGTCCTGAGAGGATTGTGGTGGAAAGGTGGTAGCAGTTACTTCCTAGAAGCAGCTTTCTCAGCTCCTCCAGTTGTGGGAGGAGTTCCCCTCTTATATGTTCAGATAAATCCCCTCCCTCTCTGAATATTCGGGACTCCTCTGTACTCCAGCTACACTCTTGAGTTCCCAAAGAGCACGGACTGGCAGCTCATGGACTCAGCCCTTAGTCCCGTGACAGGTACTTGTGACCATTTTTTAAGGGATGAATGAATACATAAGTTGGCAGGCATAGGTTTATATTTGCCAATGGAGCTTAAATTAAATGCTCAGTTTTTAATTAAGAAATTTGGCTCTAGCCTTAGTATAAAACAAAAAAAAAAAATTGTATAAGCTACTGTCAGTTTCTTTATGAATGAGTTGTTGAGGGTTTGGTGATAGTTTGTATAATAGAAAATCTATTAGTGGCCGGCACCGTGGCTCAACAAGCTAATCCTCCACCTAGCAGCACCGGCACACCGGGTTCTAGTCCCGTTCGGGGCGCCGGATTCTGTCCCGGTTGCCCCTCTTCTAGGCCAGCTCTCTGCTTTGGCCCTGGAGTGCAGTGGAGGATGGCCCAAGTCCTTGGGCCCTGCACCCCACGGGAGACCAGGAGAAGCACCTGGCTCCTGCCTTCGGATCAGCATGGTGCACCAGCCGCAGCAGCCAATGGAAGGTGAACCAATGGCAAAGGAAGACCTTTCTCTCTGTCTCTCTCTCTCTCACTGTCCACTCTGCCTGTCAAAAAAAAAAAAAAAATCTATTAGCACATAGCGCATGATAAATACAGTAGAAGCCATGTGATGATAGGATTGAAGGAACCAACCCCTCCTGATGTCACAGTGTTTGTTGATTGATGCTGTGACTTAATAAGACTGGGCACCTACACAATTTAAGTGTAGTTTTCATGTATTAACAGTTAGTAAACTTAACATATTAAAAACTACTGTAGTAGTCCAGATTGGAACACTACCACCAAAGAAAGTGAAATATTGCAGAAACCGATAGCTTGAATAACCCTCAAAATATAATAGTGTCTCATTCAGGAGATTGAGGCTTATAGCTGGAGTCTTGAAATGCCTCATGTATATGAGTAAAACATTTTCTGTAGAGGAGAAAATAAAGCCACAAAAAGAAACAAAAAAGGAGTTTTAGACAGTAAGATACCAAGTAGTTGGATCAATAAAATCAAATGTACTATTACCTGTGCCTTTTTATTTTTTTTTTTCAGAAAGTCCTAATATTTTCCTTTAAAACTAAGAATAACTTTAAGTGAGTTTAATTCTATAAATACGGAATTTAAAAACAAAAAGGATTAGGATCACATCTATATAAGCTGAATACTTTTATGTACACTTTTTGTGTCTGTTTGACGTTGATTTTATTTTCCCTCTTAAAACTTCTAATGAAAAACTTCTCCATTTCCCCATTCAACTGTGGTTTTTGTTCCAGGGATTTCTGAAATATCAGAAACATGGAGTCTCAGTTTGGACTAAGTCTGGATTTTCTTGAGGGAAAGAATAAAAGAAAAGTGTCTTTCCAAAGTCTTTAATCTCTCTGGAAGGACTATCTCAAAGGAGGAACATGACAGAAAAATCACAGTTTGTTTTTAAACAGATCACCTTGTAATCATTCTGCAGTTTTTCCCCACCCTGTACTGAGGACAAAACCAATGCTGTGTTACTGTCCATTACAGTTGGGCAGGAGAGAGAGGAAGAAGGGTGAGAGCATGGGCAGGAGGGAGGGTAGGAAGGGAAGAACCACTGTGTTCCTAAACCACTGTGTTCCTAAATCTGAATACGTGAAATGCAGGAAATTTGTATACCTTAGATAAAATTTAAAAAAAAATAAAAATAGAAATATGAAAAAGTTAGTAAGTTATGTAAGACCACATTACCATTAAGTGGCATAATATATATTAATGTATATAATTCTCAGATATCACAACTTTAAGAGTTAGGGGCTAATAGTACCCCGATTTTATTGGGAAACAGCTGAGGCTTAGCAAGGCTAAAAACATATCCACAGTTGTTATGGTAGTAAGTGGAAAATCCACATTTCACATCCCACCCAACCTGATCCAAAACCTGAGCTATTTCCTCAAACTCTTGTGTGTCAGCCAGTTCAGGTATGTTTATATAAACACAGAGGTGATGGGCCTACACAGATGGTTTAACAAGCCAAATAATAAAGCCAGAGCCTTAGATAGAACCCAGCCTCCTAAATTAAAAAGGAAGCAGTTCAGAGATGGTAACTGGAAAACTGTCTCCCTTCATTCTAGAAAACATTTCAAATTTATTAAGAATGGGCTATTCTTTGTTAGGGGAATTTCTTTTTCTAGTGTGAGGAATTGTTGTTAAGTAAACTACAGAAAAGAGAGAAGTATCTGTTGATGAACATGGAGGGGAAAAAAAAAACTTCATTTTTAATTCTGCTTTTCAGTAAAGCTGGTATTAAATTCCCTTAGAATATCTGGCCTGAGGTTCAAAGATAACAATAAAACTGTGGAGTGCAAATATTTGCTCTAAACAACAAAACAGCTCTCCTTTTATTAATTTGAGATTCAGTCCCTGAGAAGACTGTCTGTCACAAGTGGAAGAGGGGAAGACGTTTGCACAGCCAGTGTACTGGGGGTCTGAGAGGCTCACACTGAACACTCTCCCAGCGTTGTGAAGTGTGCATCCTAGACCCACAGAGACCCTGAGTTCTTCCCAAAGCTGGGTCTCCAGCAGCCCACACCGCAGACACTTCCTGTGAATGTGCTAATAGGCCTTATGAGGATGCTCTATAACCACCCATCTGTCACTTTTTAACAGACCTGATTGGCAAGCACTTGTAACAACTGACATCTGTTCTCCCTTATTGATATGCAGATTTATGGTAATTGCTATGAACAATAAGACACAAAATTACCTAAGGTGAACATTAAATTAAATTTTCATGCCCTTCTCCTTATAAATAATTTTTTTTAAATCTTAAATTTCAAGTAGGCATATTGCACATCTGTTTTGTACATAATTTCTTCGTTTTTGAAAAGGTTTTTTTTCCTCCAAGTAATAAGGAATGAAAGTTGAATCCCTGTATTCCCAACTTTTTGTGTGTGTGTGTCATCTTGAGAAGGGCACGCTATTAGATTTCCTGAAAGCAATTTAAATGTTTTGTTTGTTTTGTCACCCAGATTATTGCCCCTAGTTTGTTTTGTTTGTTTTGTCACCCAGATTATTGCCCCTAGTTTTGTTATGGACTAGGTGTGGTCTAAAAAAATCCCTATTCCAGACTCTTGCCTCTTACCTAGAGAAATATTCTAAGTACATGCAGAAATATGACTTAAAAGTGATAAATTTATTTAAAAAGATAAATCACAAACACATTGGCCGTGTTCAGGAATAGAGTGGGCAGGGAAGTGAAAGAGAGAGAAGACAGAGAGAAAATTTCTGCCTCTTGTGAGCCCGGGTTTCCTATGAGCCTGGAAGGGGGATGGTTACATGGTACCACGCTCAGGTCAGGGGAGATACTTCCTGGGGAAGGGGTCATTTGATAGACAGGTGGGCAAGTAGGATTACATGGGGGAGGTGTGGCTTCCAGCTGGTGGCCCTAATCTAGCTACCTGCCTTATCCCCTGTCAGTTTGAGGGGTGCCCTTCTTAACAGAGTGCTGTAAAGTTAAATGTCATCGATTTTTTTTCTTCAGAAAAGAACTCTTTGCCAAGCCAGAACCAGCTTCCCACTCAGTGGTGGGTGATTGGTGCCTCTCCCCCGATGCTCTCTCAGAATTACTGTGCAGGAGTAACTGAGAAAGTATGACAGGAGTAGGAAGCGAGGGGGCCCCTGGGAGAGGGGCTGAGCAACAGGAAAAGCTTGGGCAGCACTCACCCCAAAGGAAGAAAGCAACAGAAGTAGGCATTCTGGAAGAGTGACAGCAGGAACCCAGCCCTGGGCTGCCTTTGGAGCCACAACTGTTCGCTCCACCCTGGAGAAGAATAACTCAGTTAGATAGAGGAGTAGACTTTTTTTTTTTTTTTTAAGATTTATTTATTTATGTGAGAGGCAGAGTTACAGACACAGGAAGACAGAAAGGTCTTCCATCCGCTGGTTCACTCTCCAAATGGCTGCAACAGCCACAGCTGGGCCAGGCCAAAGCCAGGAGCCAGGAGCTTCTCCCGGGTCTCCCATGTGGGTACGTGGGCCCAAGAACTTAGGCCATCTTCTGTTGTTTTCTGAGGCCATAGACGAGAACTGGTCGGAAGAGGAGCAGCTCTTCCGATACGGGCACAGGTGCCCATATGGGATGCTAGTGCGGCAGGCAGAGGCTTAGCTACTACGCCACGGTGCCGGCCTGGAGGAATGGACTTTCATCCCTGTCCAGGAGCAGGCTTGCTGGGGTCTGAAAGTGGTGCTGTGAGCTGGAAAGTGTGGTGTGGTTAAGGAAGTGGAGGATGGCACCAAGTGTGAGCTTGTCCTCACCCATCTGCCCTATCCGACTTCCTTTAGTGCGGCCCACGCCTTTAGTGAAACAGCTTGTCCCTCCAATAGGAGTGGATGGTCAGTGTAGGCACATTTGTTGCAGGAAGAGCCAAAAACATCCATTGCAGTCACTGGGGTTATATGTTATTGCCAGTGACGGGTCCAGAAACATTGTGCCTAAACATCTGTGTGTCCCGGGATGACGAGGGGGACGTGACAGAGGGCATGAGACATCAGCAGCATTGGGAATGCCGGCAGCTGGTGCAAGAGTGCTCTGGGGAGAGCCAGCTGGAGAGCAGGCTTCAGCCTGTGCCTCCGTGGAGAGCACCCTGGGAAGGGGGAGAAGACGCTTTGGTTGCCCTGCAGCCCTGGTGCCGGCTGCAGTGAGACCGTCAGGAGGAGCAGTCCCGTTGGGTCCACGTTCTGTTCCCTTGAGTTTCCTGTCTCCAGCCTCTGTGTGTGTTATGTGCTTGTTCTGAATGGGAAAGAACCATTTCCTGTCCTCCTCTTTGGTGTGTCACCACTCCTCAGCTCCAGCTTCTTCACTCCTCGTGTCGCACGGTCACCGCCCCAGCCCAGGTCCCTCTTTCAGTGGTTTCCTACTAGTACTTGGATCACTTTCAGGTTCTCTAGAAGAGTTGGGGCTTCTTCGGCTTTTTAGGATCTCTCACCAACAGCGTTCTGTGCACACATCACATGCACTTTCTCATAAAATGTCAAGGAGCACTCAGATCCCCCTGAATCCTGACAGTGGCCTCCAGCTCAGAATCCTGAGTCAAGGTCGCGACTGGCACGTGGCGGGAGCACCACGTGCAACAGGCTCAGTATGGGGAAGAGGCCTTGGGTTCGTTCGTTCGTTTAGGCTGCAGAAACCAGAGATCTGTAATACCTGGGGCTCTCCTCATAGAAGCCAAAGGAATCACACGAAGAAATCAAAGAATGGATGAAGCAATTTAGAGAACAAATGTAAAACCGAGTTACAAAGTGGTTTCTGGTAAACTCGGTGCTTAGCTACTACTAATGAAGACGAGACCACAGTCCCTGGCTCTGGGGTGCAGGCACCCTCAGCTGAGCAGAGAGCATTATTGAAACAATGCCACCTCTCAGGCCCAGCGTTTCCATTTGGTCATGGCTGAGAGCCTTCATCTGTTCCCACAGTGCCTCAGGGTTTTCACCGGCCATGGTAGGGGGGTGGGGGGAGCTGGCACACATTCATCTCTATGTCCCAGCCCCATTTCTTCTTGGAACCATGTGCCATGTCACCCCTTCTTTCTTGGTCCCAGCTTCCTGGCTCTCCCTCCTAAACTTCTCTGAGGTGCCAGGTTTATTAAAGTAAATGGAGACCAACTCGTAAGGAGGACAAAATAGGATGAGGACACAGAAACTCCAGACGGGCACTGAGGGGTCAGAAGGGACACTCGTGGGGAGGCCAAGCCGGCAGGGAGCGGGTGGGCATACAGGGAAGAAAGCAGAAGTCTCACATTCAGCTGGACTGTTCCTTCAGGGGAGTGGTCTTAATGAATGGGTCATGGGTGTTTTGGGTTTCCTGTGTCTCTAACACATACAGTGATAGTGCCTGGACCGTGTGGGCTGGTTAGGAATGTCAAAGGAGAGACCACATGTGAAGCACTGGGTGTGCCCGACACATGCTTCACTCTTTTTTTTTTTTTTTAAAGATTTATTTATTTATTTATTTATTTGAAAGAGTTACACAGAATGAGGAGAGGCATAGAGAGAGAGAGAAGCTTTCCATCTGCCGGTTCACTCCTCAGTTGGCCACAACGGCCAGAGCTGCACTGATCCGAAGCCAGAAGCAGGACCTTCCTCTGGGTCTCCCACATGGGTGCAGGGGCCCAAGGACTTGGGCCATCTTCTACTGCTTTCCCAGGCCATGGCAGAGAACTGGATGGGAAGTAGAGCAGCCAGGTCTCCAACTGGTGCCCATAATGGATGCCAGCGCTTCAGGCCAGGGCGTTAACCTGCTGTGCCACAGCACCAGCCCCTGCTTCATTCTTACTTCCATTATCAGTCTTTGTGGTAATACTGAAGTTACTGGTCTAATTCAATACTCTTTGTGCTGAGTTCTTCACCAAGTGGTCTTCTTGAGCTTTACCTATATTGACATTTAATTTCTTAACCCAGGGAGAGGCTGATTTTATTTAATCCCTCTTCACAAAAAGACAACCCCTGGGCCCAAGCAGTTGTCTTGAGACATTGTAGATTGGTTGTAGTCACCTGCTACCAGCAGAGCTGGGATTGAAGCCCAGGTCATCTGAGGGGTGGAGCAGGTGGGAGGGTCTCTGCTGTCCCCGGCAGAGAATGCTGTGTGTTCCAAGTCCGGAAATACAAGGCAGCAGGAAGAGAGAGAAATGTAAGGGTCGGGGCTGTGAATGAGGACCCCAACCCAGAAAAGCTGGCAGGTGGACTGCCCTGTCCCACCCCTGGCGTACTGAGCGCTTGTGAGAACGGGGTCTGGGGAGCCAGGAGGGCCTGATGTGTCAACAGACAAGGACCCTGAAAGGCACAGAAGTGATGAGCAGTCATCCTCCACTATGACACCTCCTTCAGCTGCTTGGCTGGCTGGTACTTTCCTCAGCTTCTCTCCCGTCCCATCACATAAAGAGCTTTGGAGAATTTGTTTCCGAAGCTGGGACTGTTTTCAAAGACTGATGAACTGAACAGACTTCCGCCCAGTCACTGGATGGATTTCCCCATAGTCACTGCTTCTCCCTGCTACAGTATCTGGCAACTTTCTTGGACACAGGGGATGTCTTGTTTTCCACTTTGTCCTCAGTGTCTTATACAGGGTCTGGCTCATTATGGCCACTTAGAATCCCCTGGTTGGATGGGTGGATGCATTGGACGAACGGACAGACAGATGCATGGGCAGGCCAGTGCAGGTCCTCCTGCTTAGCTCTTTCTGGTTGGCTGTTCTCTTCCTTCTTCCCCAAAGCCCTCAGATGCTGGAGGTCACAATGGCCTCTCATTTCCAGAGTTCATCTTCACTTTCTTGATCTGTACCTTTTCTTTTCCTTGCCCTGTGGCTGTTAAATGGTGTTAGCCAGCCCTCAGTGTGGTGCCCCAGAGCCTCATTTTTTCTGCCTGGCCTTTTTAGGGGGTGGCAGGGAAAGACTAAACAGGATGTTCAGAGATGCTCTTCAGTCGCCATATGCATATAGGAGAAACACAGGGAGAGGGGGCGCACGAGCCCTTGGCCCTGGATTCTCAGGGGAAGCGTGGTGAAAAGAGAACCTGACTGCTGTCAGCTTGCCTCCTGTGAGTGTCAGTGAGTGAGATAAGGAAAAAACATTTTTCTAATGAGGGTTTTTACAATGGATTAGTTAGTAATTAAGGGAAGAGAATACTTGATTCTCTTGTATAAACACCAATGAACTAACAAAGAATGGAGGAAACACTCATTTATGGCAATTTATGAAATTTTATGCTATTTGTTACCCTTTTCATTCACTCTGCATAGATTTGTCCATCACTGCCTGTGTATGTTCAGCAGTATGTGTGTATTTATGTAAACCTGAACATGAATAAGACAAAAACTTTATCCTCAAGGGATTTAGTATTTAGTTACAAAGGTAAGAACTACATGCAAATAATAAAGTAGGATATGAGTCATAACAGTTAAAAACAGATAAAGGAGTTTGCAGATAAGACACAGAGAATGCACCTGTTAAATGAAGACGGTGAGTGTTCTTAAGAGGGAGTCACTGAGGTGTGGCAGGCCGTGGCCCTGGCCTCAGGAGGATATGCTGCCATCAGCTGCGAGGCCTTTGCCAGGGACCTGACATCTGTGACCCAGTGAGCAGGCTAAGCCAGGCCTCCCCGCAGTGCCTCCTACCTCTGTGGCTCTGTCACTCCTACCTAGTGGGGGTCAGAGATGTTGCAGAGGAGGACCCTCTGGCCTGAGTCTAGAATAATGCATTCTGCCTGTCATTCCTTGGCACCAATGTCCAGTGTAGGCTTTAATTTCAATTCTGAACCCTCTTCTTGTATGCTCACCCGTTGCTGGTGATGTACTCTGGCCATCCGATTTACGTCATTAAACACTCAAGCAGGCATTAGTCACGAGAGGGACAAGATGCATCTGTACAAACGTGTCTCCATTGACAAGTCACTCCCAGCCTCGGTGCTCATCACACTCAAGTATGTAATGCGTTGACGTTGCTTTGAAGTAGAGCCCCTTGGCTGGGTCTAAGAGGGTCTCCACAAAGCCAGACAGCTCCCTTATTTCCTCTGTTTCCATTTTGTTAAAATAAGACTGAAAAATAAGACAGAGCTTTTCAGCAGCCACATTCTCATAAACAGGACACTGACCTTGACCAGACAGAACGAGAGCGCCTTTGTTTGATAAAGCAGAAATTCACGAGATTCCACAGACAAGGGTTTGTGTCCTGCTTCCAAGCATCCCCATGAAATAGATTTTTTTTTTTTTTTAAAAAGGTGTTTAGCTTTCACCCTAAGCCAACAGGTCTGAGTGTCTCCTGGAAGTAGATGGAGTATATTTTAAGCAAAATGCGAACCTGTTGCACAGCAGAGACATCAGAAATGCTTTTTTGAGTAGACCTATGTCCTGGCTGAGGAGGCCAAGGCAGAAGAACGAGAGAAGTGCTCTCTGCAGCTCAGCAGCCAGGCACTGGGGCTGGGGGG
The DNA here is from genome assembly GCF_033115175.1 of Lepus europaeus. Taxonomy (NCBI): domain Eukaryota; kingdom Metazoa; phylum Chordata; class Mammalia; order Lagomorpha; family Leporidae; genus Lepus; species Lepus europaeus. Next base: position 70,101,186 of record NC_084840.1, on the reverse strand, counting down.
ACTTGCTCAGGGTTGTTGCTAGAACATTCTCTCACACCTTTATACATCACACACACACACACACACACACAGCCGTACCGGATACATGGAAGCATTTATCAGGCCACTCCCTCAAAGTACTTTAAATTCACTCAGTAGACATTTAATTTGGATTTGAGGTATGAGGAAAAGGTAAAATCAAGATGATTTTTTTTTTCAAACAGAATCTAACAGATTTTATTTTTGTCAAAAATGTCTATGCAATTGAATGATAACAGGTTAATTAAAATATTTATAAAATCTGAAATAAACAAGCTTATTAGATAAACTCATTGATGCACTAAATTAGGCAAAGAAAAATATATGTAACTGCATAAGAACAATCACATTGAACAGAGCAGTGGTCAGTAATGAACTGTAGAGTGGACCCCAGGCTTTAGCACGAAAAGCACCCTGCGCAGACAGGATTCAGGCTTCCAACTTCACAGAGTCCAGGACTAGCCGGGCTTCCTTATATTCCGCGGCTTCTTCCAAGTCTTTTTCACTTTCTAGTATCTGCTGAAGGTCGGCGTAGGCGGCTTCCAGCCTGCGCTGGCAATCCGGGATCATCATGCAGGACTCCTGCAGGATCTCCACCTGCTTTTTAATGGCATAATTTTCACCATCTTCAGCTCTCATTTTTTCAATCTTTTCTTCTTGTTGTTTTGCTTCTTTTTCATAGATCACTTTTTCTTTGACCAATCTGGCTCCTGGCTTTGGATCAGCGTGGTGCGCTGGCCGTGGCGGCCATTGGAGGGTGAACCAACGGCAAAGGAAGACCTTTGTCTCTGTCTCTCTCTTACTGTCCACTCGCTTCACCACGCCAGTCTTGATCTTGATCTGCCTCACGCGAGGGTTGGCCATGGTCCCCCAAGATGATTTCTTAAATCCAGTATCTTTCTATATAAATAAAATCCTTCTATTCATACGCGGAAAGAACCATTGTTTCCCACTTCACATTCGCGTTTGACTTAACATGAAGTAAATGATAGGAAAAGTACTTGGGCGGTGCAGAGAACCTTCAGAAGAGAAATAATATTAAAAGTACATGCATGTACTGCACCACGGCTCACTTGGCTAATCCTCCGCCTGCGGCGCCGGCACCCCAGGTTCTAGTCCCGGTTGGGGTGCCGGATTCTGTCCCGGTGGCTCCTCTTCCAGTCCAGCTTTCTTCTGTGGCCCTGGGAAGGCAGTGGAGGATGGCCCAAGTGCTTGGACCCTGCACCCACATGGGAGACCAGGAGAAGCACCTGGCTCCTGGCTTCGGATCAGCACAGTGCGCCGGCCATAGTGGCCATTTGGGGGGTGAACCAACGGAAGGAAGACCTTTCTCTCTGTCTCTCTCTCTCTAACTCTGCCTGTCAAAAAAAAAAAAAATACATACATCAAAACTCAGAATCCCAAATCATTGCCTCAAATCTCAGCTGATCCCACCCTCGTGTTCTTTCAAAGTTTCATTTATTCCTGCTATAGTTGCCCTAATTTTTACTAGTCATAAATTCCTTCTAGTTCAAAGTAGTCACACTTTAAAATGCAAATACAAATATTTTACCAAAAAAGCTATTAAGGCACCGCCATTTTTGTTACCAAGAGTAGTAATTGTTAAAGAAACAACAGAAGTCACTGTGTACTTACTCCCCATGTAGGACCTCTGTCTTAAATGAGTTGTACTATGAGAATTAACTGCAAAACTTGCTCTCAAACTCTACTTTATATGGTGTGTGTGTGTGTGTGTGTCTGTCTGTGGGTGAGTGCAAACTGTTGAAATCTGTACTTAGCATAGAGTTGGTCCTCTGTATATAAACTAAAAATGAACCTTAATGAAGAATGGGATGGGAGAAGGGAGTAGCAGGTGGGACAGGAGTCGGGGTGGGAGAGTGGGTATGGGGGAAAGAACCACTATTTTCCTAAAGTTGTGCCTATGAAAAATACATTCATTAAATAAAAGCTTAAAAAAAAGGAAGGTGCCCTCAAGAAGGACAGAGGGCCCAGCTTCCTTCCAGACAAGTCCATTGCACAAGTCACCAGTGCAGCTCCCATCATATGACATCACTGATGTGGGTGCAGGGAGGGAGTCTTCTACCTCTCTTGTCCTCTGCCTAATAAGAGCATTCTCCCGTTGGGAGACTGGGCAAGTGAGGCTTCTTGTTGAAGCTGTGTTTCCCTTCCCTCCACAGGCATGAATGCTTTACAGTTACAGAATCTGGCGACGCTGGCTGCTGCTGCAGCCGCAGCCCAGACCTCAGCCACCAGCACCAATGCAAACCCTCTCTCTACCACGAGCAGCGCCTTGGGAGCCCTCACGAGTCCCGGTAAGTGATGGGGGGATCGCTTCTCCCTTGCAGGTGATGCAGCAAGGTTAGTGCTTGGGCCTGTACACACCCAGATGTGAAGGCCTGGGCGAGAAGCGTCCAGGAAACTTGCATGGGACATCTATTGTATTGTTTTGTTGAAGGAACAAAGTTGCAATGTATGCGGTGTTATTTTCCAAGAAAAGGTAGAAAAAGGTTTCCAGAGTGAATCCATCATGCTACTGATTTTCACCCATTTATTTTGTTTTAAAAAAGCAGGTCTGCGTTGTCCATTCATTCCTCATTAAATCTCCATCACAACAAAGAACCTCAGCCTCTTAACCCTGCCTTTTTTGTCCAGTCCCCCTTATTTAAGGAGCTTAAGAATTCTGTCTTAAATCTCAAAAATCCCTAATTGTTAGTGTTGTATTTCACACCAGCTCCATCATTCACGTTGGAGTTTTAAATCCATGGCCTGGTGAGGAATACCTTTGTTAGTCATTTATGATCGGATTCTGGAGTGTGTGGCTTAGTCTTTTTTCCTCAGAAATGTTGTTGTCTTATTCAGAAGCAGATGCCATTTTTCTTCTCATACAAGTCAGATATAATGTGGCTGCTTAGATACTATGATTGGGTTTTTTTGTTTTCTTCTTTAATTTTTTTGGCATAAAAAAAAATTAGGCAGAATGTTTCCCTTACTCTTTCCTGAATTTTCTAGACCTTGGTATATAATCTTACCTCCTCTCTGTTATATGCAGGAGTTGGTCTGAACAACTTATTTCTAACTTGGCAAAGTTTTTCTAGCTTTAAAATTAAATTTTAATTTTAAATTTATATTCTAACTAACTTTGAAAGTTGCACGACCCTCCATCAGCTGTGCCCAAAAGAGTAACTAAGTGCTGACAAAACTTAAATGCAGCATTGAAATGAAACCTATGGCACACTACAGAGCAGCTTTCTTGAGGCTTTGACTTCGGCCTGCAGTGAGGCCTGTTCCTTGAAACTGTGACCCTTGCAAAGACAGTTATTCTTGGTCTCTCTATGAACACTGTGTATCTGACATATTTCCCCATGAGCGTACAGATGGGGGCCGGCGCTGTGGCTCATTTGGTTAATCTTCCGCCTGTGGCGCCAGCATCCCATATGGGCGCCGGGTTCTAGTCCTAGCTGCTCCTCTTCCAGTCCAGCTCTCTGCTGTGGCCTGGGAGGGCCGTGGAGGATGGCCCAAGTGCTTGGGCACCTGCACCTGCATGGGAGACCAGGAGGAAGCACCTGGCTCCTGGCTTCGGATCGGCACAATGCTGGCCATAGTGGCCATTTGGGGAGTGAACCTTCAGAAGGAAGACCTTTCTCTCTGTCTCTCTCTCTCTCACTGTCTGTAACTCTACCTGACAAATAATAATAATAATAATAAAAACCTAACAGATGTTTAGGAGAAGCTGGTAGGTTCGTCCTTAGTATGTTCAGATCTCATGGCAGCAACACATAGGTGTATTCACTCCACTCTCTAAAGTGTCTTCAAGGCCTATTACTACATGTGGGCCTTATTTTATGCAATAAACAATATTCCTGAAAAAAATTTTTTTAAAAAATTAAGTTATAGCCTTAATGCAATCCATAAACTTGTTACTTAAATAAATCCTGTAATGATGCTTTTTGAGAAATGAACATGTTTTTAAAGATTTATTTATATGAAAGGCAGAGTTAGAGAGAGAGGGAGAGACAGGTCTTCCATTCGCTCATCCACTCCACAAATGGCTGCAAAGGCCCTCTGGGCCAGGTCAAAGCCAGGAGCCAAGAGCCGCTTCCAGGTCTCCCACATGGGTGCAGGGGCCCAAGGACTTGGGCCATCTTCCACTGCCTTCCCAGGCACATTAGCAGGGAGCTGTATTGGAAGTAGAGCAGATTTGAATCGGCATCTATATGGGACGCTGGCACCATAGGCAGCGGCTTTACCCACTACAGCACAATGCCAGCCCCAAGAGAAATGAACCTTTTTTAAATATTTACTTACTTACTTATTTTAAAGTTAGAAAGAACATCAGTAAGAGGGGGAGAGATAGAAAAAGGCAGAGTAGGGGATCTTTCATCTGTTGATTGGTTCATTCTCCAAATGGCCAAAACTACTAGAGGCAGGCCAAGCTGAACCAGGAGCCAGGATCCTCATGTGGGTTTACCACATGGTGGCAGAGATCCAAGTACGTGAGCCATAATCTGCCGCCTTCCCAAGTGCATTAGCAGGGAGCTGGATCAGAAGCAGACAGCTGAGACTTGAACCAGCACCCCAATATTATAAGATAAGACTTTAACCTACTGTACCACAATGCCAGCCCCAAGAAATAAACATTTTTATGTGATAAATTTTTCCCTTATAAAAGTTATTTTTCTTAAAAAAAAAAATTCACCTCTCTAATTCATGTTTTATGAATCGGATTGAAAAGTAGTTTCTTAAATAATTTTTTTCCTTCCCTATGAGGACAATGAAAGGATCCCACTTAAATGGCAGAGTATTATGTGTGCATTTTATTGTATTTTTAATCAGAAGATGGTTTGTCAGGCTAAGAAGCCAAATGCAAAAGCTGGTCAGTCTAGAGAATAAATTATATCTGAAGTTCCTGTGTGGCATTTGGCACTGTGCCCGTGCTGAGGACTCGGCAGTGACCAGATAGACAGGCCTGGCTCCTCTCCTAGTCTTTCAGTCCACTGGGAGAACTCGCACAGTAAGCAGATAAATGCATGGTGTGTGAGAGATGAGTTCTGGGTGATGGTGAGTAAGGTGAGGGGAATTGAAGGGGGCAGCCCCTCTCTCAGAAGGTGACAACTGAGTGGAACTCTGAACTTAGCGAAGTCAGGTCGAGTCTTCGGGCAGAGGACAGAGCACAGAGCACACGTGAAGGCTGTGAGGCACAGGGGGCTGGGCGTGAGAGCAGAAGGGCAAGAAAGCCCTGGTGCAGAGCAGAGAAAGAAGAGAGATTGAGCTGGATCCATATCCATTCCATCCTGTACCAGGGGGAGCACGACTTGGAACCTTCTTAAAACATGGGACACTCAGACACACCGTGTGCGTGGCCTGAGTGTCTGAAAGGAGTCTTAAATATATTTGGCCATTTTCAGTAATTTCCGGAAGTTGCCTTTGGAGAGGTGTTTCCATTCTTCCTGCTCTTACAGAAACACCAGCCCTTTGGTCAGCTCCGCTAACTGAGGTACCCCGGAACGTGGTTTTTCTCTTTTCTGTTAAGGAATGCTTTGCATAATGGCTAAACGTATTTCGTTAGAATCCTGAAGTGTTGCAGCAGAAACAATTTAAATACACATTTCAATTATTTTTCTTAAGAGTAACTTTAAAAATGTGCTGTTTAAGTGAAAGTAAATTATTTGTCTAATTTCTGTCAGGGGATCTTTAGAAGTCACAGAAAATGTGGTTAGTAGAATTCATGACTCTCCACTCTGTCAGGAAAGCTCCCTATGAAGTAAAAGAGCGGAAAGCCAGTCCCAAGGCCAAAATCGTTATTTATTTCTTAAATCACAGTAAACCGGGCTTACTGTTTGTACCGTGAGTATGTCTGGTCACATGAAATGCGTGCAGTTCTCATCACTCCACACAGGCTGCGGTTTCACCCTGTTTTTAAATATGTCTGTTAAGCTTCAGACAAATTCATCTAGAAAGGAAAGGGACAATTTAATCCCCCAAACTATTAATATTTTTAATAATTGTAAATTTATCATTTCAATTTTGCATACCCAGGAAAGGTCTCCCTACAGCATTATTATAAATGATTTTAAACAGTCCTGGCATTAAAACATGAAAGATTAAGCTTTAATTTTTTTGTTTAAAAAAATCCCCTTAGGCAATAAATAGGTTCCTTTGTCTCATGGCCTTGAAATAAAAATTAAAATAGTTTAAATTGCCCATGGTTAGAATAAGTGTTTCATGCAATTATCAGATGGTAGTGAATAAAATTAGAAATTAAATCATGAAAGAATAAAAACTAGGTAAGTGCATATTATGCCTTTTATGAGTTTCTCACAGGTCTTTTGAAGCCTAATTTAATCGTGTTTCTTGTCTTTTATTTTGATATGATAATTTTTCCTTTGTTTACTTTGGTCTTCTATTTAGTTAATTAATTCTTGGGTCATTTCTTCTTACCAATTCTGAACCGGTTTTTGAGGAATTCTGTCTCTGTGTTTATAAAGAGGCAAACTGTCTATAAGGCATGCAACTAGGTAATAAAGATAATAATAACTGACTTCCACTCAGCTCGTAGGCTTCTTGCTTTCATCTGGTAAATTTGAGAACTTGGTAAGGTTGCTGTCAACATATATGAACATGTCTTTGGTGTTTTCTTTCTAAAACATACTCTTGCATTCATGGACCACACTGTTTCACGGACTTCCTCCTATTTTCTTATTTAAAGAAAAGCATGTTTTAGAAATCTCCAAATGCTACCCTAAGTGCAGACTCAGTCAAGTGAACACTTAAGAATAGATCATTTCTTTTGGTATCGTAAGGTATTTTAAAATGCTAGCAAGGGTGGTTTTTGTGGCTGTTTTTTGTTTTTTCTCATTTTCACCATTGGCTTTTCAAAGAGTTCTCACTTTAAATTCCAGGCAGTATCTCCCCCTAACTTCAAGGTGTCCTGTGCCTCCTCAAAGGCTGTCACAGGCACAAAGTTCCAAGGAATGGAGCTGTTTGAGGTTAACGGAGACTAAAGATATTTTAACATGATTTAAACCTGACCCGCCTTCCTCACGTGATGACGACCATGAGTGGCTGCTGTCTGTCTGAATGAGCAACAGAAAACAAGAATTGACCCTCAGAGTTAGGCTTGCAGTGAACAGGAGGCTCTGTCATCATTTTAAATGTATCTGCATGTATATCGTAAGAAAACGAGATGAGAGATGTGATGCATAGGCTTGTTGAACCCTGGGGAAAGTGCCTAAAAATGAGGTAGACTACACTGTTCTCCAAGCAGTAAAATGCACAGGGCAGTAACACAAACTTGGGTGGGAGGGGACCAGGAGAGAGGGATAGACAGACAACGTCAGAACGTCTAATGTTGGACCTCTCCCCCAGACTGCTCCTCCCATGGCCTCCCCTGCCAGTCAGTATGTCTTCTCAGCCCCTGGTCTTTACGGTGAGCCCTAGGCCACTGACGCCTTGACCGTCTCCACACTTACTCCCTGCTCCCTGGGAAGCATCTGTTTCCTTCTTACTGATGCTGGCCTGGATGAGGCCTTCATTTGCACTCCCTGTTCATAATGGAAGAGCCTCCATCTCGGCCAGTACCCGCTGTCCATTTTGCTCACTGTAAAGCAAAGCAGCACTGTTGAGACACTTTGCCTCGGTGTCTCATGGCGGCGTGGACTGCAGTGAAAGAGACCCTGACTGTGGCATTATATAACTCCGTCCTTTCACACCTAAACCCTAAGTAGCCTCTCCACCCCTAAGTGGCCCACATGCCCACCAAATCAAGTCATTGTTTATCCCCTAAACACACCATCAGCCTTTCTTCCTTCCTTCTCCCTCACTGTCCTATCCACAATGCCTTCTTCCCCACCTTCTTCCATGAATACCATGATGCATTGCAGTGCCTATTCTTGGAAAATTAGCATTTTAACAAACATGATAAAAAGTAATTTATACTATTTCTGTAAGTCAAACTGCATCAAAACAAATATTTTATAGGAATAAGACGTGTTCTCAGTTCCCTACTAATCTTTTAAGAATGAATTCAGGCCGGCCCCGCGGCTCACTTGGCTAATCCTCCACCTGTGACGCTGTGGCACCCCAGGTTCTAGTCCCGGTTGGGGCTCCGGTTCTGTCCTGGTTGCTCCTCTCCCAGTCCAGCTCTCTGCTGTGGCCCGGGAGTGCAGTGGAGGATGGCCCAAGTGCTTGGGCCCTGCACCCGCATGGGAGACCAGGAGGAAGCACCTGGCTCCTGGCTTTGGATAGGCACAGTGCGCTGGCCGTAGTGGCCATTTGAGGGGTGAATCAACAGAAAAGGAAGACCTCTCTCTCTCTCTCACTCTCACTCTCACTCTCTCACTCTGCCTGTCCAAAAAAAAAAAAAAATTCAAATGTCACCACCACTATGAAGCCTTCCAATAAGAATTAATCACCCCTTCGTTCTATTCCTAGCATAAATTCTTAATTCATTCAATAACTGGGTCATGGCAACTCCTTCATAAGGAGCTGTCAGGAGTCCTTGAGGGCAGAGGAGGAGGGAGGCCCACGCCTCAGTGTGGTACAGGAGTTCTCCAAAGGCTACAGCCCTCTTTCTGGTGCCCAAGTGCCTGCTTCATAGCTGTACCAAAACGTGGGTCACATGGTCTTTGCAGGGCAGTCGTTTGACTCGTGCCTTGTCTCTCACCCTCTGGGCACTAAGCCTTTAAAGTGGTGATAGTTTATTTATTTGTAATCTCCTTTGCATTTTGGAACAACCATCACATACAAACCCTCAAGTGCACTTTATTCAGTTAAATAGCAGTGAAATTAGTCTAAGACAAATGGTTCAGAGCCATCCGTGCAGTCCGGTGCAGTGTATACATCTCCAGAGAGGCGCCTGAGGCCGGCATAGTGGCATCGACAGGGTCAGTGCATCCTTAGGATCTGTGAGGAATCCAAACACAGTCACACCTTATAGTTGCACATATTTCAGGTCCCACCGATTCCTGAAGAGTGAAATCAATACGGCTTATGTTAGAACAGTCTTCTTTTTCTTGCTTTTTAATTACAAGTGGCTTTCAAAGCGTTCTGGTGTTCCAATGCAGAGTAAGAAAAAAGATTCCGTCAAACAAAGGCATTTCATTTCCGGAAGGACCACCTACTCCAAAGTAGGCTTTTGAAAGACATGATACCACAGCAGGTCACCCTTCACATCGCGTGTCACGCCGACTCCCTCGAGTATCCTAGCGGCCCTACACTGGTTAGATAGAACAGGAGCCCGTGTGACTTCTCGGAGTACTTCTGCTTACACTGTACTTAAAAATACAGGCATTTTATTAATTTTTTTCATTACACAAAAAGCAAGTCATTCACGTGACGATTACCCAGGGCTCTCACCCTACCGTTTCGCCCCTTAGGCCCATCTTTTGGCACCCTTATTATCAGTGAGGAGAAGTAAATGGTTCTCTCATGTATTGACCCTCTGACAGAAGTGAAGCGAGTTCGCAAAATGAGCTGTCTTTGGGTTCAAGTCAGCCAACATCTTTATACTCTTTTGACTACAAAAGAGAATTGGCATCTCATCCATTACTCATTTCCTGCAAACTTCAACATTTTGTACTTTTCTGAAAGTTTTCATGTCTGCTATTGCTTTTGACATTATGGGGGCCCAATTTATTTTCATTAGTATGAATGTGGCCACCACATAAAATATTCTAGAAGTGCCACTGTAGTGATACTATAATCTGATTTTTTTCATTCATTTGAAAAATATTTATTGAGCATCTACTATGAACTTGGGACCAATCTAGATACTTCAGGACACATCAATAAAATCTCTGCCCTTATATACTTTATAATTCACATTTTTAAAAGTATAATTTTGCTAAATTCTCACCACAGTAAAATAATTTTGAATAGCCTTTAAGTATAAAATCTAACTTCTCTAGCCTTAAACAATCTATCCATAATCAATGTTTTGTATATGTTGGGTTAAATTTTGTCAATCAGGGCAAAGTGGGCAGAGGAAGGAACTCTTTCTGGTATTTCTACCTCTTCTTTAGGCCATACCGCTTTCCCCTACATTTCATGCAACAAGAACTCTTAGTAGCAGCTGCCCTGAGGAAGTAGACTTAGCAGCTGGCAGAAAAGGAAATGAGAGGGCTTTGCCCTAGAGAGAAGTGTACCTGGCATTACTGCCCTGTGGCTTCTCTACAGAAGCATTACACGATATAAAACTCACATTTACGGAAGACGAGGCGCTGGGAATGACGCGTCCTTCTAGTCAATGGCTCTTTATCTGGCACTGGTCATCCTGCTTCTAAGGGGCGGGGGGGGGGGGGGGGAGGCATGCATAGATCTCTCAAGCAGAGACATTTTAAAGGCCCCTGTGTGTGCCTGGAGTTTCCATCAGAATAGTCAGAACCATAGCTAATTCTGTAATTCCTCCCAGTGTCCTCATCTGCCAGAGGGTCCTTGGCTCCTGCCGTCAGAACAGCTCTTGCACAGCGGATAGGCAGCCGCAGTTTAGACGATGCCCTGACCCAGAGCAGACTGGAGCCTCTTAATAGTCCTGAACTAATTTCAAGCTTAATAAAGCTGCGTGGATGGGGGGTAGGGATATCTGTGGCTCCAGCAGGGCCCACACTTGGACTTGTGCAAGCAGGTTCCACCTGTGCCCTGAGCTCTGCTTGTCAGATCCCGTCTTGCTCCGGGGTAGATAGGCCCTGTCACGAGTTCATGGTTCATTCTTTGTTTTGCATGGGCTTTTTAACATTTACACTCATTCACTCTGCTTCTCTGTTTTTTGTTTTTAGTAGCTCTGGACTCTGTGCTATGGTGTTAGGGATTCATTTGTAAATGCCGTTTTGCCTAGTCTCCTGTATTGTGTAGCAAATCCACATCAGATCCCATGTGAAGTCTTTACAAGCTCAGAGCTCTGATTTCTCTCCAATACCAACCACTTACTAGGATTTTTATTCTCACTAGGTTATTGATGTTGCTGAGTAGAGTAACCATGTAATCTCTGCTAGCTAGCATTGATGAGGAGGGTGTATTAACTGCTGTGTTTTACATTAGATGAGAAGAGCAACAGAACTTCATTCTAGCCACAACTTTCCAGAAATTTTATAATCTGAGGTCCATTTCTTAAAACTTGAGGAAGACACAGCATAGGAATTTGTAGTTCAGATGTAGTTTAATCCCATGATCTGCTGTAAACAAGCCACATCCAAAACAAAAGCAAACAAAAACGGGAGCAGGTGTCAGAGATGGGAGATTCCGTCCTGAGGAAACAGGGCACGTGTAGTATGAAAGCTGACATTTAGCCAAAATGTTAAGATTAGGTAAGACTTTTAATGGTAAAATGGAAGGAAAGATAGATCAGATGTATGAAAATGCAAAGAAAGGATTTAATTAGTAAATGAAAATTCATCCCATTTTTCACAAGCATGAGATGTGTTGGAAAACAGTCATCATGGAGGGCCCTGAAAGCTATAGCTAAGGAACTAGGACTTTTTCTTATAGGCTGGAAAGAGCCCTGTATGGACTTTATGCCCAAGAATGTCAGCGACTGGACTTCAGCACTGATTTGATGTGAGGGAGAACAAAAGGGAAGAAGTTAAAGATGACCTCACTGTGCTCAGTTTGGGTAGCCAGGGGAGTAGTGTTTTCTTCCCTTTCGTTAGTTGGTTCTTTGTTTCCTTTTTATTTTATTTTTTTAAGACGTATTTATTTAAGAGGCAGAGTAATAGACGGAGAGAGACAAAGAGAAAGGAGAGAGACAAAGAGAAACGTCTTCCATCTGCTCATTCATCTCCAAAAGGCCACAAAGGCCAGAGCTGAGCTAATCTGAAGCCAGGAGCCAGGAGCTTCTTCCAGGTCCCCATGCAGGTACAGGGGCTCAACGACTTGGGCCATCTTCCACTGCTTTCCCAGGCCATAGCAGAGAGCTGGATTGGAAGTGGAGCAGCCAGGACTGGAATTGGTGCCCCTGGGGGATGCTGGCACTGCAGGCGGATGTCTAACCTACTACACCACAGCACCGGCCCCTGGAGTAGCATTCTCATTAGTAGAGAGGGTATTAACAAGAATTTGTAGTAGGAGATGACTAGCCCATGTTGAGTTGAAGCCACTCACTGAAGTATGTCCAGTAGTGTTTGGGTAGCTGACCTTCAGGTTTACCAGAGACTATAGCTAGAAGAATGGGTTGGGTCTCAGCTGCAGAGGCGAGGCGGCTAACTCACTAGAGGCTGGGAGGCTGGGCAAAGTCATGATGCTGAAACCAGCAGCAAAGCAGAGAACTTTGTCTAATGCTTGTATTTTGAGGAAGAACAGCAGGGGGACCAAGAGATGGGAAAGGAACTGTGTGAGTAGCACAGTGTCAGGGAAGAGAAGCAGGAAGCAAATGGAGGTGAGGGCAGAAGAGGGCTGAAGTTTGCACATGAGTGGTCCTTCCCCTGGGAGTGGTCTCCTCGCTAAAGTATGGCAGTATGTCCAAAGGCAGAGACAGAGAAGGGGTGGGAGACTGGAGGCAGGAATTACAGGCATTCTCATGCACTTTGGTGAGTTTTTAAGAAATGTTGAAAGTAGCAGGGTAACTTAAACAGCACTCTGGCCTCAGAATCAGCCCTTAAGGCATTTGGATCTGGCTGAAGAACCCACGAGAGTATTTTAGGCATGGAAAGCCAAGACACTCTGGCAAAAAAAAAAAAAAAAAAAAAAAAAAAAAAAAAAAAAAAAAACCTAAATGAAAGATCTCTGTGAGTGAGATCCCAGTGGAAAGTATGGGCCATCAAAGAAGGAGGTACCTTTCTCTGAAGGGAGGAGAGAACTTCCACTTTGACTGTGACCCTATCGGAATAAGATAGAAGTCGGCGAACTCAAAAGGCTTCCATAGCCTTGGCAACTCATGACTAGAGCCTAGTGAGATTACTGACGCCATAAACAAGAGTGTCAAATTGTTAAGTCAACAACAGGAGTCACTGTGTACTTGCTCCTCATGTGGGATCTCTGTCCTTAATGTGTTGTCCAATGTGATTTCATGCTATAACTAGTACTGAAACAGTATTTTACACTTTATGTTCTGTGTGGGTGCAAACTGATGAAATCTTTACTTAATATACACTAAATTAATCTTCTGTATATAAAGATAATTGAAAATGAATCTTGATGTGAATGGAACAGGGAACAGGAGAGAGAGGGAAGTTATGGGCGGGGCGGGGAGCCATTGTAATCCATAAACTGTACTTTGGAAATTTGTATTTACTAAATAAATGTTAAAAAAAAAAGTAGCAGGATAACAAGGAGGAGCATATTTGGTTTGTTTTTATTAAGGTAGATAAAACATAAATCAGAACAGAAGAAATAAGAAAGAGGCTAATGAGAGAGACTGCAGTGAGAAAGCAGTTTTAGAGGGCCTGTCCCCTGGTGAGGGAAGCTGTGTCTGGGGGAGGTTGGGGGGTGGGGAGCCCCCAACAGCAGCTTCATGGCACTGCCTCTCCGTCGTTCCCTGGCACCCAGTACGCAAGCTGGAGGGCAGAAACTCAAAAGAAATGTCAAGCAAGCAGATGGTGTCACCTTCAAAGAGGGAACACCTTAGTCTTTGAAACACAAGGAGAAAGTAGGATCAGAGAAGATACAAGAATTTAAGACAGAAAAGTATTTATATTTCATATTGGTCAATAATTTAAATATCTAAGTCTAGAAGCAGAAAAGCTCAGGCACAAGGCAGAGACTTAAGAAAAAAACCAGTAGGGGAACATGTTGTGGTACAGTGGGTTTAAGGCTCCACGTGGGACGCTAGCATCCCATAATCAGAGTGCTGGCTTGAGTCCTGGCTACTCTGCTTGCAATCCAGCTCCCTGATAAAGTTCCTGGGAAGGCACAGGAAGACGGTCCAACTGGGCCCTGCCACCCACATGGGAGGCTCAGATGAAGTTCTTGGCTCTGGCTTGACCCAGACCTGGCTGTTGCGGCCATCTTGGGAGTGAACCAGTGGATGGAAAAATCTCTCTGTGTCTCTCCCTGTCTATCACTCTGCCTTTCAAAGATTTTTTTTTAAATATAAGTTTAATATAATTGTAATAGAGTAATTAGCTTTACTTATTACTAGACATCTTGACCAAGAATCCTTTGAGTAAGTCATTTAATCTTTAACTTTCCACTTTCCCAGTTGTGAAATGGAATTCATTGTTTACTTTCATTCTTAGTGAAAGTGAGGTATATATATTTATATAAACATATAACCTATATATAGACATATCCTGCTGCTTTTCTAAAAGACCATATTAGAGTATCACATGGGCAAGTTTATTTCATTATTTTTGAGTAATTGTAAATACTGCTTCTCTGGAGAACTGGAAACTAGGTTAAAACTGGAATAAGCGCTAGTGGTATTTTTCTCTGAATCTCTTGCCTTTGGAAAACAAATTTCTCTCCACTCTTCCTAAGGTGATTAGAATGTAAATGCAGAGGAAGGAGGGTTTCCTCACTCCTTTTTGCATTTGTGCTTCACTGCACACCATGGCAGTGAACTCTCCACAATACCTTCAATGTAACTTGAGGTTATAGAACAACTCCCCCGCCTTACCAAATACAGACAGTGCTGTTGGATTAAACAGAGCAAGACAGCTGTGTCTGGGCAGGATCTCAGCATTGAGGGTCAGGCACCAAGGCCCATGGGAGTTGTTTGTTTTCATTTCTGGCAACACCTGGTGCATGCTCAGGGGCTGCAATTGTGTCAGAAGTATTTGCTGGGCCAGGCAAGCCCACAGCCTCTGCTTTTCAAATCGAGGACTGTGCTGTACCTTGCCAACCTTTGGGTCATATTATCCAGAGGAAAATCTCCCTCCTAGAAGTCAGCAGTCTCTCCATCAGGGCAAACCATGCCTTCTCCGGGACACCTGGAGGAAGGCCAGACTTCAGACAGCTTGTCAGTAGCTCCAATGATGACATGGACCTGTTTTCTTCAGAAGTTCTTTGTTCACACTTTATCAACAAGAGGCCACAGCCTGGCCAGATCAAATTTTATAGGTGCAAAGAATCTTGAGCTTAATCCACCCAGTGCCTCATTCAAGACAGACAAGGAAACAGGCATGCAAAGGTAAATGGTTTGCTCATGGAAGCACAGGTTGTTAGCAACAGTGCAAGGACAGTTCCACCAAACCATGAAATACTCCAAAGCAGGAACTCATGGAAACCAGAAGTGTGTATCTGGATCTTCTCCCTTGTGAACAGAATACCAACACTTTTTCCAGTCAGTGTCCGTGACCATCAGTACAACAGACACACTTGGGGCGTGCTGGGGGGACGCATGTAATTTCATCTTGGTCAGTCTTAAGCATGGTATCATTGCAGGGGAAAACGAGTTCCGTTTTCTCTTCTTTTCAGTTTTCACTTGATCCATGTGTATGGAATTTGTATATAGTTGACTCTGAAAGTTGTAGCCCCAGATTACACCTGCATTCCTAAGTGTCTGCCTCCATGGGAGTGGGAAGATCCTAAAAATAAGGCCAGGAAGGGAGGTAACCCTGTTTACTGGTGACTGATAAAGTAGATTTCTTTCTCAAAGTATCAACTAGTGAGAGTTCAAATAAGCATTTGGAAAAAAAGTGAAAAAAAAAGAGTGACTACTTCAGGATTTGTTTTTGAAGTTTTAATAAACGTAATTCTTTTCCATTTTTATGGGGTATAGCGCAATATTTCAGCATATGTATCTAGCACACACTGCTCAAATGAATCATTTAGCTTTGCATTTCCTTATTTTTATGTTTGGAACCTACCATCTCCTCTCTTCTAGTTCTTTACACCGTATACAACCCAGTGTTATGAACTATAGTCACTCCACGGAGTACTTTGGACTTCAAGGGAATGATACTTCCCATAGTAATTTCTCACCTTCAGCAAGGTTTGCTGTTGTGGAGTAAAGCCCCCAGAGTGGGTCGAAGTCCAAGTCTACACCTCGAGACTCAGTTTTCGTCCTTACCAGTCTTCTGGAGAACCAGTAATGACTCGCCTCACCCAGTGTCGCGCCAAGCCAAGCCGCTTCCCAGCTTCCTTGTGGCTGGAAGTGGGTGGTGAGAGAAACTGATATAGAAATTGTTACACAGGAAAAGATGCTCTCCCATCATAAACTGCCGAGCAGTGAGACCATAACCACCTCCGAACCCTTCCCACCACTTCCCGCAGTCTCCTCCCCCTCCATCACTGCTCCCCTCCGCCCCCACAAAACCTTTTAGGGAATAAGTTAAAACGAGAAGTGTGGTTATTGTGGAATAATTGGGCCCCATGAGAGAAGAGACACTCTGTATTTTGTTAATACCCTAGGGTTGTGATTAGCTAATAATGATAGTGCCTGTGTCATTGCTTAATTATTCTACCTCCTCACAATCGTTGCCACTGTTGGAATACAGCATCCAGAATTGTTTGAGGCAATAAGGCAGCCGCAGGCTCCACTGTCTGGAGTATGTTTGCGCAGTGCAATTTTCTCTGTGTTAACAATTATTGTATTTTCTAAATCACGAAGCCACTGTGTTTTCACACTCTCATTGTTCTATGGAAAGTGTTGAATGAATGCACTGAAGGCACTTCTTGCTGTCTTTGGTTACTGTTGTTTTGTTGTGGCTTTAACAACAACAACAACAAAAACTCTTGATGTTCAGGAAGAGTGAGAAGGAGAGTTAATATGAGAAAATCAATCCCTCTGTTCCCTAGAAAGCCAGGTCCTTTCTGGGATAGACTTACCTAGACATTAGACATGACCGGCAAATGCAATGATAAAAAACAATGGAGAAATTACTGGCGTAAGAACTTTGTAAATGGAGTGGTAAGTGTGAGATGGAGAATCGTCTCATACCTCTTTCCTGCCTTTCTTGGTTGCTCTGGGATTTCAGAAGGATGCAGGAATAGCCCAGTTCCCTAGCATTCAGCAGCCATCTTCACCCCACATTGGGAATCTTGTTCATCATCCCATCTTCTACACTGAATAGGAAAGAAACCTAGCTAAGTTTACTCTGTGTGTTCCTGATCTCAGTTCAAGTAAAGGGGAAGGTGGGGTTACCAGGGAGGGGCTTGGGCCCTTTCCCTGCCCCTGCTTGTACACCGAAGGGGTAGCTTGGAACCTGAAAGTGGACATCTGGTCATTCCTGCTTAGCTGTGTCTGAGTGGGGAGTGTCCCCAGCCTTGTCCTTAGTGTTCTGGTGACACTGAGGCACCAGCTGGCTTCATTATTCCTGTGTTAAAAACATCCATGCTTAGCTCTGGCATATAAGCAGAAAGGAATGACTTAGCCCCTTAGCCACAAGTTTGGCTGTGTCATGAGGAAGCCCCCTCACAAGGCTGCCATGAAATGAGATATGATGCCCTTGCCCATCTCGTTCAAGCCTTCAGACTTGCCTCACCAAAAGAAAACTAGATGTGTTGGGGTGGCGCTGTGGCCTGGTGGGTGGGCGGGTGCCAGTTAAGAGTCACAGCTGCTCCACTTTCAATTCAGCTCCTTGCTGATGCACCTGGGAGGGCAGTGGGGGATGGCCCAAGTCCTTTGGCCCCTGCACCCACGTGGGAGAACCCAGAAGTTCCTGGCTCCTAGCTTTAGCCAGGCCCAACCCTGACCCTTTGCAGGAGTGAACTAGCAAATGGACTATCTATCTCTGTTTCTCCTTCTCTCTCTCTCTCTGTCTTTAAGATAGATGGATCTTTGGGGGGAAAAAAAAAAACTAGATGTGAAGTCTAGTTCACCTACTTCAGCCTTCAGTAGAATCTTTATCTACTCAAAAGATGCTTATTTAGTGCCTGTCATGTTCCAGTCAATAAAATATTTCAGAAAATAAAACAGGCAAAATTACTACTCTTTTTTTTCAAGATAGTTTAAGAGGTAGAATTACAGTCAGAGAGATGGAGAGACAGAGAGAAAGGTCTTCCATCCACTGGTTCACTCCCCAAAAGGCTGCAACAGCTGAGGCTATGCCGATCCAAAGCCAGGAGCTTCTTCCTGGTCTCCCATGTGGGTGCCGGGGCCCAAGCCCCTGGGCTGTCTTCTACCACCCTCGCAGGGCATAGCATAGAGTTGGATTGGAAGAGTAGCCAGGACATGAACCAACGCCCATCTGGGATGCCATTGCCGCAAGTGGAGCCTTAACCTACTGCGCCACAGCACCGGCCCCAGAATTCCTACTCTTGAATGAGCTTATCTTCTGGTGGGCTCTATTTAATAGAGGAAGAAGCAAACGGTAATTTACTGCTTCTTATTCCTTGCCTCCTAGCAGCTCTTCCCCTTTCCTGTCAGACTAAACCTATCATCTCCCCGTAAGCTTTCACTTTCTCCTGCCTCAGTCTAGATCTTACACCCAGCCCCGACTGAACTTGATAGTGCCTCATGGGGCATCCCTGGGGCTGGTGATCCTCAAGTGTCAGTGTGCAAAAGAATCACCCAAAGAGGGGCCGGTGCTGTGGCACAGCGGGAAAGCTGCCACCTGTGGTGCTGGCATCCTGTGTGGCCATAGGTTTGAGTCTGGGCTGCTCCACTTCTGATCCAGCTCCCTGCTAGTGCACCTAAATAGCAGCGGAGAATGGCCCAAGTGCTTGCGCCCCTGCACCCACCTGGGAGGCCTAGAGGAAGCTCCTGGCTTCAGACGGGCGCAGCTCTGGCTGTTGCAGCCATTTAGGGAGTGAACCAGCAAAGGGAAGATCTCTGTCTCTCTCCCTCTGCTTCTCTAACTCTTTCAAATAAATAAATAACTCTTTAAAAACAAAACAAAACAAAGAGCACCAAGAGGACTCAGACATCAGACCCCTGAGCCCCACAACCAGAGAGTCAGGTTCAGCCCATCTGAGATAAGCCAGGAGGCTAATGCAGAAAGATCTACTCTGTAACCCCAAACAATGACCTTT
This sequence comes from Lepus europaeus, assembly GCF_033115175.1. Taxonomy (NCBI): domain Eukaryota; kingdom Metazoa; phylum Chordata; class Mammalia; order Lagomorpha; family Leporidae; genus Lepus; species Lepus europaeus. The sequence goes on along the minus strand of NC_084840.1, from coordinate 70,082,325 downwards.
CTCTGTGAAATGAGCATATGGTTAGAACTTCCCGCAAAGCAGTGTGGATCCTGCCCCCAGCAGACAGAATGATTCCGACCCAATGGCCAGCAGCACCTCTCTACAGCCCTAGGCTCTAGGTCAGAGGGGGCTGACCCTACAGAAACCTGCCCTTTATCCCAGTACTCATTTGCTGTGTGTTTTGGGTCATCGAGGATTTGAGTTGGTGTGTGGAAGCTGCTGTGTGCATTTCCTGGGACAGCAGAGTTAGAAGCTGTTGGTGTCGTAAGCTTGATGGGGCTTGTATGTACATAGATCCCTTTGTCCCTCAGTCTCTAGCAGTTTCCAGTCTTATTTATACTGTGGGCAGTGGAAACTGGAGTTTTCATCCAGGTTTGCCCTAAACCATTAGAGTTCTGCCTTTGTGGAGTCCTCATTTTCCCTGCCAGGAGAGGCAGCCAACATGTGTTTGGCTCTGGTGGAAACAACAAGAGCTTCTCACCGTTGCACCTCCACAGCAATCAGGCCTGGCCTCGGGGGTCTGCAGAAACCCCTTGACAGATGAACATCAATGGCCTCTGCTTTCAAATTTCCACAGACAGGAGCACCATGCCTCTCAGGCATCTCAGCTCACTTCAGAAGACTTCTGATCCTTACAGTCTCCTTTATATTGAGCAGAAATCTACCCCTGTATAAATTTTACCCACTGATCCTCATTTTTGGTCTCTTTGACCTGCAAAGACTATCTTTCCAGTATCAAGACCTGAGACTGTTTCTTTCCTTAGACTTCTCTGTAGACTAATTTTACCTTCCCATCAACTTCTTTTATTCTCACTCAGTGTGACTTCTGTATCTGGTCACCTCTTGTAGATGTTCTCAAAACTGCATACACAGACTGACAATAAGGGCTGCAGGATTACTCATCCATGCAATTTCCCACCAGGGTTGGGGCTGGGGAAATGCTGAATCTTCGTTTTAAGAGTTAGAAAATGGAGTTAATATGTGTGATCACTGCTTACTTTTTTTTTTTTTTTTAATTTGACAAGTAGAGTTAGAGACAGAGAGAAAGGTCTTCCTTCCATTGATTCACCCCCCAAATGGCCACTACACCGGCGCTGTGCCAATCCAAAGCCAGGAGCCAGGTGCTTCTTCCTGGTCTCCCACACGAGCGCAAGGGCCCAAGGACTTGGGCCATCCTCCACTGCCTTCCTGGGCCACAGCAGAGAGCTGGACTGGAAGAGGAGCAACTGGGACTAGAACCCGGCACCCATATGGGATGCTGGTGCCGCAGGCAGAGGATTAACCAAGTGAGCCACAGCGCCGGCCCCCGTGACAACAGAATAAGAAGACACTCCTTCAGATACAGACACATGTTTATCTGTCACCTGCTGTGTGTCAGACATTGCCACTTCCTTTGATTATGTACTTTCTCAAAGATAGCTGGCGGGACTGCACTCTATACATAGCTAAGTTGAATAGATTACCTGAGGTGTTACAAATTAGAAGGGACAGAACCAAGAAATTACAGGTGAATCTGACAAAGTTTGTAACTTATGTAAGTAAATTTCTACAGTTGCCACAAGGAGGATGCAAGAGGCCAAGATGGGTTTTAACTTCAATATTAGCAAAATATCAACTCTCTGGAGCCAGATGGCTGTGCTGAAATCCTGGCTGTACCACTTCCACAAGCTGTTTTCTCTCATGATAATTATAAATGACTAAATGAGCTAACAGTACATGTAAAGTTCTGAAAACAATGACCAGCACATAGTAAGTGCTCAAAAAATACTAGCTATCATCAGCTTTATTCTTGGAAAAACTGAAGTTGCTGCTGTGACAAATTATCTTACAGTTGGCTAGGTTAGAAGTGTAACATACTTACTGGGCAGAGGTCAGATTCTATTCTGGAGGCTGCAGAGGGCAGCCTGCTACCCTAACCTCTGCCTTCTAAAGACCACCCACGTAGCTCCAGGCCCCTTCCTCCATCTTCAGAGCCAGCGCTGTTGGCTCCAGTCCTCATGCTGCCATCGCTGTTTTTTCCTCTTTCTGTTCTTTCTTCTGCCAATAGAAACCCACCCAGATAATCTAGGATATTCTCTCCATCTCAAGGTCAACTGATTAGCACCTTGAATTCCTTTTTGTTTTGTAACCTAACATACTCGTAGGTTCTAGAAATTAGACATGGATTGGAAAACATATAATACAGCAATGGATTTTACATATAATAGTGGTTCTTACTCCCTCTCCAAATATGGGGACCCAAAGAAGCTTCATTTACCTACCCAGGAATGGAGCCTTGGGGAGGCAAGAAGGCCTTTATCAAGCACCTGTTGACATCTCGTATTTCAGTTCGTCCCCTCCCACCCTGTGGAAGTCAGGTCCTTACTATTCTCACAGTCAGATGAGTTACCCCTCTTTCCAAAAGGAAAACCCAAAGCTAGCAGGGGTTGGGAAGAGGTAGTCTAGCTACCCACATGAGAGAGAGGGATATCTTCCTAGAAGGTAGAAGTAAGGTTCTTTTCTCCCTGAAAAGCTGGGGAAAAAGGGAGAAAAAAACATTTATCTCTGGCACAAATAAACTTAACAACAAAACCCTAAACTTTTAAAAGTAAGATTAGTCTCTTTTTGAGTTTTTGTAATAAAGTTTTCTGAATAGCCCTTCCCCTTACTACTCTGACATATGTAAGGCAGAAGCCTTGTGGCCTTCATATAGAGACCTGGGACACACAGCTGGAGTGCTTGCTCTCATCCTTACCTCTTACTCATGAGCACTGGTGCTGATGTGTTCAGGGTTCTATACCTCTGCTTCCTCATCTTTCCAGGGGAGCAAAGACTGCTATCTAGTTCATAGGTTGCCTGGCAGGAGCCAACCTGCAGTGAAAGAATGTACTGAAAAGGTTCAGCATTATTGTTGATGGGGACCAGAGAAAAGAAACAGCATCTTGGCTTCCCTATGACTCAAACTGTCAGTTTTATTTGAAATACTGGATAGCAGCTACTCCAAGTCATTTTAGCGTAATTTGCCTTCTTTTTTATAGTCTGGCATAATAAGGGGCCTAATGACCTAGGCTCTCAGTCTGTGACCTATAGTTTGACCTGGGTCAGGAAACTCTTCTGGATGTATGAGTATTGTTCATATAAGACACACCCCAGCCCCTCAAATGGGATTCCAACAGTAAACTACCCTGGTCAGATGAACAAAGAAATTCTTTTACTAGCTCAAAGTGGGCAAATCCTGATCACCAATCTTTCTTGACCACCTCATGTCCTGCAAATGTTACCAGTGAATGGCAGGGTTCTTGTCTTCGTGCAAGAAAGAATTCAGGCATGAGACTGAGTAGTGGAAAGTAAAGTAACAAAGTTTATTAGGGAAGGGACATCCGTAAGAACAGATGGGCACCTCTCCAGACAGGACCTGAGAGAGAGTGCCCAGTCGCTTGGACTGGGGGGAGGAGCAAGGTTACATGGTTGAGTGGAGAGATTACACCTGGGTAGGCAGGCGGGCGACTCAGCAGAGAGGCAGAGGGCAGAGGGCTCCTCCCAAAACAAAGGATTTTATGGATGCAAATATTAAGAAGCTCCTATCTGAGTTTTCCCCTGAAGGTATCAGACAGGAGGAAGCCTAGCTGGTGCCGTCCTGAGTTTAGAGGAAAGGTAAGCAAGACCTCCTGGAGAATCAGGATCTGGAGCAGGGTGTTTGAAATGCAGACACTGGGCTACATCTGGAAGATTGTGGAAGATTGTCAGGCAGAAGGGGCGGGGATCCCCACCTGGCAGGTTATCGGGTAGGAGGGAGCAGGGCAGGATGCGAAGGCCAGGCTGCCCCTGAAACGTTATCGGGATGACTTTGAGATGCAGATGCATATGCTGGACATAGACGGCTTCTCTTTAGGCCTTTATGTCACACACACATAAGCTTATATCTGACTTCCTACCTAACACAAGTTCTGTTTTAAATTTTTTTTATATTTTTATTTGAAAGGCAGAGTTAAAGACAGAAAACTCTTCCATCTGCTGGTCCACTGCCCAAATTGCCACCAATGGCCAGAGCTGGGCTGCTCCGGAGCCTGGAGCTTCTTCTGGGTCTCCCACAAGGGTGCAGGGGCCCAAGAACTTGGGCCATCTACTGCTTTCCCAAACCACAGCAGAGAGCTGGATCGGAAGTGGAGCAGACAGGACTAGAACTGGCGCCCATACCGGATGCCAGCACTGCAGGCGGCAGCTTTACCTGCTACGCCATAGTGCCAGCTGCCCTTCATGTTCTGACAACTCACCCTTCCCGCCACCACAGTTTTAAACAAAAGGGCATGGACTGTGCCATGTGAACTAAGAAAAACAAGGCTTTCATTCACTGAATGACCGTGTTCTTTCTTGGTCAGCCAGCTCGTCAGAACATCTGCAGGCTGATTGGTAGACTTTAGCCAGTGGTTCAGAGCAAGCTTCAGGTGTGACAACTGACAAGTTACCAGTGCTGCCACGTGAGCAAGCTGAGGCAGGCTTTGTGGCCTCCTGCTTGCGTTCCCTCAGCTTTGGTCTGCAACCTCTTGCTTGGCTGCAGCAGCCTTCTAACAGAGGGGTTCTGGGAGATGAGGACCCAGCATTCACCTCCCACCCTCTCCTGAAATGTCCCCTTGGTGTTATATAAATAGTTTCTGTAAGAAAATGAAGGTTGTAGTTCCCAGGGTAGATCAAAGGGCATTTTACATAGGCAGAATGCAGTCACCCTAGGTAGTCTCTGGCAAGTCTACCAACAGTTGCAGAAACAGGAAAAGATGTTTAAAAAAAAAAAAAAAAGTGTGTCTGTGATCTCTATTATATATCTGTTGAAGATTTAGTTAGACGTACTTGATTGAAATTGGCTGTGTGACTAATTGGACTTTTCTTTCAAAACAGACAATTTGTTAAAATTCAAAAGGTTCTTAAAGGCAGCCCAATAGGTAGTAGAGTTTTCCAGCTGAGACTCAGATTGGGGTGAATTTTCAAAATCTTGCCTGATGATGTAGAACACATGGAATCTTCTCACTTTAAGTCATCAGTTAACTTTTTTTTTTTTTTTAAATCTCAAGCTTGATTCCTCTCCCTCCTTTACTGCACCCTCTCTCCATCTTTCTACTGAAAATATTGAGAACAGCTAGTAGGAGGTGAGAAACTATGTTCAATGCTATTGATTGTATTCAGTCTCCCTGGGTTTTTATTTTTTCTTTTTAAAGATTTTTTATTGTTTGAGAGGTAGAGTTACAGACAGTGAGAGGGAGACACAGAGAAAGGTCTTCCTTCCATTGGTTCACTCCCCAGATGGCCGTAACAGCCGGAGCTGTGCCGATCTGAAGCCAGGTGCTTCCTCCCAGTCTCCCACATGGGTGCAGGGACCCAAGGATTTAGGCCATCTTCTACTGCTTTCCCAAGCTATAGCAGAGAGCTGCATTGGAAGAGGGGCAGCCGGGACTAGAACTGGTGCCCATGTGGGATGCTGGCGCCGTAGGCAGAGGATTAACCTACTGTACCACAGCACTGGCATCCCTGGGTTTTTAAATGAATGGAAAACTAAGATGTAGAGAAACCCTCTAATGTGCATACTATTTATTATCAGTGACAAAATGAGCCCACTGAGTTTCCAAGACTCCTCTTCCTCTCCCATGGTCCCTACATTCAGGCTTCCCCTCAGCAGATGGGCTGTGTGTCTGTCTAGAAGGAGGACTCCCGCCAACTTGCTGTTCACCATGAGGATTGTGAATTGTCCGCCCAAGAGCAGAGTGAGCCTTTTCGTCTTCCTCAGACCTGCCTTGTAGATAGAAGGGATCTGAAAACTGCAAGCAGCCCAAGATCAACCAGTTCTGATGGCATCTAGCTTCTGTTCTCTTACCACTGAGGACGCTCTTGCCGGAAGCAGGCAGCTGATGAGCCAGGGGCCTGCTGCTCTGGATTTCTAAGGAGAGTACACCCCGGTAGCACCTGTGGGCCACAGTACCTAGCATGGGTGTGAAATAGAGAGGGGGGTTGACAGCCCGGCACATGGGGTCCTCTGTGATTTCTTGTGAGGAGGAACAGGGTCTTGCAGCAGAAACAAAGACCAGTGGCCACACAGTCATCAGTGACTGAAGGTGTTCGGACTGCACGTGGAGAACAAGTGCATCTCCTTATTTTATTTGATAAAATATACCCTAGGTAGTCTTGTCTCCTTCAACCTCCTCTCAGTAAGTATGAGGATCTAAAATCTCCAGTGATGCTGGATTCTGTGCCAGGTTCATTACGTGGGTCACCTTACTTAATCCTCTGAATTACATATTCTTTTATTTGTGCGCCATTTGAAAACAAAACAGAATGTTGGAGATATGAAGAAATAGTTTGAGTCCAAAGCAGTCTGTCTTAAATAGAACTCATGTTATCTCCAATTTTATATTTTTAATATTCCATTGGAAGGGAGTGATGAAATTGTAGTGTTGGGTTATTTAGAAGGTGACTTTTTTTTAAGATTTGTTTTTATTTATTTGAAAGGCAGAGTTGGAGAGGGAGAAACAGATTTTTTACATCCCCTGGTTCACTCCCCAAAGGGCCGCAATGACCAGGGCTGGGTCAGGAGCCTGGAACTGCATCTGGGTCTCCCACGTGGGTGGCAAGGGCCCAAGTACTTGGGACATTTTCCAAAGCCTTCCCGGGGCATTAGCAGGGAGCTGGATTGGAAGTGGAGCAGCCAGACTTGAATCGGCACTCCAATTTAGGATGCTGGCATTGCAGGCAGTGCTTTAACCTACTGTGCTACCGTGCCAGCCCCTAGACTCCCTTTTAAATAGCTGGCGGGGCCGAGGTAGAACCTCTCGCTGTGCTTCTCGGTGATGCTCGTGCCATGCTGTTCACCTCAAGGTACATGCAGAAACATTAGACTGCCGAAGTCTGAAGTGTGCAAGAGCTCCACGTGATTGAACCGCAGGGACTGAGAGGGCAGGGTCCTTTGGCGTGTCGTGTCTAGCAGTTAGAGCAGGTGTGCATCAGCACCATGGCAGGCCCACCATCGAGACGGCTGGCGGTGCGGTGCTGAGCCTTCCTGCTCAGCAAGCCTTTCTCCAGCGTGGCTCATCTCCGTGCTCTCGCCAATGGCAGCCGGGCCGGGGGCCCTGCCGTAGACAGGAGCTCGTGCCTGTTTCTCAGAGGAGTTCTAGAATATCCTCGTCTGGTTCACTCAGTGGCCTCCCCTCCAGGACTCGCTCCAGTTTGTTCCTGTTTTCTGTGCTGTGCGAGGAACATCTCACCTTTCCACTCCCTCCCCTTAGATGTGAACAACAAGGCTGAGTGAGGGAAAGAAAAATAGACTCCTGGATGCAAGGGGTTTCTGACAGTCCCTGCACACTGGCACTGGAATTATTTTATTAGCTACATTTCCTCAGGCCAGAAACAGAGATTTTGGTGAGAGTCTATTAACCTCCTTTGCAGTGGAAGCAATTGACCCCAATTTCTTCTCCCTCAAATGGTTACGAAGTCTGTATTAGCCTCAGTATTAGTCTAGCACCTTATGGTTGCTATTTACATGGTATATGTTTTCCCATCCAGTTCACTTTCAAACTGTTTATATCGGTGAATCTGAATTGTGTCTCTTGTAATCAGTATACAACAGATGTCAATTCTGGGTTTGGTTTTGTCTTTTTAAAACCAATGTAACAATACCTAGCCTCTCATTGGATTTTTAATTCATAAATATTTAATGTTTTTATGTCATTTTACTTTTTGTTTTCTATGTTTCTTTTTCAGTTTTTATTTATGTATTTGAGAGGTAAAGAGACACAAAAAGCAAGGGGGAGAGAGCAAGCTCCAGTCTACTGTTGGATTGCCCAAGTAGCTGCAGTGGCTGAGGTTGGGCCTAGTTGAAGCCAGAAGCCAGAAACTTGAGCTAGGTCTTCCATGTGGGTGGCAGGGACCCAACTACTTTTCCTGTCACCGTGCTGCCTCCCAGAGTGTGTACCACTAGGAAGCTGAAATTGAGAGTGGAGCTGGGTCTCCAACCCAGGCACTCTGGTATAGGTGTCCAAGTGTCCTAGCTATAAGAGGGAACCTTTTCTTGGTCAAGGACCATCTGGATGTTTATAATGTCATTTGTGGACCATCAAGATGATCAACTTAAAAATTAGCCTGCCATAGGCTTATTGAATTTCTGTCCCTACTGTGGTTGCCTAGGCAGGGCCAGACTGCAGGCTGGATGGTCCACACAACTGCAACAGGGCCACATCCACCTCATGTCTTTCTATTCTTCTGGTATTCTTTTATGGCTTTAACTTACATGAAGTGAGTAGTTTGTAGTGTAACATTTTTATTTCCAATGTTTTTAAAATCAGTTGTCACAGTGGTTCCTCAAGGGCTTACACTATAGATCATAGCTTATCAGAACCTACTCTTAATTCCACTAAATTATAGCAAAACCTCTAATCTTCCCCCTCCTACCCTATTCTGTGCTATTACATCTGTAAATGAAGGGTTTTAAAAAAAAGTTTTGCTACCAAAAAAAATAGAGGTCTGTGCATTTTCCATGAACATTCTTAAGATGCTTTGTGTTAACATACTGCTGTAGTTACTACTTTATATAATGTCTTTCAAAGAAATTGAAAGATAAAAGAGAAGAAGGCTAGATTTATAGAGCTCATTTGTCTTTTTCCCTCCTTTTATGGCTTCTGGTTCTCTTTGCTTCTTCTGCAGATTAGAGTTACTATCTGGTGTATTCTCTTTGTTCCAATACAAGTTTTGCCCCCTAGCACCTTCTTTGTGCTGACATTATCAAATATAGATCTATATATGAAATACAGATCTTAATATGCAACTGTATGCATTGCTTTAGTCACCTGATTCTCAGTCATTTAAAGAAAAAAGAGGGACGTGCAATTGTACTATCTTCTGTAACTACATAATTTTGTCATTGTTCTTAGTTTTTTTGTGTTTTTTTTGTTGTTGTTGTTGTTTTGGTGGATTGGTGTTACTGGCTGGGGTTACTTTGTTTCAGCCTGAAGAACTTCAGTATTTTCTATAAGGCAGGTGTGCCTCCAAGGAATTTGGTCTTCTAGGAATGTCTGTTTCTCCACTTTTAGAAGATACTTTTGCTGGATATAAGATTCCTAGCTGATCCGTTTTGTTGCCTTTTCAGCACTTGGAGTCATGTCAAGTGTCATCCTACTGCCCTCTGGTTCACTGTTTCTCCTGGAAAGTCAGCTGTTACTCTTACTCAGGTTCTCCTTGTACATGATGAGTCTTTTCTTCCTCTTGCTGCTTTCAAGATTTTCTCTTTGGTTTTCAGCATTTTTGCTCTCACATACCTGGGTATAGAACTCTTTGTATTTATCCTTTTTGGAGTTTTGATTTTTCTTAAATGTATAGATTAGTGTTTTCTCATCACATTTGGGAAATAATCAGCTCTTCTTTTTGTATTACTTCTGGTATTTTCTCCTTTTTCGTATACAGATTACATGTAATTTTCTAAGAAGCTGATCATTTTTCTTTAGCCTTTCCATCTCTGTTCTTCAAACTGTATAAATTGTTTCTTTAAAAATTTATTTATTTATTTGAAAGAGTTAAACAGAGAAGGAGAGGCAGAGAGAGAGGTCTTCCATCCTCTGTTCACTCCCCAATTGGCCACAATGGCCGGACCCATGCCAATCTGAAGCCAGGAGCCTCCTCTGGGTCTTCCCACACAAGTTCAGGGGCCCAAGTACTTGGACCATCTTCTACTGCTTTCCCAGGACATAGTAGAGAGCTGGATCAGAAGTAGAGCAGCTGGGACTTGAACCGGCACCCATATGGGATGCTGGCACTGCAGGCAGTGGCTTTACCTGCTACGACACAGTGCTGGCCCCCAGACTGTATAATTTCTATCAATTTATCTTCAGGTTCACTCATTTTTCCTCCAACTCAAACCTACTTTTGATCCATCTGGTGATTTTTTCATGAATCTCCATGTTGTTCATAATTTCTTTTTTGGGGGGTTGATAGTCTTTGTAGGCTACAACACTGTCATCCTTTCTACAATGCTGTACTCATGGAAGTGGGCATTTGGCCTAGTGGTTAAGGTGCCTACATCTCATATCAGTACCCAGGTTCAATTCCCAGCTTCTAACTCCAGCTTTTTGCCAGTGAAGGCCCCAGGAGGTAGCAGTGATGGCTCAAGTAATTGGGTTCCTGCCACTCACAAGAGAGACCAGGATTACATTCCCATCTCCTGGCTTCAGCCCTGCCCTAACTATTTAGAGATGGCCATTTAGAGAATGCTCTCTCTCCCCACCCCACCATCTCCCCTTCCTTCCCTTGCTCTTAAGTAAATCCTTTAGGCATAAAACCACTTTCACATATTTGTCTGCTAAGTTAATATCTGAACCCTCTCAAACACTTTATGTTGTATACTTCTTTGCATGTGTCATAATATTTTGTTAACTGGACATTTCAGATAATACAGTAGCTCTGGATACTGATCCTTCTCCCTCACTCCACATTGCAAACTCCAAACTCCTCCACAGGTTTCTTATTTGCTTAGCGACTTAGCAAGATTTAGTTTAGTGAAATCTGCAGACCAGTCCTCAATTTAGGATGGTTCAACCTCACATCTGTTAACTTTAGGATGATAAGAAGGTAAAATGCATTCAATAGAAACCATACTTTGAGAATTTATCTTTTCCTAAGCTATTGATATGCAGAATGATCCTCTTGTGATTGTGGGGTGGTGGGAGTGAGCACACCCCCCCAGCCAGCCTATGTGATCATAAGGCTAAGCAAACCAAAACTCTGCAGTATCCGAATATTGTGTTGCTAAGCTACGATGTTCAGTTTTCAATTTGATACTTTCAGTTCACAGTAAGTTTGTCAAGACCTAATCCCACTGTAACTTGAGCCTATGTATTCCCTTGCAATGTGCCTCTAATATCCCTCCTCAGAGGACACAGCCTTGAGCTTTGAGTGATATCTTATCACACCCAGATGTTAGCCTCTACTAATTTCTAGTTATTTGTACTATTGCTTTTGGCCCTGAGGTACAGAGGTACAAATGATGCCCACCCCCCTCCCACCCCCAGTCTGATCTGATCAGGTGCATTTGTAGGCGTAGTCTAAGCCAGATCTCGCAGCTTGCTCTTACCCAAAGAGGACTCTTCTTTCCCTGGCTCTCTCTGTTAAACATTAGCTGGTCTGCCATGCTATCATGGAGCTACCAGCCTCCTCTTAATTGCTTACCACAAAAATTTCTATTGACATCGTGTTGGGCTTGGACTCTTCCACAGTTTGTTCCAAATAAATCCACTCCCCTCAGGAAGAGTTGTCACTGCTCTGTAGGTGATAAGTTACAGTGAGTGGCCTGCTTTTCCCTGAATACCTCTGATCTATAAGATGGGTGGTGACATAATACTGGGTCTTTTCTACTGATCTCTCCCAGCACAGAACCTCCCCTCTTTAAGAAAGGTGGAGTGGGGGTGAATGGGGCCCAGCACTCTAAGTATTCTGGGCCTGGGGTAGAGTTTCCATCGCATGAGTGGAGACCCCCACTCTTCATGACCTAGAGTAAAGCTGCTGCAACACCAAACTGGCGGGTGGGGGAAGGAGGTGGGGATTGGTTTAAAAATTCGGGTAGTCTGCTCCCCCAGGGGAGGAAACCATAGCCCTAGATTTGGAGTTGCAGGGGGAGGCAGCCCCGTTACCTTCACCACACTTACCTGGAGCAGAGCTTCCACTGTGCTGAGCTTTGGAGTGGGAGGAGGTGTGGGTTGTGGCTCAAATGCTATGGATTTTTGTTGTTCATAGTGAAATTTAGTAAAAAAAAAAAAAAACTCTTCATTTGTATATCCAGTTAGGGAAATTTCCAAGATCATTGGGTTTTGTAAGGGTCTTTTCCCTGGGGAGAGTCCACAGATAAACTGCAATTCTGCATGGGCGTCCTTGGTGTCACCTGAAACTGTCTTTTTTTTTCAGGCCTTTATCGCTTGCTGGCTTAAAACCCAAGCATGCATTCAGGATCATTTTTACCCCTCACCCACTGGCACAATATTTGGCTAATTATTATTATATGTAGAATGACATCACATATAGTCCACAGAAAATATCCCAGATTGGGGTGAGGGGGAAAGGTCCTGGTTCCTGTTTCTTCAAGTTGAGTAGAATAGTTAAACAGAAAGAACTTTATACCAGAAAAAAGTGATTCTTTTAAACATTTTTAAATGTTCATATTTATTTATTTGAGAGTCAGAGAGCGCTTGTTCAGTGCTGGTTCAGTCCTCGGATGTCCTCAATGCCAAGGACCACAATCCAGGCCTCCCACATAGGTGGCAGAACTCAGTTACTTGAACTATTACCACTGCCTTCCAGGGTCAGCATTAATATGAAACTGCAATCCAGAACCAGATTCAGATATGGAACCCAGGCTCTCCGATGTGAGATCTACTTGTTTGGCCATTAAGCCAAACATGTGCCTCTACATATTTTTAATCACACCAGTAACTACTAAAATACTAAGCATACTCAGAAAGCAAGGATAAACTAAGAGGAAAATAAGACATGAGTAGCACACTAAAGATGGCATTCACCTTAAGGACATCTGGTCAACCAGATAAACTTGAACATCAGCTCACAAGGCTCCCCAAGGTCCAGCTGAGGTAGTTAATAGGAGACCATTTCCATGAAGTCTGAAACCCCAAAAGGCTAAACTCTATATTGCCCCTTGGGAAACTATAGAAAAATTGTCCATCTCAAAACTTGGTATTGGTATCACTCAGAGGATGTCCCTGTGAAAATTTATAATAAACGAACCCTCATATGAGTTTAAAACCCAATTTTATTTTATCTAAGTGGTCAAAAACTCTCAAGCCATGAATTTAAAGTGGTACCAGCTTTTACTTTCCTCAAGCACCTTTTAGGAATCCAGTGTATGTCATCCTTGAAAGGACTTATCTTTAACCCAGGCCTCAAAAAATTCCTAGAAATAAGTTCCAATACAGTTAAGCTAATAACCAAAAAAAAAAAAAAAAAAGTCACAGACATGTCAACAGTTTACCAAGAGAAACAGAAACAAGAGTTAGCACCATATTTAGATCCACCAAGACCTCAGCTACTACTGCATTATATTTTTAGAATTGTTTGTGAACTACTCTGAAACTGTTCTTTGTATTAATATCACATTAACACGAGAACTGTGTTGTAGTCATTATCATGCAGTTGCTGTGACCCTGAGAATCTAATGCATTAATAGATTCCTTTAGAAAGCACAGGTGGCCGGCGCCGTGGCTCAACAGGCTAATCCTCCGCCTTGCGGCGCCGGCTCACCAGGTTCTAGTCCCGGTCGGGGGAATTTGGTGAGCTGAGAGACAAATTTATGGAGATTATGCATAATAGGGAAATGAGGTGTAAGTAATATGGAAACAGATCTAACAGTCTCCTAATGCTACTGGAAATCTGAGAGAAACTAGAAATAAAATGGGGAAAAGGAAATGTAAGAACAATTTATGACTGAGAACTTCCCAGAACTGAAAAAAGACAACCCTTTCCCCATCCAAAAAAAATCCACATATTCAGAAAGCCTAATAAATTCCAAGCAAGGAAAATGAAAATAAATCCATAGTTAGATATGCCACAGCAAAATACACAGGGCACCAAAGACAAGTAGAAGATCTTTAAAACAGCCAGAGAGTGGAGGGGGCAACAACCCTCAAGGGAACACATTTAGACATACCAGGACCTGACATTGTTGCAGAAGCTAGAGGGTAGTAAAATGCGCTGAAATCAGCTGTCAATCAACTGTCAACCTGGGACAGCCAGCAAACATGTATTTCAGGAGGGAGGACAAAATAAGGATGTCATTTTCTTGCAAACAAAAGCTGAGAGACTTTTTTACCAAGAGACCATCACCCAGTCAAGTTCTACTGGAAATACTTCAAGCTAAAGAGTAACTAATCCCAGATGGAGGGAAAAAGAGAAATAAGCACAGGCAGTGGTAACTATGTGGATAAATGCAAATAAATGTTAAATAATGTATCAATGTATAAAACAGAAAAACCAGGCTAGAACAAAGATGTATGACAACATGAATACAGCACACTTGATTTAGGAAGGTACTTTTCTGAGTTAATATATTCTAAGTTCCTCTAATTGTTGTGGCAGAGAATAAAAATAAAGGATATTACAGTTTTTATGGTAATATGTAAACAATAAATATGCATTATTAGAAGAGGAAAATAGAATTGAAATGACAAATTTTTTTTTAAAGATTTATTTGAGAGGCAGAGAGAGAGATCTTCCATCTGCTGGTTCATCCCCAAATGGCTACAACGGCTAGAGCTGGGCTGATCTGAAGCCAAGAGCTTCTTCTGGCTGGGAAAAGAAGCAGAGAATGGCCCAAGTGCTTTGGACCCCTGCCACCCATGTGGGAGACCTGGAAGAAGCTCGTGGCTCCTGGCTTTGGCCTGGCCATTGTGACCATTTGGAGAGTGAACCAGCAGATGGAAGATTGCTCTCTGCCTCTCCCTCTCTTTTTCAAAATAAATTTAAAAATGAGTCTTAAATGTAATTGTTCCAAATTTTTAAAATTTTTTGAGTATTAATAGCTTTACACTGATACATTTTTGAAACATTAAAGTATTCAAATTCCTAGAAAGCAATAACCTAATAAACCCTTTTAAGAGTAAAAAGAAAATGTATATAATTCTATTTATCCAGTGTAATCAGTATTTGAGAATTATCCCATGAAACGTCCAGACAGTTTTTATTGACAAGTTCTACCATTTATGTTACAAGTAGTTACAAACTCGTGCAGTTCTGGATAAGAAGAAAAAAAAAAAAAAAAAAACAGGAACACTCTTCCAGTCATTTTATGGAGTCAGTAGCAAAACAAAGGACAGTAAAAGAAGGAAAAAATAAAAACCACATTTATTCAGGAACACAGATGAAGAAAATTCTAAGTAACATATTATCAAATAATGAAGCCAAAGAATTAGTGCTAATTTTATTATACATACAGTGGCTTTAGAATTTTAAAACGCCCACAGTTTTTAGAACTGCGTATTATGTAGGCGTGAGATGATGTAAGAGCTGACATTTTTTTTTTTTAATTTGGAGAGAAAGGGAGTTGGTTGGTTCTTGTATGTTTTAGAATCTGGATGTGAGTTTCTAGGACTGCCATGTTACTGTCTCCACTTTTATGTGTGTTTCAAAATTTAAAAATACAGTAAGACTAGAAATGTTGACTTTATTATATAGAATTTTCTTTTTAAAAAAACCCAAAATGAGACAGCAGAAGCTGATGTCATATATAAAGAGTTATGTGATAGAGTGGGGAGTTAATTTTTTAGGAATCTGATTTGGCCTCATCCCAGTACGGGACAGCATGGTCACTGCTGTGTTTCTGAAGGCAGAGCTTCACCTGCACAAGAGCAGCCCAGGAGGACAGATGAGATTCCTGGCTATCCTGGGTGGGAAGGGAGGTCACACATGCAGGACATTGCAGTTAGAAGTGCACCAGGTGCTTCTTTTAGCAGTCAGAATTAAGTTTAGCCTTTCCCTCCGTCATCAAGACAGAGTAAGATAGCGCCCATGAGAGAGGTCAGCAGACTGTGAAGCTATACTAAATGTTAGGCACGCGAAATACTGTTTACAGAAACAACTACAAGTACAAAGGGGAGAAAGGGATATGAACACCTTTGAACACAGTTGAGCACTTCCTCAAAAATATTAAACACAGATGTGTCACTGGATCCAGCAACTGCAGTCCTCAAGAGAATATACTGAAGACAACCAAAAACAAATGTCCACACAGAAACTTGAGCACCAATGTTCTTAACATCAGTATTCATAACAAATGTCCACAGCTAACGAATAAACAAAATGTAATGTGGTCCCATTTAATGTGGTGCTGCTCGGCAGTAAGAAGGAATGAAGTACTGCTGCAGGCCCCAACGTGGATGACCCTTGACAGCACTACACTCAGTGAAATAACCCAGTCAGGAAATCTCACCTACTGTATGATTCCATTGATAGGAAACATCCAGAGGCGGCAAACCTAGAAAGTAGATTAATGCTTGCAAGTGCTGAAGGGGATGAAAAAATGGAATGTGAATACTAATGGGTAGGAGTTTGTTTTGGAGGTGACAAAAATGCTTATTTTAACTAGTGGTGAAGGCTGTACAACTCTTTGAACATACTAAACACCACTGAACTGTGTATTTTAAAGGGCTCAGTTTTATGGTTTGTCAATAAAACTATTGTTTAAAAAAAATAAGGGAAGGAAATGGTTTGTACCCAAATGTTTTATCTCATATCACTTAACCCTCTGTCTTACCACCACCATCTGGGTCCCGAAGTTTCCCGTCAAACTCAGGAAGGTGCTTTTTTTTTCCCTTCAAGACTTCATTGAGAAAATGCCATTTTACTCCCCTAACTCTGCCCTCTTTCTGCTCCAGTAATTTCTTAGTGTGGGTAAGAAAAGAACCCTAGAGGACTGTTTCCTAAAGTAGGACGAATGAAGGATTGTCCAGCAGGATAGACTCCCCCATTCACAAACCACCCCCCTACTAATTAGTCAGCAATGAGCATATTTGCTGTATTTGCAAAAACACAGCCATGATGACTTCTTCAATCACCAAATCTGATTGTCAGAATTCCCACAAGTACAGTGCCATATGTCTCTCACCAAAAACACAAGTGAGGCTCAAGGACTTCCAATGATTAAGTGATGACCCGGCTCCATCTGCTGTGCGGATGACAGGTTACGTTACAATCCAGTGGCGTTCACTCATCTTGTGCTTTCTCTCCCTCTTTTCCTCCTCCTTTTGTTTTCCAGTGGCTGCTTCAACCCCTAACTCCACTGCTGGTGCAGCCATGAATTCTCTGACCTCTCTTGGGACTCTGCAAGGATTGGCTGGAGCCACTGTTGGATTGAATAATATTAACGCACTAGCAGGTACCATAAACAGTGAGTATTTGCTGCTCTGGTGGACAGCCTTCCCCCAAATTCTCCACAGAAAATGGTCAGCCAGAAATGACCTAAAAAGGATGTACAATGGGGAGAACTAAAACTTGGGATGGAGGAGCACATGCTTTGATATGCAAAAGCTAGCCACATTCATTTTGTCTCAAAAAAAAAAAAAAAAAATCCAGCACTCAGCATCCCAGATGTTTTGCAGTACGTAGGATGTGTACTCTCTGTGACTGACAGGTGTTTTCAGGTTTCGAGGAGTTCAGTTTGTTTAAGTTGGGTGCTGTTCTGTGAGGCAGGGTGTTGTAACAGAAAAATAAATAGACTGCAAGTCAGGAAGCAGGAGTGCAGCTGTGCAGCCAGTCACCTGGAGGAGCGCAGGTGAATCACTGCTCCCTCCCTGGGCTCCAGAGTGGCCAGCTGAAAGCTCTGGATCACTTGATAAAAGCCGTCCTCTAGCTCTAACAGCCAAAGACCCATGACAGTTATAGAGAAGCAAATAAGCTCCTTGGAAAGAAAGAAATGAAACTTCGTGGAGAGGAGCCACTGCTGGAAGTGGAATCATCTAGAATCTGTATTAACACCCACAGACATGGCCTGTGCTGTAGCAGTCCAGAGGGGCATCATTTTACTGTGGCTGGTTCAGAGAGGCTTAAGGCAGACAGCTTAGAAATTCTAAGTACACTTGGTTCTGAAATGCAAAGAACTCTGGGTTCTATTCTACATAGCAAACCCATGCCTGTCATTTTAGCTCTGTGTAGAGAAGAGTAACCATGCTACAGGGTAAGTCACATGTTAGACTCATGCTTGGGTATGGGTTCCTGCAGTGGAGACTACGATCCCTAGCCCAGAGGGGACACCTAATTTGTCCCTCCATTCGCTCTTCCCCCATCCCACTGCCTGAGAGTAGCCAAGCCCAGCAGGTCCATGACAGCCAACAGAGGTTCTCAGTGGGGTCACAAGTTACCTATCACATAGCCCAGGCAACCCCTGCCCATTTTTATGTTTAATAAAGGGGTCCTTGATTTTTAACCCATGATTGCCCACGTTAGCTGTTTTTAAGGAGTTATTAGGCAGTATCTGTTTTCAAAGCAAATAGTACAGTAATTCAAAAAGAATCTTGGAATTTATTTGGTAAAAAAAAAAAATCATAAAAATTCACCCAAATAAAGATGGACTTTTATAATCTGGGTAAGAAAATAAATCATATGTTTAGAAGTAGGAAATTTTCAGATTTTGTTAAGTCTGTTTATTCAGAGGATCTAAAACAAAAACTTGGACTGAGTTTTACCTGACCATAGGGAAAGAAAAATATTTTTCTTGCAAATATGATTCCTAATTAGCCTTTAGGACGTGAAGTGGGGCCTGCATGCCAGCCAGGATGTTTTATTCCAGCTCACACTGCCTCCAGCTTTTCCCTTTTCCAGCGGCCAAGTAGGAGCCTTATTGCCCTGACTCCCGGTGCAGCTCCTCTCTCTGACCCTGTCCTGCAGAAGCACCAGCCCACTGCCCTCCACCTAGGCTGAGGATGGGTGTGCTCGCACACGTCCCCTCATGCTGCTTCTCTTGCCCCAGGACCTAGTTCCCCTCAAACAAGGACTTTGATTTGATCGCCTGCCTGTCCTTGGTCTGCAGAGTAACAGGCCAGTGGGAATGGTTGTCCTCCTCAGCACGTGCTCATGACTGCTGTGTGTCTGTCCTCTTGTCTGCGTCCTGCTCCTCTCACCTCACTCTGTGTGCGTCGCTGGGCGGTACCCATCCTTAGAGTGAGGACTGGAAAGGGACTCTGTTACAGGGCAGGGAAACAGCAGCTAGTTTTTCCGTGGGGTTTTGTGTTATACAAAGTTTGCTTCTGGCAAGGACTACAGGCTTACATTGTTTTAATTCCTTGCTGTTAACAGAGGTATGTATAGTTTGTGGGAAATTACAAATGTTTCCAGCTTCAAAAAACTCCTAACAGACAGTGTTTACCAAAATTCTGCTCAAACAAAAATACATTCCTTCTGATTTGATATGTGTTACTAGTGAAGAGCTACTTTACAGTCTGAACACTGACTGGGAGCTAATATTTGCGATTTGTCTCAAATTAGATAAAGAGAAAACCTTCTAGGATAGAATATTCTAGGATACTGCTACTGGTCCTACTGGATAGTTCTCAAAAAAGGTAACCAAGAACTGGTTTCTTGGACAGAGTCAGCTTTTCAGTGGCCACCAACTTCCAAACCATCGCTATATCTGTACCAGGAACCATTTCTTGCTACCTTGAGGGTATTCCGGAAGACAACTCTTCCATGAACAAAGCATTCAGCAAAAAAGTAGATGGATAATTCAGCCTGAATTTTACCCTCTTTTCTATGAAGGGGCCCTACGCCTTCGTGAAGGGCAGTTTGAAGTTCATGGACAAGCAACTAAAATAAACTGTTTGGGTTTAATATCCTTTTTCTTCCCTTTTACTTGATGAATACAGGGGTTAGAAAACAGCACAATGTCCTCAGGGTAAATCAGACGAAGGATCATGAGTAATTTACCACCAGGGTTTTCACTTCTGGAGTAGTTGAGGGTTCCCTGAGCATGTTTTATAAATTAATATCTCAACAGAGAAGAAGAAATACTTTTTGTAGCTATGTTCACCCAGGAGTCTATACTCAATTTTCCATGCTTAAATGTATATCAAATGGCATTTTCTTTTTCCTTGCTTAAATTACATTATTCTTCCAAACTGCTTACCATCTAGTACTTAAAGGTGTAATTGTTTGAGTATTACCAACAGCGTGCTTGGTGAAACTTATTTACGAACTTTTTAATGTATGTATTTATTAAGAGAAAGCACATTCCCATCCAATGGTAACTGCCAGGATGGTAATCCGGGTCTTGCGCATGGGTGGCAAGGACCCACCTTCTTGAGCCCTCATTGCTGCAGAACAGGGAGCCAAGCATCGAACCCATGGACTTGAAAATGAGATGCAGGTGTTTTGCCTGCTAGGCTCAATGCCTGCCCCTCAACTACTTATGTATAGTAGAGAAATAGCTTGGAAGGATGTATCTCCTCTGTACAAAGGAAAACTCACCTCAGTAAATAAATTATAAACCTTTAAGAATATATTAAGTCACTCCTCACTTTTTCTTTTTTTATTTGGTACAAAATCTCGCAGACTAGCTTGCTTGTGGATAAAGGTAGTGTGCATATGGTACTCTGCCTGTGATTCTACTTTTCAGTACCATCTCAATTGTGGCCACAAAAAATGTCCATGCTCATTTTTTTTTAAGTGTGTCCTTTTATGTCATTCTAACAGATTTATTCACTAACCCCACAGCTCCTTGGAATTCTGAACTGAATGTAAAGTCAGACTGCACGATTATACTGATAGCCAGTTACAGAGGCCTTCCTTGTGAAGGTCTGCCACACCTGTCATTTCTTTCCAGCCTTCCTCATCCATATAGTATGCATAGGAATGTAGATGAACTGGGAGGAAAGGGTTGATCATTTGGTCCTTTCACAGTACAGTTCTTTTAAGTGGAAGTATTTTATTCAACTTGGCTTTCTTCAGATCCCTGCTTCTATATTAGCTCCAGCAGCTGAGTTGACTAAGGTTATCTTTTTTCTTAAAGACTTATTTATTTGAAAGGCAGAGATAAGAGACAGAGGTCTTCCATCTGCCGGTTCACTCCCCAAATAGCTGTAATGGCAGGAGCGGAGCTGATCTGAAGCCAAGAGCCAGGAGCTTCTTCCGGGTCTCCCACGTGGGTGCAGGGACCCAAACACTTGGGCCATCTTCCATTGCTTTCCCAGGCCATAGCAGAGCACTGGATCGGAGGTGGAGCAGCCAGGTCTTGAACCAGTGCCCATAAGGATGCTGGCACTGCAGGCTTTTACCCACTACACCAGAGTGCCAGCCCCAACTAGGGTTATCTTTGATACAGTGATTATTTAACTGAGTAACATCAGGTAGCTCACAGGAATTCATCTCAAAATTTGGAATATTCCTATTGGTTCACCAAACTCTACTGTGTTATCAGTTACCTATTCTACCCTGGATTTGCAAACATAACTCCCCAGATTTTACAAGATAGTTTTGGTTTAAAATATTCTTAATGTACTTCTTAGTTTTGCTCATAGAGGTGGTATTTATAACCATGGAGGAGGCAAGCTCTGTGATGGAGAAGGCACACTTTCCCTTCTCACCTGCACAGGCCCCTCCAGCATCTACACCTCATCCACTTGGTGCCTCCCCTGCCCCAGGCAGATTCAGGCCAGCCAGGACTACCTCCCAGCCTGTAACAAGCAGATACAAGGAGAACCCTTTAACTCAGATCCACACTGAGGTGCAGGATGTGGCTGGAATGTCACCTGGTACAGCTATCAATCTTACAAGGACTCTACTCTCCCTCTAGTATTGACGAGCATTAACTTTATGCTGCTTGTGTATTTAAAAACAAATAAAACTTTTTTTTTTTTTTGCAAAAAGGGGAAAGTTTGAAATAGATAATTCTCCTGAGCTGGATAGTTTTTTAAAAACGGCCATACACCAGAAGGGAAAGGAGTTAGGAGCGCCAGTGAGCACTGCAGTGAAGCCGCGTTGTCTGGCCTTCTGGGGAACCAAGCCGTGAAGGCTGCAAGTCACGGGAAGGCACTCCTGTGCATCCTGTGTGGCAGGGCCTGGAGACTCCACGCCCCTCCTCTGACAAGGTGCTGGGGACATGTGATGCTCCCGTCCCTGCCCTCGAGTGGCAGGCAAGTGGGAGGCCTCTCAGTAGCGTGGAGCATCTATCTTCAGCCCATAATTGTCAGGCAGCAGCTGTACTGCGAATGGCCCTGGGGACCCACATGTGCACCTAGAACCACAGCCCTAGGGGATAAATGCAGTGGCAGGTTACCACTCATTTTCCTGCTAGAATTTCCTTGCACACGGAATCTGAATTCCCGAGAACTGAGGCCATGACCTGAGCAGCTAGATCCATAGTCGCCTGTTAACAGCCTGACAAAATTGAAACCAAGGGAACTTAGCAGTGCTGCCTGGCTTTACAGCCGCCTCTCACCTCTCCCAGAAAAGAAACAGATGTTTCTGTGCATCACACAAGTACCGGGAGGTGAGGATGAAATAAGATCAAATAGGGAAAAGGGAAATTGCTCCCCAGTCCTTCGGCAGCCATAACAATTATAGGGATAGAGGGAGGCAAAGAGTCACTGAGGTAAATGTGATTAGTTAGTGTCTGCAGGGCTGTTCAGCGTAATTAGGAGGACAAACTATTTCTAAGCTTTTAACCATGTTTATTTGTGTGACCCAAAAAAAAAAAAAAAAAAAAAAAAAAAAAAAGACTCCTTCATAACAGGAAACTTGAAGCAGATCCAGCAGGACCTCTGCTGGCCGACACCTCTTAGCCTAGTTTGTACTTTGCTTGAAATCACTTCATTTTACAAGAGGCTAAAACAACCTCACAGACTCTCCATTCCCCCTCTCTCTGCACTGAGAATGTACTTGGAAGCACCCCAAGGTGTAGTTCAGTTACCTCAACTCCCACGGCAGGGGGACCTGAGTCCTCCACTGTTAAGCCATGGTCCAGTGCATGGGTCACATGCTGTCCTTTCAGTCTACAAGACGAAGCTGGCAAAGGCACAGAGCACAGGACACTCCCCACCTGCTGTTTCCTGTGGATGGCAGCAGTAACACTGGTAGAAGTGTTAAGGGGATCCTGTTGTTTGAGTCCTCTGTATAATTTCTCAGCACCCTAGTCTTAGGACTTCTTACCAAATTCTTTGTTAGCCATCCTTGCTATTTTAATATCTCTAATCAACAGCCCTAATGTCATCAAAATTTGCATTAATGTTTTCAGCAAGTTCTTTTTAGAAGTAGATCTCCCCCCCAAAAAGAAAAAATTCTGAATTATTTATTTGAAAGGCAGACAGCAAGTGAGAGTGAGCGCGTGCACGCTTCTATCCTCTGATTCACTCCCCAAATGGTCGAAACAACCCGTGCCATGTGAGGTGGAAGGCAGGAGCCTGGAACTCCAGGTCACCCACAAGGGTGGCAGGAACTCAAGTACTTGAACAATCATCCACTGCTTCCCAGGGGTATCAGCAGGGAGCTGGATTTGAAGTGGAGTAGCCAGGACTTAACCTGTACTCTGGCATGGGATGCAAGCATCGCAAGCAGTGGCCCAACCTGCTGCACTCCAATGCTCACCCCTCCTCCAGATTCTTAATCATAAAGGAACCAAAGGCAATTCTGATGTCAGCGCTTCCATTTCCTGAGTTCATCTGAAAGCTAACACTATAAACTGCTGCTTGTTTTGAGTCAGTACTCAGGAAAAATGTGATACAGTCAGCAAGCATAATAGAGCAAAAGAGCAGCCAGGACACACGGAAAAGCAGCAAAAAAGCATTCTGGCCAACATCCAGTTCACATGAGCTCATGCGGAGGTCCAGCTTACAGTCAGTCACACTATCACTTCAGTTACACACGACATGAAACTCTCACTGGCAGAGACCCCAGTTGCCGGGGAACTGAAGAATGCGCTGTGTGTATACGGGCACACCCCGTAACCATTTGCTGCCGAAAACACCATCACTCCCTTTCTAGCGTTGGCTAGGTGACGACGCGGCTGCAGCTCTCTGGAGCTGTGTTTCTTCCTGTGCCTCAGTCCTCTAGGCTATCCATTCATTCCTCAGGCCCTCATCCCTGACAACATCCTTCAACTGCTGAGGAGAGCCTGGTAACAGGAGAGCCAGTTCACTGGACTATGAACTAGTCGGCCATTTCCTCCTCAGACAGCTTCAGGAAAAAGGTTCATCCTTTTTTCCTCAACCCCTTGAGCCATGCCAAGGGCTCCTCAAAGAGCCCAGTAAACGGATCTAAATGTACAGATGTTATAGGCTTCTGCCACTACTGTTGTCTTTTTCTCTATCATGCTTCTAAGCACTAAGCAGCAGAATGCTTTTATTTCAAAAGATAACAGAAGTACTTGCCAGTAGCACATTGCATGGAATAAAGATGTATTGTCCACCTGTAGTGCCTCAGTGAGTTCTGATCACTGGCCTAGGGAGTAAGGGTTATCGTTGCTTAGGTCTTTTTTTTCTCCATTATTATGATTTATTTCTTCATGGTTTCGTTTTTAATTTCCTGTTGGCTTAATTGGTGTGCTAGCTGCATGCACTTGCTGTTGTACTTGTGTCAAATGATCTCTAACTTCCTTTGGAAAGCACTAATGAATAAGTGCTATTTCTCTTCTCTATTGTTGGGTTTTTTGTAAAGTTGCTCAAATGCTCTCAGGTATGGCGGCTCTCAATGGAGGACTTGGCGCCACAGGCTTGACGAATGGCACGGCTGGCACCATGGACGCCCTCACCCAGGCCTACTCAGGAATTCAGCAGTATGCGGCAGCCGCACTGCCCACTCTGTACAGCCAGAGCTTGCTGCAACAGCAGAGCGCTGCGGGTAGCCAGAAGGAAGGTATGTGCGTGCCCTCCACCCCAGGACAGGGCCGACTGTGGCCAGCCCAAGGGCAGTATTTGCCTTTAGGACACTTTAGAAGAAATTACATTGAACCAGTGTTGTAAGAGAAAGCAAGTGTTTTATTTCAGTATTCATGTTTAAAAAAAAAAAAAAATCTGACAAGCCTAAGCCATTCGTTTCAATATTTGCTGTTTCTTTTTTTTTTTTTTTCATTGTTCTCTTAATTTGAAGTTCTCAGCCATTGTGCACTTATACACAATGACTTATTAGCTGCTGCCATCAAAAAATGACAGGTACTTCCCTCCCCCATATCATCATGGACCATCAGTTTCTCCCCTTATACACAGCCGCCTCATTAATGGAAGGGGAAAATCAATGCAGGCCTCTGTCTCGCCTGCATTTCCCAGGTGTTTTGGAGACCACATACCCATGATAATTGTGTGGCTGCCTCTTCATAGGTGATGGGTCTCGGGTTAATAATAAAATCCACGGGTAGGATTGACTTGGTCTTTGTTTAATTGGGGGTCTTCTGGGGGAGCAAGTAAGTGATTGATTGCTTTGCTTCTCTGCCAGAAAGGCAAAATCAACTTTAGGAAGTTAATGCTAAGAATACATTAGAGCTAATTATAAAATGGTTAATGAGCTAGTCCAAATAAGGACAGTCTGTCATTCTTGCTTTTGACTTCTTCTTAATTGAGGCTGCTTTAAAGCAAAATACTTATTTTCTGACTTATTTAGAATGTGGAAATTTTTTTCTTTCCTTCTGCCCACCCCCAAACTGCTTTTGCCTAATACTGACTTTATGCGTGTTCTATCAGAAACAGCAGTGTTGCCTTGTGAAGCTGTGAGTTTTAAGGGGATGTGGCTTAAAAGACACTCATGTGTTTAATTTTTAAAAAGGAAAAGGTTTCTTTTTATAAATAACATGGGGATCATTAAAAACCAAAGCTACCAGGGGCTTCAAAACTTTCATTGGAAGTGTACATATCTTTTAAGTGCATTTCTCTGCCATGCTTTTGAAGTACCCTCATATATGAAAGTTATTTTTCATTATTTTGACTTTCTCTTTACTCTCAGCTGTCACTGCTATGGTAGACTTTTTAAACTGCACAACTGTTCAGACACCTGGGGTTTCCAGGAGTGAGAAGGGAATCAACATCAACACCTCTTCCCAAAGAAAAGCCTCCATTTCAGTTGGTCTGCCTGGGGGTCTGCCTCCTGTGATGCCAAATAAGGGTGGGAGGCGGGACGCTGTAAGACAGGCTGTCCTCACACAAGGACTAGCCGGCCCATTTATGCATTTGGAGACAGCCCTTGCTCCATCATCTAGCCACCAAGGCCTCACAGCAAACTGCATTATATATAACCTGTGCCACTGAGAAAATGCCAATCACTCAAAACATAAAAATTCAGTGGCTTAAGCACAGTATTTGGGCCCTAAAACAGTGTTTTTCTAAAAGAGCTTTACCTTAGCCTGCTGCCCTGAGTTCCCTTGCCTTGAGTCTTAGGGATTGCTGCTGGAGTAATCACCTCTACGGGGTTGAACTAACTCTTGCCAACTCCTGATTTTAATTTAGCTGTTTGGACCACCAGTAGCATGGTTTTAGGATCTTGGACTGCTTTTGGTTGGTAGGTTTTGTTCTGTTTTGTTTCTAATCATCTTCATCCCTCTCTTCTGTTTTCTCCTTACTCAGTTAATATGAAATTTAAACTTAGATTAGTTTAAGTAAAATAAAATATAAAACGGTATATTATACTGGGAGGAAAGAAATGTAATGAATTCCAATACTAAATAGATTTTCTACTTGACAGTTCTGTACTTCAGTAAAGACAGGCGAAAGTCAGCTTCACCTATCTAGTCATGTACCCTGGTGCAATTTTACCCCATAGGAGAATAAGCCAAGTCTGGCTTTGTAAAGAAATGGTTTTCATTTTTACTCCCACTAAATCGTGTGAAGGGTGATGAAATCCCTACAGACCTAAATCCAGGACAATTAATCACCTTCCTTGCCGTTCTCAAGTACCCACTGCCATACTGTCATATTGACACAGGTGGTTAGGGTCTCCTGAAACCCAAGGAGGCACAGTGGGTCCTATACAGCTTTGTTCCCACAAATGCTCGCAGTGCTTAATGCCGGGGTCAAGTGCTCTGTGTGCAATACAAAACATGAACACTCCACAAACACCTGGGACCAACAAACTCATCTAACACACATAACTCACCAATGAAAGTCACATGCACTAGAAGAAATCATACAAGAGGGTGATTTATGAACAGATTTTTGCCACTCTTAGAAACAGGTAGAGGAAGATATGCAGGTGGAAATGGAGGGGAGAATCTGTTTTCTTTCCCATTGCTATCTTTCCTCCTGGTTACATGCAAGAGAGGTTTTCCATGTGAAATCATCCTTTTCTCTTTTTAATATTAGAAAATTTGACAGTTTGCCAAAACCCACTGTTTCTTGGTGGTGATAAAGGGGAGTGGGGTACACTACACCAGGGGAAGCTTTGGGCATTTTTCCCCTAGGAAAATGATGAGCAGAAAGACAAAGCCTCCTTGGGTTTGTTGCTCTGTCTCCTTCTTTTCTTGGTCTCTCTATGAATATGCTCTAGAATGCAGGATTATTCAGGCATACCCAGTAATCTATCCTCAGCACTAAAATTGTATTTTCTCCCCAGGCTGCAGGAGGTAAGATGTACCTCACAGTTCACACTGGGTCCCATTAATCCTCATTTGTGCACTTGTACCTTTGATTTAGAAGGAACATTAAACCTGGTGCTACCATACATTTGCAGAGGGTTTGCATGGCACAGGGGCACTAAGAACATCTGTTGCCAGTGTTTGTGATTTTTTTTAACCAAAAAATATTTGGGGACCTGAGCACTGTAGTGATATCCCTGTAAAGCACAGCCTGCCTCCCTGCTGGAATTATGTATATGTCCATAGAAACTGCAAGCAACAGAGCACAGCACACTGATAAGTAAGGAAGTAATCTTCCTTGTGCAAAATCTCATTTGTTAGGACACTTTTTTTCTTTTACGATTTATTTTGTGGCAGCAGCAAAAGAAACTTGTTTTTGTATTTATTTGCAAATCTGTTTACCCATTTATCTTACTAAATTCTTTTTTATCTCCATGTTATTTTTCTTTACCCCGTACACATAGATACCCTGTTCCCTGGCACTTCCAGGTGGGACAGGCAGGTCTGGTTCCTCTCCTGTTAATGCCAATGGAAGATCTGTGAACCAACTGCAGCAGTTTCTTCACCAGTCCTGTGGGCTCCCTTCTTGGATACCACACCTGGAATGTCCAAGAGGCATCCAGCCCTCATTCTCCCCCCTGCTCACTTAGGTTCCTGCCCCCGAAACTACTTCTGGTAACTTTCAGATAGCCCTTACATAGGTCCATAGCAAGTTTAGGAGAGGCACTTAAAGCGAGCTTATCTCTACAACCAGTATCGTGAAGAAGGGCTTCCCTTCTCCATCTACTTCCTGGGATCTGCTTGGGACAGGATAGGTAATGGTGAGGAAACTGGCTTACCTCTGTCCTTCTACATCCACTGCCTTCATTTCCAAGCCTAGTCACCAGTGCTGTGATTCCCATCAAAGGGCTGAGACTCCAGCTACCTTTTTTTCCTGCCTACACCGGCTCGTTGCAAGTCACTTCTAGTAAAGATTCTGATTATTAGACTGTGTGTTAAGAGAGTTGACAGTCACAACTGGCTGGATAACTAGGTAAAAGGATCGAGAAATCCAAGCAGCACTGCTACTGCAACCATTATTCTCAGTTGCTGCAGTCTGCTTAAAATGCACGCAGCACTGTCTTCCCTGAGAGCCAGTGTGCATGTGAGAAACCATGGCCACCCAGGAAAAACCCCAGCCTCGAGTCTGCCCGTATGCTGCTCCTACCTTCACTCCCCATGAAGAGGAGGCTCAGATGTATGCTCACATGGCAGTAAGTACGTGGGACCACACGACACCATCAGGGAAAACAGTCACTTGTAGCCACTATTTCTTTGGAAATCAGGCCAGTCGGAAGAATGAGCACTTTCCTCAAAGACAGACCAGCACCTGGCATTTATCCTCTTTTAGAGTGAGAGAAAGGTGATTACTTAGCCTCCCTGCTGTTAGAGAATTCCTAAGAGGCTGTGGGAACAAAGATTCCAGGGATACCTTACTCTGATTTTTTTTTCCTCTTTAGGTCCAGAAGGGGCAAACCTCTTTATTTACCATCTTCCACAGGAGTTTGGAGACCAGGACATTCTGCAGATGTTCATGCCTTTTGGAAATGTTATCTCTGCTAAAGTCTTCATTGACAAACAGACCAATCTGAGCAAGTGCTTTGGTATGCAAAAGAAACCAAGCTAGAATATTGTAATAGGTTCCCAAATGAGGAGTCATCAGAAGGAAAATGTGAATGACAAATACTCTCGGAGTCAGACAGGGCCTTCCCTTTGTGGGGGTGTTTTCTGCTTTCTCCAGATGCCTGTAAGCAGATTTGAATAAAGTTACTGAATCGCAAAAAAGGGAATGGCTACATAAAAAGGAAGCATTTGAGGAATTAAATTATATGCCCACACATTAGGTAATATTTTTACTCTACTATTAAAGTGCCTGAGTACATTTGCCTAATAATCTTTCATTATTAAGCAATAGCCATTTCTAGAAGCCCCACAGATTGCATCAGAGTCTACTATCAGATGGAAATACAGTTAACAGACTGTAGTCTAGGTCCTCCTGATAGGGAATAGAATTCTTTACCCCTGCACGTGTAGTCTGACTCAGAGGCTTGAGTTGTGGGCACACATTGTACAGGGCACGGTCTGCCTTACACACCCTTTCCTAAGTATGCATACATGCACAAGCAAGGATGTTTCTCACTGCCTGCAAAGGCTGGGTGGCTGAGCAGTCTCGTGGTTACAGAACACTGCATTCAAAGGCCATAACCTGGGCTTCTAGGATGGGCAGGGGCTGCACGAATGGCTATGGAGCACAGGAGAGTGCAGCAAGGTTGCTGTGCCTGGTCTTCCTTAGGCGCCCCCCCACCCGCGGCATTGTGTGCAAGCATACACAAACAGATACCCCAGGAAGGTAACACTCCCTATATGCAGTCCTTATTGTTCAAACCCTTTTGCCTCCAAAGCAGTGAAGAGGTGAGGACAGTTAGTGTCTCTATTACTCAGCAAGCTCTGGCTCACGGTGAGCCAGCACATTTGCTTTGATCAGTCCTGGAATTTAATTCATGTTGGGAGTGGGTAGTAACGACAGCATGAAACAAAATGCAGCAGACACGGGCCAGAGAGAACACGTGGAATTACATATTAGAAAAACAGCAAAGGTAGGGTGGTTCTCAAATTGCCAAAAAACTAAAATTTGCCATTTGGCTGACTAGTAACAGGTAAACAATCCAAACAGAACGTTTGGCTCCTGAAACTGCATTATCATAACATCTTTCTCATTTCTGTGCCATCACCCCAGAAGGGCTGAAGCCTCTGCTGTTAGGGGAATTAGTGTGTCAACCATTTAAAGTCGCTGTTTTCACCCTGGTGGAAAGGCTGTCAGCCTGAACCCATTACACTACTGCTGCCACGGCAACTATGTAAACCCCTTTGTAATGGTTCATGAGAGAGCGAAATGGAAATTAAATGGCTATGGAGGATGTGTGTATGTTGGCGCATGAGCTAACCTTCGGGAGGCTTCCCTGCACAAAGCTTGGAGGCAGACTTTCCTATTTCTCATAGCTAAACAGTGTTCGAGGCTGCAAAGGGATTGCACTTTGTTGTTTGATGTCAGAAAATATTTACTGGCTTAAGGAGATTATATCAGTCCACAAACTACTTAACCAGTGTGTTCACATAGTGCAGGCTAGGAAGTAGCAGCAGCCAAGTATTTATCACCATGGACTGTGTTTTCATTTTGTATTTAAAGCTTTCGCACACCTAATTTCTCAGAGCTCCCAGTTTGCTGAGGTGCTACACCTAAGGAGGTATCCCATTCTGCCATTCATACCTCTTAGCTGGGTCTCATTATCCATCTTAAGACCCCATTTCCATTCTTGAATCATCCTGCTCCTTCTGCACATAAAGACCCTGAGGGAGTGCCAGGTTAAGCCACTGCTTGCCACAGCCACCGGCATTTGTAGAGTGCTTGGTCAAGTCCTCGGCTGCTCTGCTTCCAGACCAGCGCCCTGCTTATGCACCTGGCAAGGCAGCAAGAACTTGGGTCCCTGCCACTCATGTGGGAGCCTAAAATGGAGTTCCCAGCTCCTGGCTTCAGCCTGGCCCAGACCCAGCTGTTGCAGCCACATGCAGAGTGAACCAGCAGATGGAAGACAGCTTGTGTGCTCTCTCTCTCTCTCACTATGCCTTTCATAATTTTTTTTAATCAGAAGAAAAATATAAAACAGATGGAAAGGAGACAGTGAAGTCAGGGCAAACATCTTGAATTGAAAATCACACTTACTGGGTATTAGCTTTAATACAAATTTAAATGACCATTCTTCAATATAGCCTGTCCGCGTAAAGTTTTCCTACCTTATGCTGTATGCCCACTCTTAACCAGCTGAGGAGAGAACTCTGCTGGAAGTACATTTATGTCCTTTTTTCTTCCTCTACTTGATAAAGCAATTTTTTCTTTAGCTGTAACTGCAACAGTAGACAGATGGAAACACTTAGTATAGAACCTTCTAAATAGATGATGTGTTCAGGACTCAAATCTGTACCCTATAGCTTCCTTTCAACACCAAAAGGAAGTAGGTATTATACAAGCTCACCACTTGCATTAGCATTAGCCAGAGCTTTACTTACACCTCTGCCCTGCTTTACCCACCCGTGCTAGAACAAACTAGATAATTGGAATTCTGTTTCTGGTCTTTGTAGAGCATCACTGGTTCTTTTTCAAAACTTTCTGGTAGCGGTGGTGGCTGGTGCAGAGAAAGATACTAGAAAGCCTACTGAGATGTGTGTTAAGCCCTGAGCCATTGAGACTATTCCCAAGACTTTGGGAGATAACAACATAGCAATTTCCTATCTGATGAATTTACTGGAGCTTTGAAAATAGAAATTAAGGGAAAAGAACTAGAATTTCCCTGTTGAAAACCAAGGATAAGTCATTCTAGACTTACTTACTAACGGACCCATCCTGTTGTAGCCAGACACAGGCTGTGTGTCTGCAGAGGCATGCAGAATGGGAATGAGAGACAGGTTCCTTGGCAGAACCCATCCTGGTATCTAGCCCTTCCCTTAAGTCTCCTGCCTTCCAGCCTCACCTGGTTGGGACATGTGAAGCTGCGGGAGGCCTTTTAAGCCATGTAACAATACACACTGCTGCTTTTATGAGTAGCGCTGATTTATCTAGCTGGGGTTCTCTTCACCAGGTTTCTAAAGGACGTAAACCACAACCAGATTTGACAAGGAAACTAAATTCACTCAGAAACACTTAAGTTTGAGAATTCGGTTTTCTGGAGAAAGGTTTTGTTCTACCTGATGCTACCTAGTCCAACCAACTTTTTCACTGCTGCTCAGTGGGCATTTCCAATGTGGCCCCAAAACCATGCCCTGTACATTCACAGCAATAAGAACTGAGTGCAAATAAATTAAGGCCGTGGGATTGGCACCTGCTCACTAGCACTTGCGGCTACGCGGTGCCAGCCATCCCTGAAAGCCCTGGTGCCCCTTCCCTGCTCTGCCTCCTCTCCATCCTGACTCCCTCCCTCCTGCCCTTTGTGTTTTCCAGGTTTTGTTAGCTACGACAATCCAGTCTCTGCACAAGCTGCTATACAGGCTATGAATGGCTTTCAGATCGGCATGAAACGCTTGAAGGTGCAGCTGAAGCGCTCCAAAAACGACAGCAAACCTTACTGATCCTAACCCCAGAGGCTCCCTGCTCTTATTTTAGCTTTCTTAGGGTAAGTCCCACGAGCCAGCCTGTTCTCAACAGGGAAGGCAGAGGAGAGGAGGACCACATTGCCAACTTTGACCAAGAGAGACGGTTATTTTTACAATAAGGCCTCCATTTTCCCTACCGCCCCCCCCCAACCCACAGTTTGCCATATTTAAAACTTGGGCTACCTTGTTTCTATCGAGTCAATTCCTCCTCCAGTTGTGCCACTGTATTCTCTATTTGTTTTGCAATTTGAATCTCCTTTTACCTTTTCTAAAATTTTTTTGTTTCCATTTTTGTTTTAAAGAAAAACATACACATAAATACATGACATCTTGAGGATTTAAAAGGCAAACACATGCTAATGTGCAATTCTAACTCTGAAACCACTGGTGCCCCAGGAGCACTGCCTGGAGAACCTGCCCCTCCAAGGGCCCCAGCAGGTAGAGGTTCACTCGGTGGCCTAGCGAGAGGGAGAAGCCAGGAGAAGCACTTAAAACAATACAAAACGTCCTTCCACTACATCGGTTCGTTTGAATAAGTAGGATCTTATTTTAGGGTTCAAAATGACATTTATTGGTCAGATTATTACACTGGTTGTCTATTTTGTTATTGTTTTATTTTAGTTTTTAGAAAGGATTAATGTAAAAAAAGATTTAGAGATCTGTTTCTTAAAGCTACAGGGTTTAAAAATAAAATAAAAATGAGTGAAAATACTTGATGTTTCTTGAAAGATAAATTTAATAATAATAAATAAATACATAAATACATAAATAAAAAGAAAGCCACAGGCCTGTAAATTTTATTTGTAAAAAAAGCATTTCTATTTTTATACAAAATTTTTACTGCCTCAGAAATAATGGAAGTTATTTATTGCCTATTGTTAACTTATTGGGTACCTAAAGAGCAGTTCTCTGTC